>NC_090126.1:1225000-1825000 GCF_023973825.1 Plasmodium brasilianum
AATAACAATAGTAATAGTAATAGTAATAGTAATAGTTTATGCTTGAATTATCTAAAACACAATAGAATAGATTCCTCCATGTTTCAGTATGATGCCCGTAGCAAAACGTACTCTTCTAATTTGAATCATAACATTTCCTTTAATGCACAAAAATATGAATCCCACAGTAACGTATTTGTAGAAACTGCTAATCCTGTCCACGATAAACAAAACATCCATTTGTGGGAACACACTAGTAGCAACGCACAGCAGCAGGCAAACGGAGCTAACGACAGCAAGGTCGAAGCCACACATGAAAAGGCGGTCAAAAGGTTTGACTATGAGGTACCGTGCTCAACTACCATGGCTAATACTACCGCTGCTAACTGTGCCATCGCTTCTACTTCTGTTACTTCAGCTGGTGTTAATTGTGCCATCGCTTCTACTTCTGTTACTTCAGCTGGTGCTAATTGTGCTATCGCTTCTACTTCTGTTACTTCCGCCGCTGCTAATTGTGATATCGCTTCTACTTCTGTTACTTCCGCCGCTGCTAATTGTGATATCGCTTCTACTTCTGTTACTTCAGCTGGTGCTAATTGTGCTATCGCTTCTAGCATCACTAGCGCTACGCACGCAGACGAGCTTAGGAAGAATTACCTGTACAAAGCGTACACGAAAAAGGAGATAAAATTCAAATCCCCCGAAGAACTGCAGGATCTCTTTCTAAGAAACAACATCATTCTGAATGATATCAAGAAGGAGTACAAGGTTGTTAAGGAGCAGATGTTGAAGGTACAGGGAAAAAGAGAAGAAAATAGTAACAAGGAGGGACAGCACGAATTGAGCAGTAGTAAAGAGGGGAAGCACAACCAAGGAAAAATCGAAAAAACGGATAATTGTCCAAATGAGGAATGTTTAGAAGAACGGGATAATCACGAAAAGAAGATACATGAAAGGGAGTTATCCAGAGATGGACATTCCAATATTTTGACGATGACGTTAGAAGAGCTTGAAGTGAAACGGAGCGAATATGAAGTAATGATAGAGAACCACAAAACACTACAAAAAATACTTGAACGAGGTGATGGTTTTACAGGTATAAACAGAAAAGTTCAATTAAAACCATTCGATTTTGTTATAGTGAATGATAAAATAATAGTAACAAACATTCTGGTTGTAGCAAAATGGGGAGGAGAATTAACAAGGATGGGTAGAAGACAATCTGAAAATTTAGGAAAGAGATTTAGAGCTACGCTATATCCAGGTGATTCTGATGGGTTACTAAGATTACATTCAACATTTAGACATGATTTTAAAATATTTACATCAGATGAAGGAAGATGTCAAATAACATCGGCAGCATTTACAAAAGGGTTTTTAGATTTAGATGGAGAATTAACACCTATTTTAGTAGCAATGGTTATTAGAAATTCTAAAGCCCATAGTTTATTAGATGATAATAGACCTAGTTTAGAAAGAACACATTGCAAACTGTATATTGACAGTATAATGAATGAAAATAAAAATATAGATGATGAGTTATTAAAGAAATTAACATGTGGTAAACATTCAAGGGGATTTAGAGAATCATTAAAAAAAATTAGAAACTTTTTTGAATTAATGAGTAAAATAAGAAAAACGATTTATGATTTTTTAAAAAGTTTAAATCAGGAAGTACAGAAATGGCTTAATCTTTTTCCTTACGATGAATATGCATTATATGTTATAGACATACTTCATGAAATACAAGTGAGATGGAAATCATTAACTAAAATGTGGTTTAAAAAAAATAAAAATAAATATGACACATCTAAAATACCTGATATAGTTGACAATGTGAGATTTGACTTAATACACCATCATTCATATTTAGGTAGTGGGTTAGACAAAGCTTTTGAAATATACAATCTTATAGAACCGTTAACTAATTTTATATCACAAGCTGAGTATGGTATTACTCCTGAAGATAAGGTAAAAATTGGTGTTAACATTGTCGGGAAATTGCTTAGAAAACTCATACACGATGTTACATATTACAGGGATGAAGAGGATAGGAATAAGAAAAATAGTAAGTCCAACAACTCGCTTAAAAATTCCTTCCACATCTCGCACATGAACCCGTTCAGCTTTGTGAAGGGGAGGGAGAGGCAGGTAAAGGAAGTTGGGCAGGTGAAAAAAATAGGACAGATACAGGAATTAGACCAGGGGAACTGTACGCAAAATACTGCACAAAATACTGCACAAAATGCTGCACAAAATACTGCACAAAATGCTGCACAAAATACTGCTCAAACGTCGGAAGGGTCAGAGGAACAAAGAGGGACGCCTAAATTTGTCAACACGTGTGAGTACAACTCAAGGCAAAATTTTTTAGATACTTTAGTATTGAAAAATAGCTACATAAAGAGTGCTGAAGAGAGTAAAAATGAGAGTGAAAACAAAGGCACATGGAACAGAAATATTAATAATGAAGTGGATAATATGAGTAGTAGTAGTAATACTAAGGCGTTAAATGATGTAGTGAGGGAAGAGGGACCTATCATTAAAGGGGCAAGAAGTGGTTCTCCAAGTAATGCAAGTAACAACGTCGTGGCAAGTGGATCACCAAGCAATGCAAACAACTACATTCCGATAAGTGACAATATATCAACCCTTTATTCGTTCAATTTGGAGAGTAATAAATTTAAAAAAGACCATTCTGATAATGTTAAACAATATGAAAGGCGTGAATACATGTCAAAAGAGGACAGTGGAAATACTACAGGAGAGGGGAAATACAGTAATGAAAAATGTAATGCACATGTAAGCACATTAATGGAAATGGACTTATCTGTGGGGAACATTCCCCATAATTTAGAAATACAGGAAGAAAGAAGCAATCAACTACTAACAAATTGTCTATATTATGTCAACACGAGTTCTACTGCACTGAAAAATATAAATGATTCTACCCCCAAAAGTAATATACCAACACTAGATTCTAGAAATAACAATGTCATAGAAATAGGAGCTCATACAAATGCATATATGAGTTCCTGCAACAACTGCAGCAATAGTGAAGGTAAAATAAGCAAGTTAATGGATAATCTGAACAATGATTACAAGAGTTTGCTGCATCTTGCTGATATAAATATAAGCAGTATGAACAATGTAAGCAGCATGAACAATGTAAGCAGCATGAACAATGTAAGCAGTATGAACAGTGTAAGCGGCATGAACAATGTAAGCAGTATGAACAATGTAAGCAGTATGAACAATGTAAGCAGCATGAACAATGTAAGCAGTATGAACAATGTAAGCAGCATGAACAATGTAAGCAGCATGAATACTATGGGCGGGGTGAACAGCTACAGCAAAAGTAGCATCATGTACAACACAAATGTGAAAGATATATATACGCCAAAATTAATTAACAAAAAAGAGGCCCTTGTAATAAACTCGTCTGACTTGTGGGCTCATCAGAATAAGTACAGAAAGGAAAATAATGAAAAACAAAAAATGAAAAAAATAAAAAGTGCCAAAGAAATAGATATGAATGAAAAAAAAGAAGACAACAACAATAATTATAACAACAATAATTATAACAACAATAATTATAACAACAATAATTATAACAACAATAATTATAACAACAATAATTATAACAACAGTAATTATAACAACAATAATTATAACAACAATAATTATAACAACAGTAATTATAACAACAATAATTATAACAACAGTAATTATAACAACAATAATTATAACAACAGTAATTATAACAACAATAATTATAACAATAATAATTATAACAATAATAATTATAACAATAATAATTATAACAATAATAATTATAACAACAATAATTATAACAACAATAATTATAACAACAATGATTATAGAAAGAATAATAGTTATAGTAATAATAATAATATTACTTATAAACACAATGCACCTCAGCAGAAGCCGCAGAACAACTATAGCGACAGTTTTTGTATGAATACTCATATGAACGAATGTTATGACGGGGTCAGGAAAAAAAATGGGACTGAAGAGGAGCACGTGGGGGAGGGAGGAGGAAGTATTAAAAGTGTGGAAAGTGGACAGAGCGGAAAGAGGGGGAAGTCTTGTTATTCCATGAATACCGTTCATGCAAGTGATAATACCGCTTACATTTTTCCGAATGATGCAAACGAACACAGAAGGGACGGTAAAAAGGATGGCAGAGAGAAGAACGAAAAGGGGGAAGAAATGGAGGACGGGAAGGAGGAAGATGATGAAGGGGAGGAAGAACAAGAGCATGATGATGATGAAGATATAATTAGGCTGAAAGAAACAGATGCAAGGAGACTGGGTATAAGATCCCCATGGAGAATGGTTAGGTCACGATATTATGTTACATCAGCATCTCATATGATCTCGTTGTTAAATATATTAATACATGCAAAAAATGCTGATAATTCAATTAGTCAAAATATTATTGACAATGATTCATTAAAAAGCATAGGGGATGTTACAGATTTACATTATTTATCACATTTAGTTTTTAGAGTATGGGAAAGAAAACAATTAAAAAGAAATGACCATAACAGATTTCGTATAGAAATATTATTCAGTTCTGGTGCAAAGGATGGCTTTGGTCAGAATTATGAACTTTTAGAAAAAGATGCAAAGGCACAACAACAAAAATATGAGAGACACATAAACAAATATTTTGATGATAAAGATAAAAAAGGGCATATCGAGAAAAATGATCCATATGGGATTAATGTCAATCGGAATGGCGATCCCCTAAGTGCTATAATTACATCATCTGGGGAAGATAAGCCCAAGGTGGAGAAAGAAAGAGGGAAGGGCGAAAATTTGGGGGATGATAAGAAAGGGCATATATCAAGTAACTGCGCAAGTGGCAGCAGTAATGGGGGCGGTATTGGAGGTGGTAATAATGTAAGCAGTAGTGGCTGCAATGGAGGTGGCGCAAACCACGGGAGTGAGGAGCGGACGGCGAAGGCAAGCATAGAAGAGAAGAAGAACTGCCTCAACCGTAGCAATAATAACATAGGAGATGATCCGAATAATGAATCGTATAATTCCCATTCTAATTCATCAATAAATATGAAAGAGGATAAAATAAAGAGAATGAATGTAAGTAGTAGTTTTAAGTTTTCAAAAAGTGTAGTAGATAAACCAGTCAGTTCGAATAGAAGAGGATCTAATTATTTAAATTTCGATATGATGAATATGGCAGAGAAAAAAAAAAGTAGTGTGTATACCTTCTCTAATCATTCTGTAAATGATAATAATGTATTATGTTCATTCAATATTTTTAATAAAAGTGAAAATGAGGAAAAATTCGAAAGCTCTTATTATAGAAGAGAAATGTCATACGAGTTTGGGAGCATACATAAAAAGATGAGTTTAAGTAATAACAATTTAAATAGAGAAGGAAGTTATATGGTTAGGTCTATTAGCTCTAATTTAAGAAAAAAAAACAAACAAAAAGATAATTTAAAAATGGATTATGAAAAAAAAGAAAAAGAAGATATTACTAAGGAAAATTTATTAACATATGAAAATGAATGCATAAGTATTTGCTCGCAAGAATTAAACCGTAAATCACATAGAAGTTTTTCATGTCAAAGTGATAGATCTTTTTATGTAAATAAAAAAGATGGAGAATTATTAAGTGATGATACAAAAGGAAAAACTAATATAAAAAATAGAAATAATTTACAAGAAAATGAAAAAATAAAAAATAAATTTGAAAAAAATTATCTACAGAGTAACAATAGTGAAGAAAATAAAAAAGTTAATGTATTTTCTCATGTCTTTCAACATTTTAATGAAAATAAAAAAAATTCCACGTCTAATTTAAAGTTCTTTTATAAAACATACATGCCAGATTATGAAAAAATTATTGAAAATGACAAAAAAGCAGAGACTTTTGATGTACCCCCTTATTGTGAATTAGCCCCCTTAATAGTTCTGACAAAGAATTGCCAACTGTCCACTTTTGAAAATATCTTAACTCAAATTTTAAATAAATACTCAAAAAGTAGTAAAAATAAGGATAAGGGGAAGCTTGACAGGGACGCCAGGAATGGTCATAAATGAGCAGGAAGAGCAATGTTAATTGAATGTCTCTTTATGTACACACGTATATTTATAGTTAATACACACACGGATGTTCATGCAGATTTTACGGGGTCATAATTTCTCATTTAATTGTGAAACAACAAAAATTGTCTTAAAAAATGTTTCATAAATTGCTTTTAAAAATAACGTTTTGATTATTTTATTTTTTTATTATTTTATTTTTTTATTATTTTATTTTTTTATTATTTTATTTTTTTATTATTTTATTATTTTATTTTTTTTTATCTCAAAACAATGAAAAAACAAGTAAATAATTTTACATTAACGTGGAAATAAAAACGCGGTTTATGTGCATAAACAAGCTAACGAATTATTGGTGTATGTTTAACAAAATGCGCCTTAATAAAGTTAAAATTGGCGTAATACGTGCATATATACATAATGCATATACGTACACATACATACGTACACATATTTTCTTAATTCATTCTTATCACTTCATCATTTTTCAAGTGTATAAGATTTAATTTTTATTTTATTTTATTTTATTTTATTTCTGTTTTTTTTTTTTTTTTTTCACCTTTTAACATTTATTTTCCCTAGTTTGCAGAGTATTTTCCCGCATGTAAAACATAAATACTAAAACAAGGGATAGAAAAAAAGAAAAAAAAAATTCATAAATAAAGTATATCATTAGTCATATGTCATAAATATAATAAAATAAATTGTAAATATAATAAGTCGCAACTAAAGTGAGTTATAAATAAGTTATCATCATAAAACTATTCTCAGCCCTTACATTCAAAAAAAAAAAAAAAAAATCGTTAAAATCTGCACCCATGGTAGTATTACAATACGTTCATCTTTTTGTGCAGAGAGCTTAAATATGCTTCATTATCTTCTGCATGAACAGCCTTGGCTATTCCAACCTGTTTTTTAAGAAATAAAAAATTGAGTAAAATGTACACACGAAAAGGCGCAAAATTTGAAGAAAAGACGCACTGTTGCACGATATGGAGCCTTATCATGTTTTTTTATATTATATTATATTATATTTTTTCTTTCTTTTTTTTTTTTTTTTTTTTTTTTTTTGTTTGCATTATTTTATTTCTTTATTTCTTTGTTTATTTTATATTATATATTTTATAATTTATGTTTTATTTTATATTTTATTTTATATTTTATTTTATATTTTATTTTTGTTTTTCTCTGTTACATATGAGTTTTTATTTTCGCTTCCCCTTCTATAAACAGTATAGTAGTATCTCATAAACGTTGCATTCCCCAAAATATACGCATGTCCATATTCAGGCGAAACTTCTATTTCCATAAATGCCGGCTTACATGTATTGAATTTTCGAACTAAATACTGTGATGGTGTTAATGTGAAAGGCATTTTATTCTGCATATATTAACAAGCAAGGTTAAAAAAAAAAAAAAAAAAGGGGGAAATGAAACATGTGCAAGAGCCTACACGCATGCAGCATAAATCTGTGCACATACATATATATGCATAACATGTGTGCATAATATGCATATATATTCCCATTTATTTGCTGCTTCAAGTTACGATGATGTAGGTCAAATTGGGGTAGCTTGCTATTATGTCGTCAATGTTGTTGTCATCACATTTCTGAGCAAAAAGGGGAATAAATTATGCATTTTTTTTGAACTGATCCAATGCGTGAAGAAACATTCATTTTTGTATAGCTCATTTTTGTATAGCTCATTTTTGTATAGCTCATTTTTGCATAGCTCATTTTTGCATAGCTCATTTTTGCATAGCTCATTTTTGCATAGCTCATTTTTGCATAGCTCATTTTTGCATAGCTCATTTTTATGCACTGCTCATTTTTATGCACTGCACATTTTTATGACTTGTTCATGTTTTTTTTTTTTTTTTCCCATTTAAAAATATACCTTTGGGGGAACCATTTTAAAGAAATATTTTATTTCCGCCCTAGGCACACTATTAAAGGAAGTTCCTGAATCAAATATTAAATAATTTTTATCTTTCTTTAATTTTTTACCATTTTCTTCGTGCTTGTTATTATATTCATTATGTCGATCATGTTCTGCATTATTGTCCTGTTTCCAACTTTTATCATGTTCCCAATTTTGATCATCCGGATACCACAATTTCATACTTTTTAAGTCATATTTTTTTTTTAAATATTTTCTCATATAGGATTTTTTTTTTTCCCTTTTATTTTTTTCCTTCTTCTTTAAGTCGTACACAATTGAATTAGAGCCACAACAAAATTTTTGATGGTCAATATATAAGCCATCAAATTGTATTTCCCAGTAATATTCTCTGACGACTGGAAACATATATATATCTCCTTCAAAAAATCTTTTTTCCACTCCTCCAAATATTAAGGCCGAGTATTTATTATCACGACCTATGTATATGGAAAATTCATTATGTTTAAACTTATATGTAGACATTAAATTTTCATAAATAGGGTTTTTTCCAGTGGATAACATTGCAGGAAATGCTAAACCTACAATTCCTTCAAAATTTATTCTTTCAAAAACATTCGATTTTTTTTCATTTCCTTTTTCTCTTTTTACAAGACCAAATGGCTGGTTTTCTACTTTAAAGGGGCCTATTTGAAAGGTTTCCACACCTATTACCCCCTGAATTATGCCTGTGCCAAACTGAAAAAATGAAACATGAGCACGTTCAGGAAAATTTATATGCACTCGCGCGTTCGGTAATTTTATACCTGGCACGTATACATACAAACATACATAGGGACAGAGACAGAGATGAAATAGACCGACGTACACATATATACATGCATGTATCCACGTTCGTGCATTTTACCATAATATCTAAATTTGTATGGGGTGTGAAGTACCTAAAACTCTTGGACTGTTTGTAGTTGTATCTGTTCACTTTCAAACAGGTGTCATCTTTGCATTTTGTGCTGACTATCCATATGTTCCTTTGTTCGTTCAACATATATGTATACAAACATGTTAATATATTTACAGTTATACAGAATCGGGATTATACTTTTCTACTTGTCATTTTTTATGTGCTACTTTTTACTTATTTTATTTGCGTCTGCTTTGTATATTACATTTTTTTTTTTTTTTTTTTTTTTCTTCTTTTTTGTATGATTATCTTTTTTATAACTTACGTGCTTCCAGTGTCGAAAATAGGTCTTATAGTTTGAGGAGGAGTTCCTATTTTGATAATTCCAACATATTGACTCTGGAAAAAAAAAAAAAAAAAAATAGGAGTGTTCCAAAACGGATGAACATAAATGTGAAGTAATTGGACACGTGAACATGTTGTTCAATTTTATTTAAAATAAAAAAATGAGAAAAACAAAATAAATAGCAATCATAATCGCTACAACAGTAATGATAATTACAACAGTAAAGATAATTACAACAGTAATGATAATTACAACAGTAAAGATAATTACAACAGTAAAGATAATTACAACAGTAAAGATAATTACAACAGTAAAGATAATTACAACAGTAATGATAATTATAGCAATGATTATAATATTAGCCATAATTATAACAATAATAAATGCATTGATAATAAATCATACGTCCTGTAGTTGCTTCAGGGGTAAAGTTACTTGGTCATTTAATGAAACCTCCTTTTTTTTAATTGTACTATCCCCTTTTTCTGCACCTTCTCTTTTGCCATATATGTAGTCTTCAAAATATTCATCATTCAAGGCATCACTACCGGGCGTCTCATCATTATTGACTGTATAATCTTCCGCATAATCTTTATCATAATTTTTAGCATAATCTTTATCATAATCTTTATCATAATTTTTATCATAATTTTTATCATAATTTTCCTCATAATTTTCTTTTACGTCTCTATTGTATTTGTAATTATCCTCGTGAACATTTTTTTTCCTGACTATTTTCATAATTTGGTAGTTACCCAACATATCTAACGATGTGTCATCATTTTCAAGAAAATTATAAGATTTTTTTTTTTTTTTTGTTTAAGTTATTTCTCTCCGAGTACTTGTCAACAGGATCATCATTATATTTATTTATATCTTTTTCTAAATAATCCACAGTTTCATCTCCTGCTTTATTTTCCATATCATAAAAATATTTCCTCTTGCTTGGCACGGCCACCATGGGTATTATGTTCTATGGATGGAAAAAAAATGCTTACGCGCAAATATCATTGGATGTGTATGTATTTATACGCACGTATATGTCTACACACACATACATATATACATATTTATATATATATATATATATATATATATATATATATGCATACACGCTTATGCACAAATTTATGCCTCATTACCTCTGACGCGCCATTCTCATGTATGCACACAGAACAATTAGTGCACAAATTACACGTTGGTATGTTATAATTCGTGGTTCCCTCTCCGAACGTTTCTATCTTATTTGAAAAACTTGAATCGTTATTTAAATGTAAACAGTTGATTAAATTTAAATAAAATATTTGAATTACAAATAAAACTATTATCGTATATTGCGATAAAAATAATGAAATTTTTTTTTTTTTTTTTTTTATTTTTTTAAAAACTAAAAAGAACATTTTTTATTATACATATAATATAGAACGGGAAGCAAAAAAAAAAAAAAAAAAGAAATAAAAGAAAAATAAAAAAATAAAATAAAAGTCTAAAAACGGAAAAAGATCAACACGTAGTATCGACCAAAGTCTTACGATATTAACTCTATTACATTTTTTATACAGCCATATAAAAAATTAGGAAGAATAATAAAACTGATGGAAAATTAGTTCATCTCTTTTTTTTTTTTTTTTTTTTAGCTAACATAATAGAAGCATTAACATTGTCTATCTTACAAAAAATGCGTTAGAAATTAAAATGTGTATGCGCAGAGGAAATAGAGGGAGCAACACAGTTACGACTATCTCATTTAGAATAAAGAAGAAAACAGAGGAATCAATGATATCAAAAAGGGGAAAAAAGCAATAAAACAAAAAAACAAAAACGTAGAAATGTAAAATAGCAGAAATGAAAAATAGCAGAAACGAAAAATAGTAGAAACGAAAAATAGTAGAAACGAAAAATAGTAGTAACGAAAAATAGTAGTAACGAAAAATAGTAGAAACGAAAAATAGTAGTAACGAAAAATAGTAGTAACGAAAAAAAGTTGAAATGCAAAAAAGAATAAAAGCAAAAATTTTTTAAATGGTTCTACTCAACTGCTTCACCAAATAACATAAACGAATTGTTCATTTGAAAGAATTACTAAAAATTATTTGAAATTTTTTTTTTATTCATCACTCAGTTTTTAATTCTTATAATGGAGATGAATACATATACTTGCAGCCCTTTTCAGAATATAATAATGCTGCCAGTAACTCTGAACAGTTTAACTCAAACAAGTTATCATACTTTCTTTTTTTATTTTGAAGTGTCAAATTGGTGTTGGTACGTAAAAAAGTACGTACATCCATGTACATATGCATGTGCATATATATGTACGTGTATGTATGTACGCATATAGGTATGTGTATTCATGTATGCACATATACACATACGTATACGCAACATATTCTAGCGCACTGTTAATCCCGTTATGGGTACTCTTTCCTTTTTTGTTCTCTCTTTCGTTTTTTAAATTGCTTAATTACTGAATTTGTTATACTTTAAAGTAAATATATGGTCATTTTTTTTTTATTTTTCTTTTCATTTTTTTTTTTGGTCCCCTGATATGGTGCAGCATGTTGCACACCATTTCGTCTTGCACTAAAAGGAGGATACTTTCACTTGAATATAAGGAGGAATGCATAAATGATAGCATAAATGATAGCATAAATATGGCAAAAACGATAGCATGAATTCGTTTGTTAATTTTTACTGACTTCTTAATATTTGATAATAATAGTAATGTTAAATATAAAATTGATGTAAAAAGTTTGTTCTGATGAAATAATGACATATTAAAAAAAAAAAAAAAAATTTTTTTTTTTAAATTATGGGTAAAGAAAATGGTAATTCCACTGTTGGTAGGGCAAATTTAAACATACTACTCATGCACATGTGAATAATAAAAAAAAAAAAATATATATATATATATATATATATATAATAATATATATATATATATATATATATATACACATGTACACATATGAACGTAAACACACATACAAAAAAGCAAGAGCAATCAAAGTAAAAGTCAACGATTAAAGGTCAAAAGTCAATTAATTTCCCAAATAAAATATGCTGCAATATCTGGCGCTTCTGAATAATTTCTGCCTGATACATTTTCAGTAAACCTGAGCATATTTTTTCCCTTAAAAAAAAAAAATAAAAATTTTAAATCACTGAAAGGAAAAATTAAGTTTTTAGACAATTTACTATCTCATTATTATCTCTTTGTTATCTCATTATTATCTCTTTGTTAGCTCTTTTTTTTTTTTGTATAAATTTTTTTTTTTCTTAACATCCTTAATGATACCATGTTTCGACACCAGAAATGTCATATAGCATTTGAGAAGACTCGTGAAATGGAGCGTGCTTCAGCTGAAAATTTGCCCATGGATATGTACATGTACGTTGGTAGTATGTACGTATGCATATGCATGTACGTATGCATATGCATGTACGTAAACGTATATATGTACATGTATATATGTGTGTGTGTATATGCATTTTCACAATTGTAAGTACAATACGGTTATAAAAATTACAAATACACAATGAAGATGTTCTTAAATATATACATGCACACGCACATGCTCATAATAAACGTATGATGCCATTTTTATATGAAACAAAAAATGACAAATAATTCTTCAAATATTTATGAATTCCTTGTTCTTCTATCCATTATATAACATACCATTGATATGTATTTCAAAGC
Organism: Plasmodium brasilianum; assembly: GCF_023973825.1. NCBI lineage: Eukaryota > Apicomplexa > Aconoidasida > Haemosporida > Plasmodiidae > Plasmodium > Plasmodium brasilianum. Next base: position 1,237,931 of record NC_090126.1, read on the forward strand.
GTCAAAATACAAATATTTCGGAGCCCACAATTCTACTAGCTCTTTTTTCTCAATCTGACGATGAACATTAATACAAAAAAAATTATGCGTTTGTGGAGGGGGAGAATAATATGTGTACGCATATAAACATGTACATATTTGCACACATATATATGTGTTCCATTCATGTACATATATTTATATATGTATATATTTGTGTGCGTTTGTATGTACATGTGCAGGTACATATATGCACACATTTATATAAACCAATTTTAAAACTTAAGGAGCTTTACGTCATCCGTTTTTATATTCCTGTTATAGGAAAGTTGAGCTGCGCCAAATAAAAAAACGAGAAACTGAAAATCGTCTAAACCCCATGCTCCCCTACTGCCTGCTGGTTCCACCGTGTATATTATCTGAATTCTCCTGACTCCTTCTAAATACCTGAACAGTTCATAAAAATAGGTGTAAAAGGAAAGAATAGCCAGTGAATGTAATGTGTTACTAGGCGGTATCATGACAGAAGGGGTACGTTTCGTTCGTTGATACAAGTGCATGTATATATGCACGCATATGCGCGGCCATTGTGCGACAAATGTATATGCATATATCTATCTACATTTATACATGCACGTATTTGTGTACGCATGTATGTGTGTACTCATGTATGGGCATACGCAAGTGTGTGTGTATGCATGTATATATATATGTATATGCCCCGTGCACAAATATGCGCCGCTATGCTGTGCGCTTATGTTAGCATTACTGCCTGTACAAAACAAGAACGAGGTGCTTATAATCAGAGGAAGTAAAAAAGTGCAGCTTATTTAAACAAAATAGAAATAATAAAAAGTTTAACTCATGACCCGTTCCATAATCAATTCTGTTTTTATTTCCTATCGAATTTTTTAAATAATATGCTAACTGAAAGGTATGCTCCGAAATATTATCTATCCCTGAGTCATTTAAAATTTGCGGTAAATGCTCATCAATTTCTTTATAATATTCTTCACAGAATTTTTGAAACCCCTTATTTCCAAAACGAAATGGTTGTTTTATAGGAGGACAAGAGTCGATACATTTATTCATATTTTTAACAAGTTGAAAAATGTTATATACATTTTTTGATAGTAATAAAAAGTTCTCATTCCCTTTATTATTATATTCACTAGCTAACTGAAACTTCTCGAGAGGTTTCATTTCAACTGCTATAACTGACTTGTTCAGGTTAGAAATAAATTCAATTATGTCATTATATATAGAACTTTTCGTAAACTTTATTACACTTTCGTCATTAACTATTTTAAAGCTTAACCCGCTATTATTATCATCGAGCATTTTTTTTTTTCTTTTCTTTTGTATTATTATTCTTAAAAATTGGTTAGAAAAAAAAAAAAAGGGGGAAAAAAAAAAAATGGAAAAAAGAAGAAAAAATAGCTGACATATTCATACAAATCAAAAGGAGCCCACAATGATAAGCTCAACGTATCGGCACGTGTCGATATGCCTACATATGTATATGCACATGTACCTAGGTACAAATATTTATATATACACATATGATACATTCGAGGTGTGCAAGTTCCCACTAATTTATGTAATAGCATACCAGGAACACCACACTTCATGTGGGAAATAAAAATTAAATTTTTTTTTTAAATTTAAATTTATAGAGAAAAAAAGAAGGAAAATTACTCATCTCCTGCAAGAAATAACTCCGATAATTTCGCTTGAAGCATTGCTACGTATGCACATATATATATATATATATATATATATATAGTTTTTTTCTTTTTTTTTTAAATATGTTCTAATCTATTCATAACATACTCCTTCAACATATACGTATTGAAGTTCCTACAAAATAGAACGTAGTTGGGTGATACCTTAAACTGTGCAGTTTTGTAGGCTTATTTTTTCTCATCATAAAAATATATACTTTTATATATATGTGCATATATATGTATATACTTACATCTCTGTATATATATGTATGTATGTACGTATGTACAGCACTTTAATTATTCTTACTCGTTTACCTTGCGTGTTAATATTATTATATCAAGGAGAAAAACAAGAAAAAGGTACTTTCATAAAAAAGCAGTACTTATAATTTCTGGGATCATATGGAAGAGAGGAATTTTTTTTTGTATGGAAAAGAATTTTTTTTTTCTTTTTGAAGGGGTAAAATCATTTTGCATTCATATACAAGTTAATACTTAAAATGAAAAAATAAATATACAAAAGCATGCGTGAATGAAAAAATGTACAGGCAAGAAATAAATAGTCATAAATACGAAAAAAAATATATAGGTAAATATGTAAATATAAAGCATGGTTCTGCAAAAGAACTATATTTACATTTCTAACATTTCTTATATTCCCCAACTCAAATTTGGTACAATTTTTTTTTTTTTTTTTTTTTTTATAGCTAAATGTGCATATTCTTCAACATTCTTTTTATAAGTTCAAATTATTTTGTACTTGGCATGTCATCTTAACCTATGCAATCATAATTATTTATAGTACTTTTTAAGGGAAAAAATAAAAAAAGTTAAATGTCCGCGTAAACCATATGGGAATATGTAAGTATATATATATATATATATATATATATAACGAATTAAAATACGCGTGTTGCGTGTTTCTCGATAAATATGAATGTCATTTCCCCCTCTTCCTTCTGTTAAGAATTATTGCAGTGTTTTTAATAAAGGAAAAAACTTTAATGTTAATTTATTACGTATACACATATATACATATATATAGATATATAGTCTACCCCCGAATGGAAACTGCATATTGGATGAAGTAACAATGCGCCAGCTTAATTTTGCATGCGTTGAATGCGATACGAGTAATTCATGTCCGATTTTAAAATATTATTTTCGAAGTTCAAGGAATTAAAAAAATAAACAAAAAGGAAGAAGTTTGTGTAATTTTAAAAAAGAGAAAAGAAAAAAAAAGTCATCTTCCCATAAATTCTCCCATTTGGGGTAAAAAGAACAAAATTCAGGAAATTATAATAAGACCTTATTTCATTTTTCTATTCGCATTTTATTTTTTTTTTTTTTTTTTTATTTTTCCTCCAATATATGGAACGTAACGAATAATAACAAATACATAACAATTCCTAATGTTACAAGGGAATTTTCAGTATTCATTAAAACAGTAAAAATTTTAATAAAAAAAAGTAAAATGACTTCGAATATATATGACAGCAATTTGTAAGTACAAAATATACGAAAATACTTGTTTGTGCAGTAAGCATGTATGTTACATACGCCAGGGGGTTGAACATGTATAGCACGCATAAGCATATATTTATGTATAATATATATATATATATATATATATATATATATATATATGTATACATACATGTATACGTATTTATGCTTATTTGATTTATATTTGCTCTCACTGTGTAAAAAAAAAAAAAAATGAATAGGGTAAATGCTATTCCCTGATGACGTTTTAATATAAGATTAGTAAAACATAGATGCTTTTATAAAAACATAAAAAATAAGGAAAGAAGCAATGGGCTATTTAAATACAAAGTGATCAGAAAAATAGAAGGAAGATGATCAAATGGATCATTTCAATATTGTGAAAAAAATTAACAGAGAATAATGCGAGTGCAGATAACCCTGAAATGGTATATAAGGTATGCGATATAAGCATATATATGCGTGTATGCATAAATATACATGCGAATACGCCTTACCTGTAGGTATAAACATATGCGCGTATACACATTACCTAAACGTATAAACGTACGCGCGCGTATACGTTACCTGTACATATGTATTACACGGCGTGTGCTCGTTTATGTAACACTTGAAAAGGAAACTACTTTGAGAATTAATAATATCAGTGGTACATTACAACTTGTATTTTTCTCTTTAGTCAACTGTTTCACGCAATATTGGGAAAACGCAGCAAAAAAGGGAAAAAAAAAATTGTTTGAATTAATTTGACTAACTTAATTTAACTTTTTATCCTTCTTAAATTTATTCATCTCTTCTTAACCCCCTTGTATCCTTTGCATAGACCAGCACTTATAATCATTCCAACTTGCTGCGTCTTCACCTAACAAAAAAAAAGATATTATGAATGGATAGTTTCATAGACGACGAAATAAATAATTCCGCTAGTGAAAACGAACCTGTTTTATTAAATATAGACGATTTACTACATTTGAAAAAGTCGAAAAAAAAGAGTAAAAATAATCGATATACTAATTATCAATATGGTAGTCATACATTTCGAAAAATAGAGGAGCAAGATATGAACGATAATGCTCATGAATTTTTATTACATAAAGAAGAAAATTTTAAAATTCCAAATAAGGAAAATACAAGTAAGGGTTCGTCAAAATGGTATGTTTATTATATAAGTGTTTGCTCTAAAATGAAGAATTTTTTTGAAAAACTAATAAATAAATTAAAAAATATTTTCATCAATAAAAAAAGGGAAGAAAATTTTTTTTATTATTCCAGTAATGTGTCAAGTGACTTTCTGAATATTTTAGCTAACCGCTTATACTACTCCAGAGTTACAGCATATTTGTATTTTATAGTTATCCTATTAAATGTGTTTATTTTGATATATACAATATTTACCAAGATACTTAGTAAAGTCATTGTCGCTTCTGAAATGTTTGTTATACTCATGTCGTTTTTGGAGATCAGCTTACGATTGACGACACAGGTGGGGAAGTGGTGACAACAAATGGACAAAAATGTGCGCATGCTTGTTTGTTCCTGCAAGTACTTTTCTGCTTTTTTTGCGCACATTTTTATTTTCCTGCACGTGCAAGGAAAATTCGAAAAAAATTCCTGACACGTGCATGTTCTCGTGTATATATATATGTATTTTTTTTTTTTTTTTTTTTCGAGCTACAAATGTGTGCATTTTTTTTTTTTTTTTATTAACAGGGTAGCAATTATTTTTACCACTTTGATGGACTGTTCGACGTAACAGTAACAACAATGTGCTTATTATTATTAGTAAGTAGCGGGGATATAAAAGTGTTTTATGAAAATGACATTGTTAAAACGGCAAACAACGAAATGGAAGAAATCGTATCTCAAACTTTGACAATGCTGAGATTTTCGTTTCAGCTTTTTCGAACAGTTACCTTTTTTATGCACTACAGAAGGACAAAGGTGAGGAATTATATACATAAGCACATATATATATGTACGCACATACATATATACATATTTATATACTAAGCTAGTGCCTTATGTAAGAGCTATATTCCCCATGTACGTCACTTGACAATTATGAATTTATACATAAATATATGAATGAAACACCTGGTTACTAGTAACATTTTTATGCTTATACGATTTACATGCTTGTAAACAAATACATATATATATTTTTTTTCCGTACATGGAGAAAGCGTAATACAATTCACTCTCTCTTTTTTTTATCAACAGGCACCAACAGACAATATAGATTTCTCTCTACTAAATCTATCGGCTGAAGACCCTTGACAGTATTATCAACTGTTCAGAATGCGGGTGAAAGGAATAAAACAAAAAAAAAAAGAATGAGACGAAGGAAACGATATGACAAAACGGCGTACAGTTAAGCATTAAAAAAGGTACGTATTTTAACAAATATTGAAGAAGCCCAAATGTACAAAAAAAGGAAATTATACAAACGAAATAAAATAAAATAAAATGAAAATTGCACGTCCATAATAGCTTATATGCACGAATGTGTATACACACGAGTGCCAATATTTTGAGTGCTCCCTTTAAAACTTTCTTTTTTTTAAGTCCCTAAATGATGATGCATTCTCTACATTTGTCGAATGGACATGCCTGTTCGGTTCATAATTTTTTTTATAGTCGTAAGTAAAAGAATCAATTAGATCAAATTTTTTTTTTTTCTCGTTTATAATGTCAATACTCTTTTCCTCCATGATTCTATTTGTTCTAAACGAATTTGTAAAATTGTCATCCCTCGAATTTAAATTCATATTAAAATTATTTTTATGACGCATCATAGTTGTAGTATGAGTATCAGCAGTAACAGCAGTAACAGCAGTAACAGCAGTAGCAGCAGTAACAGCAGTAGCAGCAGTAGCAGCAGTAGCAGCAGTAGAAGCAGTAGCAGCAGTAGTACTAGTGGTGAAGGGAAAACCACTACTCGTTTTTAAATGTGTTGTATTACCATACTGAGGCGAGCTTATAGATTTGTTTTTATTTATGTCCTGCTTTGGTCGTGGGTTGTTGGCCTCTCCCGTTTCCTCCTGGTAGATGAAAGCTGAAAGGTCTATTGGACCTTCTTGTGCAAATGCGACTGATCTCTGTGGTGCTTGTGTTTTAGCGCCTACTACATCAACCACCCCTGCTGCTACTACTCCTGTTGTTGACCCTCCTGCATCTACTGCATATTGCGCACTTTTTCTATTCAAGCCCAATGCTTCAACTTCATTAATAAATTTGAAGTCATCATCGAAAAAAGCAATCAAATTATTTCTAACGCCTTCATTAAATTGGTTATACCCACTATCTACATCCCTTTTAAGGGAAAATTTATTCAGTACTGTAATTATTTCATTTTCATTTTTTTTGTTTATATCACTGTTGGATGTTGTTTTATTAAACTCTCTGTGCATTTGATGTACTTCCCTGCTGTTATATGAATAACATGGTGTCATGTTGTTACTATGATCCTGATTGTTGTACTTGTCCAAAATGGTACTGCTACTACTTTGGTTGTTTCGATGGGAAAAATTTTCTTGTCGATCCACATTTCGTTCTACATTTTCCTCTTCATCTTTTTTGTACCTAACATAACCCTGCACACTGTAAATATTAGTACTAGTTGTAGGGTGCTGAATGATTGTTTGGTTAACTCTACTCTTATCCAAAAAATAATTGCTCTTGGTACTATCATTCGTTTCTTTCCTGCTGTTATAATAGATTACATTGCTTCCTTCTTTTTCGTGACAACCACTCCATGTGTTCATATTATTGTAAAAAGTTGAGTTATTTTCCTGTTGTTGTGTTAAACTGTGCAAACTTTTCTCATTTCTTTCATCTCTTCTATCTCTGCTATCTCTATGCGTGTTACTCACCTTGCCAGATATAATATTTGCATTGTTATCATAATGAAAGGACGAAATTAAATTGGAAAATTTTTTAATGTTTGACTGTTTTTCGAAAGAAGTTGAAGTAATATTTTGGCTAGCTGTGTTCATAATTTTGTTTCCATTTATATTTACACTTATATCTTCATTTATATCTTCATTTATATTTTCATTTATATCTTCATTTATATTTATATTGGTTTCCAAATCATGCAGGAGACAAAACCCCCTAATTCCAGATGCTACTTTTTCTAAGAAGCTATTTGGACAAATAGGGGAAACGTTATCAATATGTTTCCTTATCAAATGAACTGCTGTTAATCTTTTATTACATATATCTTTTAATGGCTGATCAGACATTAGTTGAAAAGGAGGGATGTTTTGTTTTCTTGCTTCTAACATTCTTGTTCTCAACAAAATTTTCATAATTGATTCGTTAATATTTTCATTTGTCAGTTTTTTCTCTTTATACTCATAATTCTCTTTATGGAAAGTACTCTTATCTGCATTGAAGTAGTCGTACTTATTTTCTGCCATTTCGTGCTTAGGTACCACTAAGTTTGCCTGTACAACAAAGCGCTCCTTAGTTTTCTCATTCACGCGATCGTCACCACGCACATGGCCGCAGATATAATCTCCGTCATGCCGACTGTTACTTCGTTCGTCATGTTGACTTTCAACTCGTTCACCACCTCGACTATCATTTTGCTTATCATCTCTCCAAAGGAATCCCTCAAACTTGGATGTAAGGTCATCACGCGCAAAATCATGAATTCCAACAAAGTCATTTCTTCTAAAGGTGGTATCGCTCTCCTCATTATGAATGTAGTTAAATTTTCCCCTCCTTTTTCCCTTACGACCCTTTGGATTCTTATTATTTATATCATTTTTTTTATTTACATTTTTATATGAATCTGCTAAGAAGAAGGGCAAATTGATGAAATACTTATCCTCGTTTTTCATAAACCTTTCTCCTTTGTTTGTTAATCCGATACTTAGATAACTCATGTCTTTTCCATAATTTAATGTTTCTTTTATGTATTTATCATTTCTAGCTACTTTCATAAATGAAGACCACCATGTAGTGGATTTATGTGCACCCTCTCCATATTCTTTTATATTATGATAGTTTTTTTTAATTATACTTGACTCTTTACTCTTCACTAATATTTTGCATATAGTCGATATTCCTGTCTTTCCTCTTAAGGAAGAAATACAGTTTAGTAAAACTTTTAACTCCTTTGTTAAATCGACTACGTCCTCTAATATGTTAGAAGCGGTTTGTGGGGAAGGACATCCCTCTTTTTTGTTCCCCTTCATGTTAGTACTGCTACTAACCTCATGAAGTGTATCCCTTTGATTGTTTTTTCTTATCATCACTGAGTTTTCATGTGAGTTGTTAGGGGCACTGGAAAGGGTTACACTCAAGTTATCAGAATGTAATTCGTCAATATAATTTAATTTTTTTTTTTTTTTTTTTCCTCTTTTTGCCTAATATTTTTCAAATAGTAAATACAGTTATCACATTTTGCACAAAGATAGATATCATATTTCTTTATATAATAGCAAACTCCTTCATTTTCTTCACTGTCAAATATTTGTATATCGAATGTTTCTAAAGGTTTTTCATCAAAGTATTCATATATTTTTCTTCTCCTACATGCAGTGGAATAAGCATAGTCAGAAGCTTCAGTAAACATACTAATGATATGTTCTACTCTTTGAAAATTTGTTTCAATTAAATTATTGGCTGTATTTTCTCTCAAGATAAGATTTTTTGTTTTTGATTCATCATTAATATGAAAAAAGAGAAGAGCTTCTGCATTACTGTTATCTCTACCAGCTCTACCTACTTGTTGAACATATGCTTCTAACGACCTAGAAAAACCATAATGTATAATTCTTCGTATATCTGGTTTATCGATACCCATTCCAAAAGCTACAGTAGCTACAATAATTTGAATTTCGTCCTTCAAAAATTTTTCATGTGCATCTTTCTTTTGTTCATTGCTCAAATCTCCATGGTACATTTTGACTAATAATCCTTTATCTTTTAAGAAATCATGAATACTTTCACATTCTTTCTTTGAGTTTACATATATTAATGTAGAATTATATGGACATATTTTTGAATTGTCTATAAATCTTTTAGTTCTATCTAAACACTTTTTTAATGGTATATCTAAAATGTCTTTCAAGTCTTCATATAAGTTTGTTTTCTCCTTAACAGAGTAGAATAAATTTTTCTTATTCACACTACTTCTTTTTATTAAACAATTCGATAAATTAAAATTTAAATTTTTTAATATATCTGTTTGTACTTCTTTTGTACATGTAGCAGTTAGACACATTATTGGTATTTCTTTTAAAATAGTTCTTAACTCATTTAATTTTCGATAAGATGGTCTAAAATCATGACCCCACTCAGACATACAATGAACTTCGTCAATTGCTATTAGTAAAATTCTTTTCCTTAACGATAGAAATAAATTTTTATTATTTAATGCATGCTCTGGACTACAATATACTATTTTATATACACCATGTTTTATTTCACATAAAATTTTTTCATTACTCATTTTTTGACCACTTCCTAAAAATATGGATGATATTTTTTTCCTATTTAAATTGTCTACTTGATCTTTCATTAAAGATATTAGTGGAGATATAACGACTGTAAATTTATTTTTGCATTCACTCATAAGAGATGGTATTTGATAGCACAGGGACTTACCCATACCTGTTGCCATTACTATAAAACTATCTTTTTTATGAAATATTGCATGCACAGCTTCTACTTGAAAGTCTTTTAAGTTCTTATACCCGAAATGTTTTTTCTGTGTTTTCTCCATTTTTTCTCTCATTTCGTTTAGCGAGAAGTTCAAGCATGAATCTTCTTCCGACTGCTCTGCTTCCATGCTGCTCGCACTCTTTTTTACCTCCACGTACTTAAGCATTCTGCCTGGTACTTGCGCACTCAAACGTATTCACATGCACCACAAATATGTGCATATATAAGCGTATATGATCGCGCCACTATGTTACCGCGCACTTAAGCAGATGCATGCACATATGCCTACATATACCTTTACTAGTTACGCTGCTTAAAGCCCCTAGCACATGTTTAAACACACACAAATATATTCGCTCTTGGGAGAAAGAACTTTTAAAATTTTGAAAAAATAAACAAGGTCCTTCTAAAAACTTCGATTGTTTCCCCAAACAAATGAAAAGATATTGAAAACGAATGTATCAAATATGAGCTCTAAATAAGAGGGGAATCCACTCTCGTCTCTTAACCGTGTTGTTTGCTTGGGTATTTTTTTTATCAATTCAGGTTCTTTTCAAGTTTAGGTTGCTGTATATTATTATATAATATTTTATTTTTCTCATCTATTTATTCGGTTAATCTTCTCTATTTATTTGCTTTTTTGATTGCTTTCTTGATTGCTTTCTTGATTGCTTTTTTGATTGCTTTCTTGATTGCTTTTTTGATTGCTTTCTTGATTGCTTTCTTGATTGCTTTCTTGATTGCTTTCTTGATTGCTTTCTTGATTGCTTTCTTGATTGCTTTTTTGATTGCTTTCTTGATTGCTTTCTTGATTGCTTTTTTGATTGCTTTCTTGATTGCTTTCTTGATTGCTTTCTTGATTGCTTTCTTGATTGCTTTCTTGATTGCTTTTTTGATTGCTTTTTTGATTGCTTTTTTGATTGCTTTTTTTTTTTTTTTTTTTTTTTTTGAATCACAAAACGTCAACTAACAAACACTTAAAACAAAAAAATCAATTTGAGGATTTCATGTAACAAGAGAAACTAACATGAAAACATCACCTATATTCTACTCTTGTAAAAAAATAAAAATACGAGTAATGACGACCCCATCTTGTGAGCTGTATATTGTAAATACGTACATGCATGTGTACACACGTACATACACGCTATTTGTAATTTAGCAGAATTTCAGGTCCACGTGACTAACGTGTATGTTTCTACATATACGTACGTTTTTGTTTTTCCTTTTCGTATTATTTTTTTTTAAAAAAAGGAAAATGTAAAACGGGTGAAAAAAGTACACATACGTAAATGTGCACACAGATAGGTATGTAATTATGCAAACGTGCCAAATATGCATGTATATATGAGAGTATGTATAAGTATTCACCCTAAAATATCAGGAGATATTTTAAGCTTTTTCAAAATTTTGTACCTTTTTTATTCCTTTATAAAACCGACGTCCAGTTTCTACCGAATGTGTCAAACATTTTTTTTTTTTTCTCTTTGAAAATTTTTAAAGCTAAGCACATAAATATGTACGCCCATGCATAATATGTGTATAATAATGCCGAAGTGACCAATGATCATATTTTTTTTTTTTTTTTTCCATTTTTAAAATAACATCATGATGCGGAGTTATATCCTTTTTAAATTTTATGCAAAAGGTTAAAAGTGCCCCTTCTTTTTTTTTTCATATCAAAGGGAAGTCGTATGTTCTTACGTAGGTGTACATATCTGTATGCACATAATACACATAATAATATATATATGTGTGCGTCCTGTTTAACTTTTTGCTTTTTCTTTTTTAAGACTTGACGTGTGTGGAAAAAATACAAAGTCCATGAAACTTAAGCTCATACATTGTTTTCATAAATTTTTCTTATCAGGAAAATGCTAAAAAAATATGCAAAGGTTCGCGCGTACAGGTACATGTGCACATATATACATAAATGTATGGTCATAAGTCCAACATAAAAAAATAAGAGATATCACTTCAGAAAAAGAAAGTTCGCCAAAATGATGTCAAAATGTGCTATGCTTCTTTTTCTTTAGAAATGGATGCATTGATACCCTCTACAATTACATGGAAAGATTAGGAATATAGGGGGGGGGATGGGGGACAAAAATAAAAATAAAAAAAAGGAGAAAAACGAAATGGAATAAAAATAGGAAAAAAAATAGGATAACAAAATGGGAAAAAAAATAGGATAACAAAATGGGAAAAAAAATTGGATAACAAAATGGGAAAAAAAATAGGATAACAAAATGGGAAAAAAAATAGGATAACAAAATGGGAAAAAAAATTGGATAACAAAATGGGAAAAAAAATAGGATAACAAAATGGGAAAAAAAATAGGATAACAAAATGGGAAAAAAAATAGGATAACAAAAAGCAAAAAAATATAAACAAAATGGAGGAAAATTAAGATAGCAAAATAAAAAAATGAAAGATAAAAACACTCAATACAGGAAAAGATTTGATGTCATTGCATTTCCGAGCTTATCCCTGTTTGAACTAAGGTTATTTTATCTCCTAAGCTAAGGGCTATTCCCTATTTAAAAAATGAAAAAAAAAAAAAAAAAAAAAAAAAATTGTATTCAATTGAAGAAGGTAAAAATGAAGCAACATTCGACTGGTAATATGACATAAAAGGGGACCATTTCAAAAATAATTAATCAGCTAATTTATTTTGCCTAATGAGATTTGCCCATTCATTTTTTTTTCTTATTTTATGTCTGTTTTTTTCTATTTTTTTTTCTCATTTTTGTCTGTTTTTTTTCCCGTTCTCCGGTGCACATACCTGTGTCCTGCTTCTTAGCCTTATGCTTCCTGACAACTTTCCGTCGGGATTTTTCTGAACAGACAAGTTGGCCAAAGAATCTTCTCCAAAAATACTTCGAGAAAATAAGTTAACAGAAAAAAATGCAGAATTGTTAATCAAACATTTGAGGTCTTCTAACGTGGATATGTACGATATGTATATGTCAATAGGACTGATATTCACTTGCTCCGGTTTATTTTTTGTTTCCAGCACATAGTATTCCAGAGGCATAAACTTCTCTACTATTGTCATATTTGTATGTTTTATTATGAGCTTCAACAATTCGAAGGAATCCCTATGATGGATATGACGTGGCCAGGGGAAAAAAAAAAGAAAAATATAGCAAAATATAGCAAAATATAGAAAAATATAGCAAAATATAGCAAAATATAGCAAAATATAGCAAAATATAGAAAAATATAGCAAAATATAGCAAAATATAGCAAAATATAGAAAAATATAGCAAAATATAGAAAAATATAGTATTACAAAACAAAATGAATTATATCGACGTAACAATGTCATGAATAAATTCCGCCAGAGCACATGAGTTATGCGTGTGGCACAGCGCACGGACTTGTCCCTCTCCCTCTTTATCATACCTGATGGACGTGTTAATGTTAATCTTGTTCTCCCACTCGAACTCCGACCACATAATACGAAAGAGGTGCGAAGATATAAAGGAAGCATTTATGTAATCCGTCATATTAATGTTGAGTTCACTAAGGACAAGATAATTTTTATTTTTATCATTTTTTTTTTCATAAAATACATAGCCATATATAATACCAGTTTCTGTTGTATGAACCTTTATCGTTATTTTAAATTTTCGTTTTTCATTAGGAGATAAATTAAAGCCAGGTATTTTGTCTATTGGTTTTAAATTTCCATGTGTTGATAGATTAATATATATATTCTGTAAGTACACACCTGATTGGTTATATACATAAAACTCTACAATAAGATTGACGCTCGAAATGATTGGAAAAGCTTCAATAAATATGTCATCATCTGTTCCTGTTAATCTCTGAGTTTTATACAATTTTGCCAAAAAGAGAGACGAATAATTGTGTTTAAATGAAGGATATTTAAATTCATTTTCTTCAAATAACATATCATTATTTAAAGTATATTTTAATTTTAATTTTTCTAAATTTTCATTCACGGACACTGGTTCGTCATCTACCATATTTAACATATACTTTTTCTCTTTTAATACCCTAAAATATATATCATCATCTACATTTTCCTTTTCATCATCACCCTGTAATATATGTTCACCAGTATCTTTATTTATACCAATTAAACCGCGAGTTATTAAATCCTTCTGATTGTTACATTTCTTTTTCATATTTTTATATGTTGAACCATATATGCTGCAATATTTTTCTTCTTCCTTTTCTAAAAATGCTTGGTAATAGTTATCTCCATTTATAAATGCTCTGATCAAATTTTTTGTTTTTTCATCCGTTATTTTCTTTCCAATCGTTATCCTTAAAAAAATTTTAAGGCACTGATTTATTCTTATCACGTTGCTGTCGTTTTCGTATATGCTAACTGCGCTTTTCATGTTCTTCTGAACAATATATTTAATAATACTGGCCAATATATATATGCACTTATTTCTAAACTCGTTAATATTTTTCACCGCCGTTTCCGCATCGCTCTTCAGGCTGCTTACGTGTACAGCTACCTCATCATTGCACTCATTAAGCTGCGTCCCAGGCTTTTCCATTTCCCCCTGCTTCCCTAGAATATTTATCTCCTTTCCCTCCCTGCCGTTAATATCAGTAATTTCGATTGGCCCCTTTAGAGTAAAATTCGTGGACAAATCAGGATCCGGTTTCTCCCCCAATGGGTGCTTTTCCACAGATGTATTTAAAAAGTCGAAAATAGAGTTAACTTTGGAAAGTAATTTAAAATACAATTTTGTAATACACACACAGAGAACAGATAGAAGCAAATCATCATTATCACTTAACAAATTGTAAGCAAAAGAATGAGAATTATGTTGATCATCTAAAGGAGTCAAACTCTTTGTTTTCAAAAAGGCTTCAGTAGCATATGTACCATCTTCTAATATAACTGTTTTTGTTTGAATATTTGAATTAGATACTGCGTTAAAATTATTGTTCATCGTTCTATTTTTTTTTAAATTTTCATTTTGTACTTTATTTATCATATCATATTCCATATGACTATTTAGAAAAGATGACAAATTATCATATAATTTGTTCAAAAAATTTATGATCATATTTTGATCATTCATGTATTGACCTAATACCCAAAAGAAAATACGCAATATATTTGATTTCTTTATAATAAAAATTGAATCCACAATCTTTTGCAGTATATTATTTTGAAATTTTTCATTATTAGCTAACTTCCTAATACATACAGCTGCTTCATAATTAATTTCTTTCTCATCATCATTTACATATATTAATAACAAGTCAACAATATTTAAGCATTCATCAGAGTACATATTGCATACATGTTGTAAAGATTTTATTAAAATTTTCTTGTAATTTGTCATTTCTTGATAATTTGTCGATAAATTATTCACCTGATTAAGGTCCTTACTGTTGCCACTAAAATTGTTCAGAGGTTGACTTGATACCCCACTGCTTGATCCAGTATTGATAATGCCATTAGCGCCTCCTTGAGCAACACCTTTATTCGTTATATTCTTTGTATAAACAACTTGTTCATTTAATTTTAATAATTCCTTCTTTAAAACGTTTAGCACTAAATGCACATTTCTTTTTGTCAATACATGTAATACTAAATTTAATATTTTTACCTTAATATCTTTCGATGGGAAATTTAAAGCCCTCAATAAATCCATACTAAAATTTTCTAGCACGTTTTTCCATTTACACATAATATAATACAGCTTGTCTATAACTATTAGTTTTATATTATTATCATGCTGATTTATTAACAGTTTTATAAAGCATTCACTAGCAGTTTTAATACTCAACACAGAATTACTCATGTACAGTAAGCAACAAGCTCCTTCATACAATACACTATTACTAACATTCTTGTTCAGCATGTTCAACAGTATGTTAATTACCTTATTCTTGTATATACCATACTCGTTTTCATTAACTTTTTTCTTTTTAAACTGAATATCTTCACTTAGCACGTTCAACACACCGTTACTACCTCCGCCAATATTGCCGCTAACATTGCCGCTAACATTGCCGCTAACATTGCCGCTAACATTGCCGCTAACATTGCCGCTAACATTGTTGCTAACATTGCCATTAGCATTGCTGTACAGTTGTACATCGCTCCCATATACCATACCAACAGAGGCAATACTCCCTGTCTGCATGATCGGCATGCTTCCATTCTTTATGTTCCTTCCTAGGAGACCAAAATTTTCCTTACCCCTTCTCGACCCCAACAAATTAGCATTGTTCGCTTCTGCTTCATTAAGCCAATATTCACAACTTTCCTCGTCCAATTCTTCAGACCCACTTCCCTCGGTTTCTTTATCTTCCTCGTTTTCTTCGTCTTCATCATTTATCAATAAATAAGAATCATCAAAGACATGTGGAATATATAACTTTTTGAAAAGATGTATAACCTCTAACAATATAACATCAGCTGTATCATATAGTTGATCATTTAAGGACAATATATATTTTAAAGTAGTTAATGGATCTACATCAATTAACATAGATAATGCACTACGTTTTGTCGATATATCATTTTCAAGAAATAAAATTTTCTCGACCTCTTTAATTGAATTTGGTATTACATCAATTCCATGTTCTTTAATAATAGTATGAATACAACTGATTGCATTTTTTCGTACATAACTATGTCTATGACTTAAATTCTTAGTAATAGCTTCTATTAATGGATCGATTATCTTTAGGTATTTTATTTTACTTAACAATCTTAATGTTGATCCTCTTACATATTCATTAGGTGATATTATATCATTTCTTAAAGCATTACATACTAATATCATTTCTTCTTTTAAACTTCCATCATTATTACATTTATCTACAATTTCGAAAAATATATGACTCATCTTTTTTAAACGATGATCTTTATGTGGTACTATAAATCTTATTACACACATTAACAAATTACCATATGGTTCTCCTTGTATTATATTAAATATTAAATGTTCCATTCCTTCTATTTTCTTCTCTACATTTTGACTCTCAAGTTTCTTTTGAATTTCACTAATCGACGGAATTTCATAATTATCGGTGCAAATATACAGGGTACAATTTTTCTCAATTTCGAAGTTCCCCATTGCTGTGCTCTCCCGGCGTCTACTTAAGCACTCATGTACCGCACACTGAGCCTTCTGTGCGCGTATATATGTATATACGTGTTTCTATGTGTATATGTGTATACACGTGGGTATATATATTCGTTTATGATGCTCACCTGTGCACCACAAATTTCAAGATACTATTAAATGACGAAATTTTTAACCGGAGCACTCTGTATATTTTGCTAAAAAAAAAAATCATTGCAATATTCGAGTTGTAAAAAATGCACAAAATGTAGTAATGGAAAAAATATGAACAGTTCATGTATTTTGGAAAAAAAAAAAAAAAATCAAAATAAATAATATATAAAAAAATATATGAAAATATGTGAAAATATATGAAAATGTATGAATATATACGAAAATATGTGAAAATGTATAAATATATACGAAAATATACGAAAATATGCGAAAATATGCGAAAATATGCGAAAATATGCGAAAATATAATGCAGTATAATGTAATATAATGAAATCCTTAATAAAAACTAGCCAATGAGGGGGTAGTTGTGTAACGCGGATGGGGGTATCACTTGTACAAGCATACGTACACACATATATAGGCATAGGTACATATATACGTATGTATATTTGTATATATTTACAAGTATTTATTAACATAAACATGTATATTCATACACATTCATTCATGTACTTGCAAGAATATCCATGTATACTTTTGAATATTCACAAATTTACATTTATGACCATGTTAAACCCTTTCTTCAGAAGAAACATACCCTAATGCAAATTTTTTCACAGATACATTGCTCACAGTTAACAGAATAAATGAAGAAAATACGTATATTTACAAATATGTACAACGAGGAAATTAATGTATTATTTATCTTAAATTTTGACATAAAAAAAAAAAAAAATGCTCCAAAAATTGAGAATTTAAGTAAAAAAACAAATATGTAAAAGCACTGTAAGCAAGTAGTTTTTTACACAAGAGTAATGCATAAAAATATAAATAATATTCGTAAAACGAACGCATATGTAAATGCATAGAAAAGCTCTTAAAATTTTTGGTGATATAAATATTATGCACATATGTACCTATGTATTTGTGTATATATGTTTGTACATACATATATATATATATAATATACTGTACAGGCATTTCACGAAATAGTTATCACTAACATTATATTTATATACTGCTAAACATGTTTTGCTACAATTTAAAAAAAAAAAAAGCGCCTTCGTAAATAGGTATGTAGTTCATATACCTTGCTTTTATATATATATATATATATATATATATATATACATACATGTATTACTCGTATGTAATATGAATGTATTGTGTATGCATTCTTAGGGAAAAAAAGTTCAAATGAAAAATTATGTTAAACCATATCTGAATATTTTTACACGTCGCACGAGTACTTATTTGGTTTTCAAACTCCATTATACATAACACATTGTTATCACGAGAAATAAAAAAAATTTGGAACATTGTATAAAAATTTACTTAAAAATGAATAAAAAAAAATTTATTAAATAAACCTAAATGTTTGCATATGTATATATTTATTTATGTATACTTATACAAATATTTGTGAACACATTTGATCAACATAAACTTCTGCGAAATGAAGGGAAAAACAGTCTGTAGGCACATACATAGCAAGTGAATGCATATGCACTTGTTTTTATATTCTCCTGGTTAATGAAATTTTATGAAAACACGAATTCATTTTTAAAAGAAAAAACTTATCTAAGAAAGATACAGTAGCAGCAGTAATAAGAATAATAACAATAGCAGAAAGCAAAAATACAACAAGAAGGCCTTTTTATCTATTATGTACCCCATTTCTTTCTTTTTTTTTTTTTAAATATATGTGCAAAAATTAGAGATACAAAGGAATACATTTGGAAATTTGCTCGTGTGTGTATGTGTACATGCATATGCATACATTACTTAAGCAAATGTATATATACGTACGTACATACATACAGTTACTGTTTTTCGGATTTCTTAAAAAAAAAAAAAAGAAACTATATTTGAAGTTTACCAAAACTGAAGTTCAAGAAAAGTCAAAAGAGTAAAAAAACAAAATAAGCGAAATAGAAAATTCCGTCAAAGAAACTTTTGCGCGTCTGCCTTTTGGAGACAACCATTTTGTTTTGTGGGTATATCTTTCTTGCGTGATATATATATGAAGAAATGTCAAATTGAAGAGAAAAAAAAAAAAAAAATAAAAAACAAACAAACAAATAAACGCGTAAACAATTAAATAAACGCGTAAACAATTAAATAAACGCGTAAACAATTAAATAAACGAGTAAACAACCAAATAAACGAGTAAACAACCAAATAAACGAGTAAACAACCAAATAAACGAGTAAACAATCAAATAAACGAGTAAACAATTAAATAAACGAATAAACAGTCAAATAAACGAATAAACAGTCAAATAAACGAATAAACAGTCAAATAAACGAATAAACAGTCAAATAAACGAATAAACAGTCAAATAAACGAATAAACAGTCAAATAAACGAATAAACAGTCAAATAAACGAATAATTAAATAACTCAGTTTGCTGTCTCCTATGTGCAACTTTTGCTTTTCTTTAAAATATTTTAATTTGCTACAACTGTAACTTCTGAATGTTGTTAAGTATTTGCAGAGTTATTTAACTTACTTGTTCAGGTTTTTTTTTTTTTTTTTTTTTTTTTGTTGTTTTTTTGGATAATATGATAAAAAATGGTAAAATGGCTAGCTGCATTATATTAAAAAAATTGTTAAGCGTCCATAAAGATACTCTGTACAGATATTTAAGCAATGTAAGCAATGTACGCAATGTAAGCAATATTAGCAGTGAAAAATATTTCGAAAGGGAAAATGCAAAAAAAGACACAAATGACAATATAAATCATGTAAGTGAGAGCAGAAACAAGTCCAACTGCAATTATTCTGAGTTAAAAGTGGGGAAACATTTCAGAGAGATATTTCATGATGGATCGGAAAAAAATTTTGAAAGTCATCCATTTAACAGAAGATTTGCATATAGTAAGAAAAGTTTATTTCCAATTGAACCAAGGAATTTACGAACATTGGGATTAAACAGGCAACGGAAAAAAAAAAGAGGAAGAGGTGACAAATGCCCAGGTAAAGGTATAAGAGATAAACATAAACATAGAAAATCAGGTAGACCAAATAGCAGAACGTTTGAAAGTGGTAGAACCCCATTATATAGAAGATTGCCCAAATGGCCTGAAGCTTGGTTAAGTAGACAAAAGAAAAATTATGATTGTTTAAATTTATCAAAATTGAGATATTTTATTGAAAAGGGAAGATTAGATACTAGATTTCCAATCACTCAAAGACATTTACATGATTCGAAATGTGTTAAGGTAAAAAATGGTGTTAAATTATTTAATGTTAACGATTATCCTTTCCCCTACAAAATCGACATTGAGGTTTCTAATGCTGACCAATCTTCTATTGATGTAATTAAAAAAGTAGGAGGCTCTGTAACCATTATTTATATGGAAAGAGTTAATCTAAGAGCACATATAAAACCTTACAAATTTGAAATATTACCAAGAACCGCAAGACCTAACCTTGATATGATTCATTTTTTAGAGAAAATGAGAAGCAAAGGTTGTATTGTTAAATATATTAAACCATTATGGTTAATAGAAGAAGAAAAAAGAATTATAAATGAATTAACAGAAATAGAAGAAAGTTCAAAATTATCCGAAATTTCACAAGTCAATACAAATATTAACAGGTCAAGAAAAACACATAAGGTACATGTAACAGGTGACAAGGAACATGCATATATGCATAACGACGAAGAGGATGAAGATGCCAGAAGATATAGAATATTACAAAAATACAGATTACAGAATACGCAAATGAGGGGAGAGGAATAAAAAGGGAATTAATTTATACGAGCATATTTGCGCAAATGTGTGAGCAAATATACATGCAAATGTGAACTTCTGTATGTGTATAAACACATAAATGACGAAAAAAAAAAAAAAAAAAAAAAAAAAGATAAAAATGGGCATATTATTACACATGTAAAGTAAAATTTAAAAAAAATAAATAATATTTCTTAAACTAATTAATTCCGCAATTTAATTTTTTTTTTTTTTTTTTTACCCCCCTCCCCTTTTTTAAGGCAAATTAAATAAGGAATATTTATGGGGCATATCTATTAACATGTATTAATAGGGCATACCAACGGAGGTATATAAATCATTACGGGTATTTATTTGCACATAAAAATGGAATAAATAAATGTGAGCGAATGAGAAAAGAAATGTAATAGGGACGGCCTGAGGCCAACTGAAGTACGTATTATATAAATATACATTCACAGGCGCAATGCCCGTGCGTCCTTCCCGTAACAACATGTACAATATTTCCTATCAACGTCTTTGTCTTATACTTGCATTTTTCTTACTGTCGTCAGCAAGAACAGAAGACATTTCTTTTGAATCATCATTTCCATCAGTTGTTGCATCACTGGATACGTACTTATTTTCAACAATATTATTATATTCTTCTTTTAATATATTACTGTTTTTTGGTATTACTTTTCCGCTTTGTAATATTTTATTGTATATTCTTTCCTCTCTTTTTTCTTCTAAAACTTTTTCATATTCATTATCACTTCTCTTTACTTTTTCTCGATAATATAAAAGCAAATAAGTAAAACGAATATAAAATGTCCAAGCTACTGAACATAATAATAACATCCAAAAATTCCTTTGAAGCCTTATTTTTTTTAAATATGACCTGTTCATATTTTGAAAACCAATATTCTCATAATTTCCATTTACATCCGTATAATTTCTTAACTCAAATATTGTACAGGACAATCTTAACAATGTATATAGTGATATTATTGATGATATAGATACATTTATTTGGAGGGTGTAAATTTGAAAATTTATGCTTTTTTTTTGAACATATATGGCCATCCGTTGAAACAACGCTACGCCGCTTAATAACAAAATTGATAAAGTTATGCCCACTGGTAAAAAAAAAAGAGCAATGTCCTTCATTCTTTCCTGACAGTGTAAAACAAAAAAAATAAAAAATTAAAAAAAAAATAATGATAAAATGATAAAATGATCAAATGATAATATGATAAAATGATCAAATGATAATATGATAAAATGATAAAATAATAAAATAATAAAAAAATATGGGGTACACCCGTTAGCGCTGTTTTGCAAATGCGCATTTGCTTTTCGTCTGTTCAAAATGAAGTGAAAATTTTCCGTCACGTCTGTTTGTATAAATATACATATATAAGTAGGTATTTATGTTGGTATGTATGTATGTATGTATGTATATATGTATATATGTATGTACGTGCGTACGTATGATGATCTTCCCTCTGCTTTGGCTTTATAAAAGGATGATATACTGCAAAATAAACAAATTACGAATTTTCTTTTCTGCCAGTAGTGGATGGTCACAATCTTAGCTAAAAGGGAAACAACTTATATTGTAGGGAAAGGATGACCTTTTTTTTTTTTTTTTTTTTTTTTTTTTTGTGTTTACACTAAATATTAAACATTTAATTGTGGCATTTTTATCTCATCATTCAGGATTGATCAAAGGAAAAAAAAAAAAAAAAAAAAAAAAAAATCTGCTTATAGATATATATATTTATCTTTTATTTATATGTATATGAATCATGTTTGTTGCATTATTTTGGTCCTAAATTCCCGCGCGTTCGTATTTTAATTATGTTTATCTTAACAGTGCATAGTACTGAAATGAAAAAAAAAAAATTCTTACATAAAAAAGGTGAGCCTATATCCTTTCGACATGTTTTAATTTCCAAAAAGCAGCTTAAATTGGGGGATTAAAATAAAAATTTAAAACTGACAAATGCATTGTTTAAAAAAAAAAAAAAAAAAAAGCAAGCAAATAAGCTAGGGAGCATGCAAATAAACAAACAGACAAACAAACAAATTTATGCTTTAAAACTAATTAGCATTTTTCTTGGGTAACATTTGAATATTTATATGTAGAGAATTAAAAAGGGAAAATTTCAAACATGTGGACTCGTTGACCAAAACTACACGGAAAGTGGTTGACTGGGGGAAGTAAAGTTTTGAAAAATATTTTAAATTATAAAAGAATTTAAATTATAAAAGAATACGATAATAAAAAAAAAAAAAAAAAAAGGGGAAGGGGAAGGGGAAGGGTCCAACATATGTTCATAGAAATTTGACACAACAAATAAATTAAAAGCAGCATTTATAATTTTACATTTCCTGTGTAATCTTACGGAATGCACATAAAACGTGGGCATAAAAAAAATGGGGGAAAATGTGAGAGCTTGATGGGTTTTCAGTTCAACAACTACGAGTCGTAAGTACCTATATCCCGCTACGCACCCACGTAAGATATACAAAGAGTAACATGTTTGAAGAGTATTAATCGGAGGTATATATTCCCCGTGTAACATTAACTGTATTATTTCGATATATTAATATGATGCTACATTGCTATGATGATACATTGTTATGATGATACATTGCTATGATGCTACATTGCTATGATGATACATTGCTATGATGTTACATTGCTATGATGATACATTGCTATGATGCTACATTGCTATGATGATACATTGCTATGATGATACATTGCTATGATGATACATTGTTATGATGATACATTGCTATGATGATACATTGCTATGATGATACATTGCTATGATGATACATTGCTATGATGATACATTGCTATGATGATACATTGCTATGATGATACATTGCTATGATGATACATTGCTATGATGATACATTGCTGATTTACCATTCAGATACTTGTTCTTCCCCTTTTTGCTCAATTCTTTGAACAAAATTTAACGTCGGAGTCGTATCGTTGCGCTATTCCGTCGAGTCCCTGAACGAGGGTAGGAATAGTATCGATGTTGTAATTCATATCAACCCCTTTGTATTCTCTTTTTTCGTTTTCTTTTAACGACTCCATAAAATATTTACACATGGAAGAATTTTCATTAAATGTTGTTATAAATTTCATTTGGTCTTCAATTGTAATGGGTAAGGAGTAATCAATTAAATGATCATATTTTTCCAAAGCGAAATTCCCTTCTTTCATTCTATTGTCTTCATTCATGCTGTTTTGTATACTCATTGATGTATCATCCTCACCGAAATTCCACAGATAATATTTATTCTTGTGTATGTTTTGAAATTCTTTTTTTATGGATGATATATTTAGTAATTCATGGAAATCAAAGACATATTTACATTGCCATTGGATATACTCATATGCAATAAAAAATTCATAAGGATTTATAATTTTTTTTGAAAAATTTTTTAGCTCTAAAAAATTATGATCAGGACAGGTTAATAATATATACATTTGTATATCAGAAAAATTTTCTAATTTTGCACTATTTAATTTATTAGTAACAATAGTGAAGCACTTTTTTCCATTTTTTCTTAATATATAATTAATTATTTGTTTTAACTCTTTGATATAATTTAAATTTACATTCCCTATTATAATTCCAAATACATTTATCTGTTTACTCTGTTCTATTAAATTATATCTCCTTAGCAGTATTTTGTTTATGTAATTATTTTCTTTTTTAAATGTATCTTCTACACTGTACATATATATGTCCATATTGTAACTACATTCTGCTGTTGCTCTATTTATAAAATTTAAATTTTCTGATGAAAAAAGAAAAAGGTTTGTATTTTCATTGTAGTATCCCTCTTCAACATGTGGCGTTATATCACTACTATGCACTATTTTATAAACAAACCATTTCCTCTTTACATGATAAAAAACTTTAAATAATAATCGTCCACAGAGAAATGCATATTTATCAGTGATCTTCTCATCCATATCAAACGCTACATAATTATTGAACAAACCGTAATACACTTTTCCATTTATATTGTTTGCAATTCTGTGCATGCATATTATAACATTGCAGAATAGTAGATCATCGTCTGTTTTATCTTTATCTTGTCCTGCTACGTTAACAATCAATCTGTCATCATTCGTCGCGTTACCATTTCCCATTTTATACTTACTTCTCCCTTGGTGCATGCTCTTTTTATAAAAACTATTATTGGCAAAGAAAAATGTGCCTTCCACATCAAATACTACTTTGCTATTATTCAACTCGAACGAACTGGAAAATATTGAGTCATCAAATTTACTCTTGTCAATAAAACATATGACCAGTTCATGCATATAATTTATATAAGATACATCACATAAGATAATGGAAATTTTATTTTCATCAAATATTTTGTTCCTCATTAAATAATTATTAATGTTTTCAAAAAATGTGTCCTCTATATTTTTTTTATTAAATATATATACTGATGGAGTATAAGGTGTAATGAACGATTGACATGAAATTCCGTAGTGAACCAAAAAATCTGCATGAACATGGTCAGCACTTACATAGTCCTCACAGCATTCATTTAATGTAGTATCACCCAAAATGTACAGGTTTATTGGGTCTCCGCTCGGCGGGTTTGCCTCTCCCGTGCCGCTTATTCCCCCTTGACTGACACCATTTTCACCTATTCCATTGCTGTTAATGGAGCCCCCATCATTTTCCATTTGCCGCGTTTCCCCATTACCGTTCATGCTAACTAACTCACGTCTTTCATCCTCATTATATTTCTCATGCTTCCTGCGGATGGACCTCGAAATGAAAAGAGCATCATTTAACATACAGTCAGGAAGCTGAATAGCTATATTTTTAAAATTATATTTCACAATAATAGTAGTCACTAATTCGATTTCATATTTTTCATAAATATCATTGCCGTTTGTTATTTTCATCCTTAAAAATTTTTTATTGAAGTAAAATTCAAGGCTATGTAAAACTGCCAATTAGCAAAAAAAAAAAAAAAAAAAAAAAAAAAATCTCGTTCGAGTTTCTTCTATTTTTTTTTCCCCTAAATTATGAGCATTTAGTATCGTAATAACAGCATTCTGCTATGTCACTTCTCCCAAATGGATAATATCACAAAAGGCCTAGTAACTACTAGTCATTATTTAATTTTTCAAAAAAGAAAGCACAAGCAAACTTTAATTAAATCTTAATCAAAACTATATGCAAATATTAAGCAACCCTTACATATGTATAGGTCATCCTTACCTGGGGGTTCAGGATACTCTGCATGTTCAAATGGGAAACAAAAAATTAAGGTGCCTCTAGGACAGCAGTTAAATAAAAAAAAAAATATAATAATAAATGCGCAATGAGCTGTTTAAAAATAAAAAAATATAATACCATAATAACGCAGTGCTATAATAACGCAATCATGTAATACAGGAAAACAAAATAAATGCGCAAGGAACACTATTCAAATGGAAAACTAAAAAGGCCATTTCGTTAAAAAAAAAAAATATATATTTATACATATATATATATATATTTATACATATATATATATATCTATACATATATATATATATATATATATACATACATATATATAAACACGTAGCGCGCACAAAAAGGGAATTGCCGGAACAGATAAAATCGACCGACAGACCAGCTAATTAACTAACTGAAATACGTAGTAATTAAGGGGACGTCAAGTTTTTATCAAATTGTCGAGCAGAAGTCTACATGTATACAAATGCATATATTTACGCGTACCCCTGGCTGAGAATATTTCAGCTAATTTTGCCCCTTTTTCCCCAACAAAAAAGATTGCCCAGTAATACGGATAACATAAGCATACAAAGACCACTCGCTCAAAGATGCTGTTTGAAATACTCATAAATAGTTATTGCCGCAGAGACATGCACATTGAGTGAGCGAATAATTCCCTGACTTGGTATTTCTATACAGTGATGAAGAAGCAAAAGAATAGAAGAAGGTATGCCCTCCTTTTCATCCCCTAAAATTAAAATAGATTTTTGAGGAAAAATAAAATCTTGTAAATTTTGACTACAGTGTGTTTGTTCTAAACCTATAACAGAATATTTTTTTTTTTTTTTTAATATATAATTTATAATATCCTTTTTTTTTAATTCTTTTATATTTACCCATTTGTTAGCAGTGGATGAAATTTTCTGAAATTCAAAATTCCTTACAATGTTAATATTATTAAAAAATAATTTTTTAACATTAAATATTTCACATGACCTACACAGGCCAGCTAAATTTGGTATTTTATCAATTAAAGATGCTATAACTATTAAACTATTCTTTTTTCTTTTGGAATAATTTTTTCGAAATTCGTTATTAACTTCGATGATGTTTGTAAGCGGATCAAATTTTTTTTGGTAATTCTTTTTATTTTTTTCAAACGCACGTTCAATATTATTTGGATTGCTATTGTTGCTGCTTTTTGTGTTCTGCTGCTCTTCCATCTCATCCGTATTGTACTGCTCTTTCACCACCTCCATGCTGCTCTTTTTCATGACTTCCCCTATTATTATTTCCCGTTCTTTCTCTCTTGATCTTATCCTTCTCTCACAAGCCAAATAATTTCTTTGATGCCCTTCCTGCACACCTCCGTTCATTACAACAAGCCGTGCATTCTTTTCATATACCTCGTTAAGAATGATTAAAGGTAAATAATAACTGAGACGATTATCGTATTTTGAAATATTTTCCTCATTTTTCTCCTGCTTGTGCTTTTCCTCCTTCTTTTCTTTCTCTTTTTCTAAATCTATGTTGTATATGATGGAGGTCATTTCCTGCTGCACCATTTTTTTCAGCGTTTCAATAAAAGTAAAGGACGGTACTAATTCGTTATTAAACAGGATATGCGCAAAGGAATTTTTATTCTCATGATTCATATCTTCGTCGAAATAGCTATATGAGTAATTATATGCTGGTAATAATATATGAATATCTTCAAAAAGAAAACTATTCCATTTGTTAAATTGAGTTTTAATTTTCTCTCTTACCCTTTTGCAGTCTTTATTATATTTAATATATTTATATGTACATAAAAAAAAAGAATTTAATGAAATTTCTCCGATTTTATTTTTTAAAAATTTGTATAATATTAATTGAGCTATACTTCTTATTAGTGCTGTGTGAGAACAACAAAGACAAACTATTTCATGAAATAAATTCTTTAAACATATGCATATGTATTTAGAGTAAAAATAATTTATTTGTGCTTGTGATTTACTCTGTACTCTTTCTTCTTTCTGATTGATAAAGTATTCCTCCCCTTTGTCATATTTTCGAAGTATATCTTTACCCTTTCCATTTTTTTGGCCAATTTTAAGGAAATTTTTGCTTCTCCTCCTGGTACCCCCTGAGCTGTTCATATCTTCTCCTCTCTGCTTTATCTGTGCGCATCTTTCCATAATGGCATCCTTATCATTTTTGCTTTTCTTAACAATTTCACTGATAATGTGTTTGATTTGCTTGTTGTTCTTTTCTAAACCTTTTCCTTTCCCTTTTTCTTTCCATTTGTATTTCCATTTTCCTTTCCTTCTTATAGCAAGCAAGTTACTTTTACCATTACTACCACTACTACTAATATTTCCTTTCTTTTTTCTAAGCAGACATACGCTTGCAAAGGAGTTATAATGTAACTGTCTGAACGAGTAATGCGAAAATTTCGTTTTCAGAAAAATATATGAACAGGTCATCAAGGAGCTTACAATTAATTGCATACTCGAATCTTTGTCTTTTAAATTTTTTATTAAATGAGGGTACAATAAGACAAAAGAAGAATTACATATAGAATAGCAAAACAGTTCTAAGTACTGACGAGTATTATTCAAATTATCATAATGTAAAAGTTCGTTCACATATTTAATTATTTTTTTTCTTTTACATTTTTTTAGATATTTAAAATATTTCGATAAACAACATAACGCCTGTAGTCCCCTCATCTGAATGTTGTGTCCGTTGGAAGACGGTAACGGTGTGAGATTGTTGGCTTTACCACTCGCACTGCCCACTGCACGACCCTCTTGGTTGTTTCTTTTCTCATCACTGCAGCTGCTTCTGTCATTTCCTCTTTTTTCAGTTACATTTCTAATATTTCCCCTTCTGTCTTTTCCTCTTCTGCCATTAGCGACCACCCCGCACACATGTACGTTGTCCACTCTTTTCAAGATACACTCAAGTATCCCCTCGTACATGCACATAACTACGTTTCTTTTCCTGTGAAAACTAATCTTATCTTCCTTGGAAAACACAGAAAGATGTAATTTATTATAACATAAGTATTTCTGTTCGAGCATGCGAAAAAGATTAATCAAAA
Organism: Plasmodium brasilianum; assembly: GCF_023973825.1. Lineage (NCBI taxonomy): Eukaryota > Apicomplexa > Aconoidasida > Haemosporida > Plasmodiidae > Plasmodium > Plasmodium brasilianum. The sequence goes on from NC_090126.1 coordinate 1,267,161, forward strand.
ACATTAATGCCAGTATCCTTAAAAAGACAGAAGTATGGTGTATTTCATAAAGTGATAAGGGGAAAATTATTTCTTCGTTCCTTTGTATTTTACTTAATAGATATGAACATATTTTTTCATTAAGGAATGTATTCAAATGAATATGTCCTTTTTTTATTTTAAATGAATCATTAGTAAAGCTTCTTTTGCAATCGGTTAGTACATACTCCTTATACATTAGTATATCAACAATCAGTGAAATGAATTTGTATATATATTCTTTCTTAACATATATTATATCGTCATATTCTATTATGATATAGAAAAAGGATGTAAGAAAAGGAATTAAAATGCTTCTACTTACTGATAACTTACTTTTGCTGTCATCTAAAATTTTCTCTACTTGGTTGAGTAGCAAAGAAGGGGTGGACTCTTCCTCAGGTTCGTTTTTAACTCTTTTCGAATTTGAAGGAGTAGTGCACTTCTTATCTTTGCATTTGTTACCATCTGCATCTAGCTGTTTCTCTTTACTTTTTTTATTTTCCATTTTTTCCATTTTTTCCTTTTTTTCCATTTTTTCCTTTTTTGCCTTCTCAGTTATGTACTCACTCGAATTTGCGAACAAACTCATTTCAAATTTAACAAGTAAAGGATGGAAGAGAGTAATAAAAATTAACTCCAACAAATGCGTGGGGTACTTGCATACACAGCATCGATCAATTAGTATATTACTTTGCTTTAACAAGAGCTCTAATAAAAGTTTCTTTTTATTTTGTACATCCTTTTGGAAGGGATTTCTATGTACATGTTCACCAAAAATGGAGGGGATAACATGAATTCTGATAATTGAATAAACGTACACCAGTTCCTCTTTACACAATTCTATATCGCTAATAATTTTTTCCGCAAATATAAATATTTCATCATCATTATCTTTGTTGTCGTCCACCGTGGGGGGTAACGAGGAACAACCACTACATGGCCAAAAGCTGTTATGAATAAATTTATATTTATAAAAATTGAACTTGTCACAATAGTACTTAACATACATGTTGTCATTCTCGCATTTTGCAGTTACACTGTTACGGTGCACATCGCTACTATGGACCCTATCGTTGTGTGCATTAGTAATCACCTTTTTTATTTCCAAATTCATTATTTTTCTGCTCAACACTTCATCATATTTCACATTGAAAAGAGTACAGGTAGTTCCCATAAAAGAGAGCATTAATATTATTTTTAATTTATCTTCTTTCTCTTCTTCCCTGTTCATATGTGCTATATATATAAGGCACTCATCATAGAGTAACTTCATCTCTTCATAAAAAAAAGAGAAATAATCATTACCATCATAATATTTCATTGTGTGCAGCTCATTCTTCTTTACATAACTGTAATCACTGTTATAATAGTTAAACAGATTCTTTGAATGGTTTTCCTTATTTGGATATATATATTCCAACGTATCGACAAATAGTAGAAGCCTGTTAAATACATTGATATGAGAGCAACTGTGATTGTTTGGATCTGTACCTCTGTTATCAGAGCTGCATGGTTTATTGCCTTCATTTCGATCTTCATGCTTAGGCTCTAGCGCTTGCTCATCCACATTATCTCTTCCATTAACACTACCATTTGTGCTAGTACTTGACATATCTACACTGTCCTCGACAGGGAACAAAAAAGTCCTTAACCTGTTCATATATTTTGCTATTACTTTCTTCATGCTTCTATGATCAAATAAGTCTACTAATCTATTTTTAAAAATGTAAGAAAGAAGAAGGGAGAATAGTTCATTCGAATTATTTTCTTTTATAGATAAAACAAATTTGTCAGACTGTACCTCTTTCTGCTTTGCTATCATCAAGTGGAATAACCGCAAGTATCCATAAAAATGCAAGTGCTTATTAAAAGATAGGACTTCATTTAATCTTTCTAAAAACCTGTTCATCAAGCAGTTATTCTTATTATTATTATTATTATTATTATGCAACGAAATGAAAGTCCTCGTCTGATGACAACTTCGTTCACTCCTTTTTTTTACAGATAAACCACTTCTCACGTTTAAATCTCTACTTATGCTTAATATATTCTCAAAAAGGGTAAAATTTTCTAAAAAAAAATTGTCCTCAAATAAATCTAAAAATATGCAATAGGCCCTCATATCACCGAATAAATTTAAGTACGTGTTAAGTTTTATAATTATTTGTAACAGTAAAACTAAGTTTCCCCTTCTTCTGCTAATGGAAATGCTTTTTACCTTTTTTATTATGTTTACAAGAACTCTGTGCATGTATGCGTTTGTTTTGTCACTAGCCCACTCGCCCCCATTTTTGGCGGACTCCACAGGGTGATATCTCTGTGTGTGGCTACTGGCTCTTTGTTTGCTACTGATGACTGTTTGTATGCTACCACTGGCCCGTTGTATGCTACCGCTGGCCCGTTGTATGCTACCGCTGGCCCGTTGTATGCTATCGCTGGCCCGTTGTATGCTACCTCTGATCCTGCCCGTTAAGCCACCTTTCCCATCCAGTAGATGCATTGCCTCAAGAACACTCTCAAAAATTATCCTTACATTAACGTGAAAAAGAGTTATTCGATCCAGGCAAATCATAAACTTCTTCACATAATAGATAGAGTCCTTTTTTAAAATTTTCGAAATGATGAAATTCCTTACTCGAAGTTCATAAAAGGGTAAATCTCCTTTAACAAATAAAGTCGGTTTCACTATTTCTACAAAAAAAATATGAAATAAAAAACTATCACTCATACTATTTAGAAGAACATGAATAAGAATTTGTTCCTTCTTTATTTCCATTATGTCTACTCTTTGAACATCTTTACGTATTTCTATTTGGCTGTTTTCATAGCTAATTAAATTAGAAAGAGAAAAACGACTGACCGTATTATTATTATGAATTAATAGTAACCATATAAGGTACTCAACTAATCGAAGTATTATATATTCGGAGTAGTAGTAAAAGTTTATTCTTCTCTCTTTTTTATTGCTGCCCATTGTGCAACACTTAAATATGTAATAATCCAATTCATCGAAGAATGGATTGTGCTGGGGGTTCGTGTTCCCTTCATCCCCTTTGCACGTCCCATCGTGCACGTCATCACACACATTATCATACTTCTCATCATATTTCTCACCATCGCCTGCCGCTTCCACGTATCCACAGTACGACCGTTCATACCTTCCCCTTATCGAGTTGACTATCGATAAAATATCAACCATTTTGGACCAATTCATTTTTAGTAGATGCACAGAAAAATTTTGAATGCATCTTAATATGCACTCATACAAATTCCATAATTCTATAAAAAGACATACATCCTTACTACAATTAATATCTTCACAAAGGGTTATAATATGATTAAATATAAAAATTATCTTCTTTAGTGCTCCTTCATTTGTGTAAGATTCATTATATAGTAACAGAAGGTACCTAGTATCATGGATGTAGGCTCTTCTTACAAAATTTTCATTATATATATAGTCTATATATAAAACAAGGAAATTATAAATATCATTTAATAAGTACACATCCGTTTTGTTATCGTCCATGTGGTACATGCTTGAGAAACATGTCGTATAAACATCGAACACAGGGTCTTTCTTCTTCCCACGGTTCTCCCTCTTCGTTTCGTCGATACTCTTGCCACTATGCTCTCCGCTAACCTTACCACTATGCTCTCCGCTAACCTTGCCACTATGCTCTCCGCTAACCTTACCACTATGCTCTCCGCTAACTTTGCCACTATCCTCTCCGCTAACCTTACCACTATCCTCTCCGCTAACCTTACCACTATCCTCTCCGCTAACCTTACCACTATCCTCTCCGCTAACCTTGCCACTATCCTCTCCGCTAACCTTACTGCTCGTCTTCTTCTCCCTGACGGTCATTGGACTTTGATTCGTATTTCCCCCATTGCTCTCGTTTCCTTCATGATTCCTCTTCAAAAAAGCCGAGATGTAATCATATCTTTTATTACTCCCAATGAAAAAGAACATTATCCTGACGACACTAATACAACATTTTTCAAACTCGCTTCTAGTGAAAACATATTCCTTCACCGCAAAGCAGAAATCTTTGATTAGAATTTTTCTCATTTCTTTATCGTTGATAAAAATGAGTAGGTACATGATTTCATTTACTAGCTCTTTTGTGTACATGTTGTATGGGCTACTATTAAGAGAGGGGTCATAGTGATCGCCAAAATAATCATTTACCATCTTTATTCTTACTTCCTTCATGTGGATTACTTTTTTTTTTTCTGCTACGAAAATGAATAAACTACAGAGGTGCTTGAAATTTAAATCAGAATTTTTCATAATTTTTTTATATGATGAGGAAAAGTCATCCTCTATGTTGGCTTCTCCTTCACGCACACTATTTTGCACACTGTGAATGTTATGCTGCCTTGTGAATAAATCAATAACACTACTACTTCTTTCCTTTTTGTTGTCAATGTATCCTCCTTCGAAAGTAAACAAAGTATCATCATTACATTCCTTTTGATGAGCAAAAATAGTTTTCGCCTTTTTACAACAAATGTATTTCTTATTATCCTCCTTTACGTCCTCTTCTACTTTGTCTCTTAAACATTTTAACAAAAAAGTACAAGCACAAAATTGTTTTTCCTTCTCCTTCTGTTCTTCTTCTATCAGCAGAAGTATATTTCCCATAATGCTCACTAAATTGTCAATCAAAGTTTCATTTACTTTTATTAGTTCGTATAACCATGCAACATCTAGACTCAGTAAACTTCTACTACGGAATGTGCTGAACAGACTTTCTAAAAACACTATTGGAATTCTTAAGTGTGCATATGGTTGATCCGTTCCTTTTACTGCTTCCCCGTTTGTTCCCCCTTTTGCTGCTTCCCCGTTTGTTCCCCCTTTTGCTACTCCCCCTTTTGCTGCACCAGCTGTTACTTCATTGGTAATGTAATAATTTATCCGTACGGCTAGCTTATATTTATCCACACTGTTCATCAGTAACAGTGTAAAATCAGAAAACAAATGCTTCAGTATGTCCTCCTGACCCTCTCCTTGTTTTACACTACTATGCGCGAAGTTCAGTAGTATGTGAAAAGCTTGTTCCTCTTCTTCCTTCTCTTGAGCCATGGTGCCATAAAAAAATGGGAAAAATGGGATTACGCTTTCTGGAAGCTACATAGGTTACAAATTAAAACAAACAGAATTAAATTTGAATTAAAACAAATTAGGTTAAACGAATTAAGTTAAAAACAAAATAAATTAAAATTAAAGAATATTCAATTTTTTCTCTTTGTTCTTCCTGTTCTTTAGGTTATTTGTTTTTCTTTCTCCCACTGTACATAACTGTTCAGAATTCTTTGCAAGAAATTTTAGAACATGCAAAAATTGGCTAGTTACGTTACAAAGCAAACAAAAAACTATAAGATAAAAAATAATAATATATGTCAGTTCATCCAATCCATGAGCACATTTAACTTGTATCATGAAAATTATTTTAACTTTTGAGTTATTCCATGTGGGCATCGTTTAAATATATAGATGAATGAATTTTCTACATTTTCTACATTTTTTTTTTTTTTTTTTTTTTTTTTTTTTTTTTTACATTCCCCTGATGTATTTTATGGTATATATGCATCCTCCTATTCTTTCCACTGTCAATGAGAAATTGTCAGTAAATGAGCCTTAAAATATGTTGTTCAATTAAAAGGGGGCTACAAAACCGAGGAGAGGGTTAAGTACCCAGTGTTCCATTAAACAATACAGATACATATATACACACGTACGTATATGTGTATATAAATGAGTACAAACACTTAAGTATGTATACGTATGTATACTCACATATATATACATGCACATATCGTCATGTTAATCCCTCAAGAGAGCTAAAAACCGGTCAAATGGGAGAAGTAACTACATCACTATACACAATTGAACAAGAGACTGCACATTTTAAAATTTTTAAAAATGATAGTTCCATTTTATAATTTTAAGGGTGTAATAATGTATAGTTAAAAGACTGAACCACGATGCTGCTGCAACCTAATAATTTATTGCAATACCAACGAAATACATTTTGAAGAAAATTATTTTTTATAAAATGAACTTTTTTCTTATTTTTTTTTATTATTTAATTTACATTAACTATTTGACTTCATCTATTTCTGAATTTATTTTTACTCATACAATACCTGTTCTTGTATCATGTTAATGTTTAAGTAGTATTTATTTATTAACTTTTTATAAAGACATATCTCGAATGTTCATATATTTGTTCCTTCGTCTACTTCCAAATTTTGACTATTAATTAGTTCTAGTCCTTTCTTATGATATTATAATATTTTTTATTTCAAGCAGCTTTCTATTTTTCTCTTTTTTCTAGTAAACCTTTTTTAAATTAGCTAGCTAAAAAAAAAAAAAAAAAAAGAAAAGAAAAGAAAAGAAAAAGAGAATAAAAAGAAATAGAAAAAGAGAATAAAAAGAAATAGAAAAAGAGAATAAAAAGAAAAAGAGATTTAAAAGAGAATACATTACGCTCCTAAAATATACAACAGATAATTTTTGTCTGTCTATTTGTGCTTTTTCTTAAAGACCAACAGGTGTACTTACACACTTCAACTCTTTACGTAATTCACATTTCGTATTTCTTTTTTGACAAATTTGAATTAAAAAAAAAGGAAAAGAAAAAAAAAAAAAAAAAAAGAACAAAACAAAACAAAACAAACAACATAGAAGAGTAACAAAGATGAGTAACAAAAAAAACAGCAAAAAAACAATTACCCCATGTTTGTACTTGAGCAATACACGAAACCCTACATTTTGCAGTTCCCTTTTTTGGAAAATTTTTTATTTAAAAAATGAAATAAACTAATTAATCTTGAAGCTGCTAAAGATAACTCTTTTTTTTTTTTTCTTTTTTTTATTTTGGCCTTAATTTTACCCTTTCATTAATCCATAAAAGTTGTATTCTTTTAGGCGTTTTACATGTATTTTATAAACATATAAATATATACATACTTACATGTACATATATATATATATATATATATATATATTTTTTTTTTTTTTTTTTTTGCCCTAAAAACGTTAGTCTCTTTCTACAAAAACATGTTCCACATTCTTTTTTTTCTTCTTTTTTCTCTGTCTGCAATTATGAAAGGTTTTTTCTAAAAAAAAAAGGATGAAGTATAACTCTTTTTTTTTTTTTTTTTTTCCCTTATGCATACAAACATGCAGATGTACACACATGTATACCCATGTATACACGCAAAACATCATTAATTAAATAAACATATTGTTATTAAAAAAATACGAAGCAACACTTTTATTTCCGTTTCAGCTCTTACTACTCATAATAGAGCAATTTGTCATAGGGATTATTCGTATAAAATTTGCATTTCTTATATTTCCTTGCATATACGTAAATATGTGTAAACAGTGTGGTATCCGATAAGACTGTGGGTTTACATATTCGTGCGCTTAAGCATATGCACATAGGCATATTCATACACATGTTCATGTACATGCACATACACGTAAGTGTAAGTATAAGTGTGCATTTAGTTCTTTACCTCAAAACAAAAGAACAAAAAATAATTTTTTTTTTTTTTTTTTTTTTTTTTTTTGACGAAGACATAACTGTGCAGAAGGTATCACAAAAACAAGTGAATTAACCAAGGAGGAAAAAGCTCCAAATTTATATGATCACTTTGTTTAACTTTACATCTCTACGTACGTTTTACTCACATTTGCGCTTTTTTTTTTTTTTTAAATAAAGGATGGTCAAAATCGAGCATATCAGACGAATGCGTATCTCCCCCATCATATAGAGGACCCTGTCCTCGCTTTCTGCAAATAGAACATGAAACAAAAAAAAAAAAATTGCTGGAAGAGCAGTGCAATATTTTTTGGTTATATGCACATAATATACATACATGCGGATACATGCAGATACATAAAGATGCAGTTAATATGGTCCACCTTAACATAGAATCTAGATTACTTTGTTCCAATTTTACTATGTTTTTCCTTTATTATTCTTAAAAGGCCTTCTTTAGTTCAATGTAAAAAAAATTATTCTCATCAGTGTCCCAACAACTGGGTACCAGAGGATGATACGAACTGCCGCCCACTTGCAACGTATGAAGGTGAAAAAAAAAAAAAAAATAGGAAAATGAATAATGAAAAATTTATACTACATACTGTTATGTATATATATATATATATATATATATATATATATATATATATATGTATATACAGACATATATATGTGTACACACTACTATGGCAAAATAACAGGAACATGTTTACTTTCTCACGACTTTTCAAACATGACCGATGAGCAAAAAGAAATATGGAGCAACAAGTGTGCAACCGACTGGCCATGCAAAGTTATACCAAGAGCACTATCAGCTACATAAAAAATATGCATATGTATCCACACACATACATACACCAGCATACGCTCATACGTACATACACACCCACATACCTGCGCACATACGCGAGATGTTCTCCTGGACTCATGTTTATTTATGCATACCTACTTTCAAGGAAAAATGCAAAAAGGATTATTCCAAGCTTTGCCCCCAAGTATTATTAAACGAAAAATAATAATTAAACAAACCCCAGTGCAACAAAGAAAATTTTTTAAATTCTAATTTATGCATATGTTGTTAACACTCTTTTATTATGTATCAAATTTGTTTAATTTATCAAATTTGTTTAATTTATCTAATTTGTCTAATTTATCTAATTTGTCTAATTTATCTAATTTATCTAATTTATCTAATTTATCTAATTTATCTAATTTATATAATTTATCTAATTTATCTAATTTATCTAATTTATCTAATTTATATTATTTATCTAATTTATCTAATTTGTCTAATTTATCTAATTTGTCTAATTTATCTAATTTGTCTAATTTATCTAATTTGTCTAATTTATCTAATTTATCTAATTTATCTAATTTGTCTAATTTATCTAATTTGTCTAATTTATGTATTTTTTTTTTTTCTTTTTTAGGAGTGGACTAAAAATAGTAACTTCTGTTAAAATGTTATTTAACTAAATGCATAAGTAGTTGAATTTTTCTTTTTTCTTTCGTCTTTTCTTTTCCTTCTTCTATGTCTTTCTCATTTTTTCCTTTTCTTTTTTATTTCTCGTTTGATTTACCTGCCCAAATCAGGCGATGGGACTTGTTCTGCCCCCATAAAATATTCTGGGCCTTGTTTGCCGAGAGCGTCTCTACATACGCTTGATAAGGATATGAAAGTAAATTACAATCAGGGGAGGGCATGCTGCCACATGCACATATGTATAAGTATGTGTATATATATTCATTTATTTGTTTGATTCGATAAAAAATGATTAAAATTTTTTTTTTATTCTCCTATACTGCTCATTACATTTAGGAGTCCTTTGAAAAATTATGCAAATTAGATTTTCCCTGTTTGAAGGAATGCAAAATAGATAACCAGGACGTAATCATATATAATAGGAAAAAGGGCTTCAATGACCACTTGGGCCCATATTTCTTTCGATAAAAAAATATACGCACGTATAAACATGCGTATACATGTGTGCATGCACATATCTATATAAATCTCTATCTATATATATACATACATATATATATATCTATATATATATATGCACGTACGTGTATCTCTTTTTGTGTGTGCATTTTTGGTAGCCTTGTCCAAAAAATTGGATTCTGAAATCGGACGAATCGGGAAACCCCATCAGTTGCTTGCCGCCTGATAATTACTCAGGACCATGTGACGAACACTCCAATTTTACTGGTAGCTTTGCACATTAAAGGTGTGTCAGGGGGTCATTATGTTTACAAGTATATATATATGTATGCGTGTGTAATTATTTATATTGTGAGTGCACATATACAACCCCGCGCAACGTGTGCAATTTCTTTTCTAAGGCCTTAATATAGATTCAAAGGAAAGCATAGCGTATGAGTGCGACGTGCAGTGGCCTTGTGCTGAAGGTAAGAGGAGATAATTCGTAAATTCATAAATTTGCACTAAAAATTAGCTAGAAAAATTCTCTGAAATTTCGCTGAAAATTCATCAAATTGACAAAACGTAGCAAATACTCTACGAATACATGCTATAATTCACTTTAGCATGTATCCATTTCCACAGCTAATTTTTTTTCTTCTTTCTGCTTAGAATGGTTATCTTCTTTTTTTTGTATTTTTTTGATATATATAATTGTTAACATATTTTATTTATAGAAACTTCTAATTTAATTAATTACGAGGAGCTTTGTCCGGAAAATTGGACACAGAGTCAAAAGGTAATAGAGAAAACAAATACCCACACATAAGCCCACATATATATGGTCTACATAATAAAAAAAAATTTTTTTGATCGCAACCTTTGTAATTTTAAGACTGCAAAAATGATGTTACGTGTTATTTCACATTTTCTTTAATTCTGTTATATTTCCAAATTCCTTATAATGTTTTAAATTACAATTCGTTCATAATACACAAATTTTTTTTTTTTTTTTTTTATTCTCATTTTCTTAGTATTGCGTTGCCCCTCAGAATTATATGGGCCCATGTTCAAAAAAAAAATTATTTGAATCGTTCAGGAAAGAAACAAAGAAAGCATACGCAGAAGAATGCAACAGTTAAACTTTTTCTTTTTTTTTAAATAAAATCTTTAGAAGATCCTTATTACGAATGTGCACGATATTCATTTTATTCCTTTTATTTTATTTTTATCTGTTTGTTTTTTTTTTTTTCTGTATTTTCACTATTTTTTTACTGTTTTTCCTTTTTTAGTTGAATGGCCCCTGTTTAAAAAGAGCATATCAAAAAATTTTCCAAAAAGTTCAAGTACGAAAACAAAATTTCAAGCATTATGTCCTTAAAAATAAATTGAACTGATCTGAATTTATATGAAATTATTTTATTTTATTTTATTTTTTTTTTTTAACTCATGTTCTGTTTAAATAATAATGTATCTTCTTTTTATTTTTAATTAATATATGAACATATACTAGCTTTAAGAAAAGGAAAATATAAATTTGGAGCAGTAGAGCCAATTACAGGCGAAGTTGTTTCGGGAAATGCTGAATAAAATGGAATAAGATAAAACAGAACAAAAAAGAAAAAAAAAAGAACAAAATAGAGCAAGGAGGACACAGATAACAGAATAAAAGAATATTTTTACTTTTTATTACTGTTCCCAAAATGATACATATAAATAATAAATAAATGTATATATGTAAATATGTATTCATAATCCCCCGGTGTACAACTTTTTGAATAATCCTTGGCAAATGTCACAATTTATACATGGATTTCTTTTATTTTCTTTTTTCATTTTGGCATTATTGTTTTTTTGTTTTATTTTGTCTTTCTATTTAATTAATTTATTCCAGTTACTCCATTTACCTGTGTTAACCACATATAAGTGCACAGAACACACTCCCTAAAATATATTTACCGTTCATCAAAATGATGAATGAGCAATACTATTTTTTTTATGTAAAATTTGAAACATAATTTAGCCTTTACTTAAAAGATGTTATTTATTAAATTTCTCATATTGTGCAAAAAAAAAAAAGAAAGAAAAAAAAAAATTTATATTCATTAAAGAGGGGAAAAAATAACTTTATTAAGTGTACATTTTTTTTTTTTTTTTCGTGGTAATTTTTAACTTATTTGATACATTTTCACCTGATGTGTTCAGGCGAAAAAGGAAACATGTATTTAAGAAAACGCACACAGTAGTCTTTTTAATATATGATTAGGGATTATATATAGCAAGAAGGATAAATATATTGGCTTATATACTAACAAAAAGAAGTTAACATATATTGTAGCATAAATTTTAGCTAATCTCACTTTGGAAAATGTTTTTAATAAAAGGACAATAAGACAAACACTTATATAAATGTAAGCATATAAACTAATATATTTATAAGCCCATATGCTCATATACACATACATGAGTGTATGTTCCTGCATATGTAAGTAGACATACATGTATATATATATTCGCACAAAGCAGTGTGAAAAACTCGATATAATCCGAAGGGAATGCCTGTTAAAATAGTAAGTATTACCAAGATAAAACTCTGATGCTAAAGTAAATTTGCTTTTGCAGTTATTTCTATAATCTTTCAAATTTTTTATGAACCGTTCAGAATATATAATTAAGTTTAATAAATATAATTTTATATATGATTATGTGCAACGTTTCGTTATTTTATTTTTATTTTAAATTATTTTTATTTTATATTATTTTTATTTTATATTATTTTTATTTTATTGTTATTTTGTTTTTATTTATTTTTTTTTATTATATTTTTTTTTTATTTTTGTTCGTCTTAATTTTCTTCACTAGTATCCATAAAATTATTATGATCATTTTTAAGAAATAAAAAATAGGAAAAAAAAAAGAAAAAAAAGGAAACTTTGAAAGCATAACATAAAAAATATGTAGAACTTTTTTTAATCGTTAAAATTTTTTTTTTAATTGTCGTTAATTTGCTTATATGTGCATCATACATGTAATAAAAATTTGGAGACGTAAAAAAATGTATATGCACATGCTCTAGTAAAATATACCACTACATGCGCAATATAGAATAGCTCACATGTGCATATATATATATATATATATATATATATATATATATATATATATATTCATGTACATACGTGGAAAATTACAAGATTGCTCGAGAAAATGAACAATACATAAAATACTATCAGCAAAAAAAGAAGAAAAAAAAAGAAAAAGGAAAAATAATAAAAAGGGTAAAAGGCCGAATAAGCGAATGAATAAATGCCTATGGAAATAGGCGCATAGATGAATAGAATTAATACTGTAGAGCTGAAACGCTCTTTTATTTTTTAAAATAACAGATAAAATGATAGTGAGCAGCATTTATTCATTTCTACGAATTGCCCTTACAATCCGGTCTACTGATATATATAATTTGATCATGGATATAAAAATAGTACACCTTTTTTTTGTATGTCTTAATTCTTTAGTACATATGATATATTTTTTGAAATATTTTTTGCTCTTTGATTTTTGTTTTTCGTTTTTTGCTTTTCATTTTGTATTTTGCATTTTTTTTTTCTTTCCTAATCCCAAAGTACATTTCATTCGTTATTCATTTTTCACATCGATTTATAAATAGGAATAAAAAATGGAAAGAATTTCCACGTACTATGTAAATAACTGAATTTAGAACAATATAATTCTCAATTCGTTTTGTAATAGTGTGCAAGGATACAATATATATTATTTTAAGAATTTCTACCAACTTTTCAAGGGAGAAATTGGAAAAAAAAATTATGGAAAATAATAAAGCAAAAACTGTTTATATATATATGCATGATTGTGTATATGCATGATTATATATATGCATGATTATATATATGCATGATTATATATATGCATGATTATATATATGCATGATTATATATATGCATGATTATATATATGCATGATTATATATATGCATGAATATATATATATATATACCTGTGCGTACATATGTATATATATTTTTTTTTAACAGTATATAACCTGTAAAATGTTTTATTGCAGACATAACATTCAAATCGTGAATGAAACAAATGCGCTCACATGTACTTTTTTTAATTGTAGCGCAAAGGTGTATACCCTAATTTTTTGGGTTTTTTAACATTTTCACATATTTTACGAAAAGACTATTACTTTTGTTTGCACAAGTTATGCTGCTATTTTATCTTTTATTTTTTTTTTTTTTTGTTTACAAAAATTTTTCTTCATATAGCTGAAAGAAATTGCATTTAGCGCGATATCACGTGATATCATATTATATCAAATCACGTCATACAATATTAAATAACGTCATATCATTTTACATCATATTATACTGTATTTATATATATATATATATATATATATATATTTTTTTTTTTTTTTTTTTTGCTTTCTCCTGCACAAGAATAGTGGATATTTATTTTTTTTTTTTTCTTTCCTTCCACAAATCAAAAAATGAATAACCATTTTGAAAATTTTGATGAACTACTTAAGGAGTTAGATTTGCAAAATTATGTTTCCTTTGTAAAAAAATGTTTTAAAAATGGTGTAAAGAAGAACGAAGAAAGCATTTGTTCTCAAGACTTAAGAAATTTAGCAAAATGTCTACCTAGGGTATCAGGTGTTTGGTACGATTTACATAAAAATAGCTGGGAAGCTAGATGGTCAGAAGGAACTAAATCTGCAAGAAAATATTATTCTGTTCAGAAATTTGGTTTTCATGAAGCAAGGAAGTTAGCTATAAAAACAATTAAGACAAAAGAAATTAATTATATATATAATAGTATAAATGAAGATTTTAATAAACCTCTGAAGTGGAATTTAAATAATGAATTTTTAGAAATGAATCATGACCCAACTATAAACTTAAAAAAGAAATGTAGAGCGAAAAATTGTAAAATAAAAGAAATCAAAGTTAAAAAAGATGGTAATAACAATATTAATAAAAAAGTGAAAAATGAGAAGAAAAGTAGTCAAACGAAGAATATGAAAAAGAGTAATCAATCAGTTATTAATTCTGCAAAAAGTGAAAATTACCAAATAGAAAATTACGACAGTTTTGATAATGAAGCAGAAAATGGGGAAATCACAAAAATGAAAATTAATATTACATGTGCAGGTAAAAAAGAAGAACATGCGCAAAATCAATGTAACAAAAATGTTGAAAATGGAACATTAAAGAAAAACAATACCAATGATACATACAAAATGAGCAAACTCGGTTTGAACAATATTTCAAAAGAATTAAACTGCTGTATAGAAGAATTAAATATTTGCACAAAAGGAAATATTTCCAAAGAAAATAATATGGTAAGTGTTCTTATCACAAAAAATAATAGGAATACATTCGAGGGGAAAAGGGATATCCTGAACTGTTCAGGAGAAATATTGCACACAAATGAAAATTACATAGAAAATGATAATAATGATCACAATAATGGTAACAATATTAATGATATGAATGATGGCAATATTAATGATATTAATGATGATAATAATAATGATATTAATGATGGCAATATTAATGATATTAATGATGATAATAATAATGATATTAATGATGATAATAATAATGATATTAATGATGATAATAATAATGATATTAATGATGATAATAATAATGATAGTAATGATAGTAATGATAGTAATGATAGTAATGATAGTAATGATAGTAATGATAGTAATAATAATAATAACGCTCCTCTTAATAAAGAAAATAGTCGTATGTCAAAGGAAAGTAGGTATCGGATCATCAACAAGTATAGTTGTGGTTCAAATGGCATTAATATTAACACAACTAGCATTTATAATACGACGGTTCATCCGAATAGTTATAATAATAGCAGTAGTAGTAGTAATAATGATGAGCGTGCAAAAAAGAACAGTAATAATAATATAAATAGCCAATTTTGCTGCACAAAGGAAGACACATGCACTGTTTATAATAAAAATTATATTTGTAAAAAATTACAAAATTGCAATATAGAAAATAATGAAACAAGTATGATGAAATTCCCATGTGATAAAATTTTAAGTTATATGCTACAACACAATAAACCAATTTCGAAAAATAATATATATAATAATAAAATAGATATATTAAAAATTAATATAAAACAATCAAAAAATAATTCTCATGATGAAGAAATATGGCCATCTAAGAAAAAAGCATCAAAAAAAAAAATAAACACAAATAGTAACAATGCATGTATAAATAGTAATTCCCAACATACAAAAAAGATAAAAACTTATAATTCTGACCATTCTTTAGCTAAAAATGGGGATGTAGATGAAAATAAAGAGTGCAAACAGGATCTTGAAAATGATAGAGAAAATATCTCATTTCTGGTTAACGATCTACCTCAAAAGGAAGTTTGTGACTATGGTAGTGATTGTAATAAGAACAGCAATACGCACAGCAATACGCACAGCAATACGCACAGCAATACGCACAGCAGTACGAACAGTAATACGAACAGTAATACGAACAGTAATAATAGATATAACAACAAAGATGACAATAACAGTAACAGCGAAAATGGTGACTGCACAAGTGACAAGCATAGTGCACCGCTTAATAGGGAAGGTTACAGGTCCAGTGAAAAAATTGTATATAATTGTGGGAAAAGTTTAAATAATAGTTCAAAAAAAACAGCTCACTTGAAGAAAGATTCACCAAAGGAAAACCTCAGTTGTAGTAACTCATGTGATAGTAATACATGGAATAAAAAAAAAGAAAAAAAGAAATATTGTACAGAATTAAATGTAAAGGACTCATTACAATCTGATACTTTAAGTATTTTTAAAAATGCAACTAATTTACTCCTAAATGATTTGAAATATAAATGCATACCACATTTCGATAAGCAATTTTTGAATATTTTGGAAATTATTGATAATCACATGAATTATGTGAATTCTACATTTAATGAAAATTTTTTAATAACATATGTACATTTGTTTGATACTTGTGTATCTAACAATATTTTACCGAGCCAAATGGATCAAAAGATACAAAAGGTTTTTTGTAATGCGTTAATTGCATTTCATATTCTATTATTTAATTTTCAGAAGGAAAAAAAAAATTAAGGTGTTTTAAATGGTGTAAAAAAAATTTTATAATATATATGCTATAAGCATAATGTGTGTGCACATATGCAGTACGCATCATATTTATTTAAAAAAAAAAAAAAAAAAAAAAAAAAAAAAAAAAAAAAGTTTACAACTTCAAAAAAAAAAACATACATATATATATAAATGTGTTTATATATATATATATATTGGTACGTACGTTTTTTCAGTATATTAAAAAAATGAAAGAAAAAGAGAAAATTGAAATTAAATAAAAACCATTTGGAGAACATATACATATGTATTAAAAAAACAAAAAGAACAAAAAGGGATATATTTCGTACATTTCGAAATAAGCCCTAATTCGTTATTTTGCTACTCCACCATTTTTCTACTCCATCATTTTGCTACTCCACCATTTTGCTACTCCATCATTTTGCTACTCCATCATTTTGCTACTCCATCATTTTGCTGCTTCATCATTTTGCTACTCCATCATTTTGCTGCTTCATCATTTTGCTACTCCATCATTTTGCTGCTTCATCATTTTGCTACTCCATCATTTTGCTGCTTCATCATTTTGCTACTCCATCATTTTGCTGCTCCATTAATTTTCTTCCCATTAATTTGCTTTTCATTACATTTCCACTTCATTATTTTTTTGTGCTTGCTTATCAGCGCTAGTGTATTTATGTGTATGTAGCTACACGTGCATGTATTTGTGTGTATACTTAAATTTATATGGTATTTATACAAGATGTAATACTTGGTATAATTCTGAAATACTCAACGTTTCCTGCGCATCCTCATACTTCTGTGTGCAATATTTTTTCCTAATTTGTTTTTTCTTAACATTTTAGCTACCTAGAACCTCAATTTATAAAAATTTATGAACCGTTCATACGACCGGTTTATTGAACAATTAAAAAAATAAAAAATAAAAATAAATGAAACGTAACAAAACAGAATATAATACAACGTAATACTGTACAACGTAATACTGTACAACATAATAAAACAAAACAGTGCAAAATAAAAATAGGAAGCGTTCATTATTTTTGTTCAATTTTTGCACATTCTTTCCCAGTTTTGCTCATCAGCCGTTTTTATCCTGGTCTATGTTCTTTTTCACATTTTTCACATTTTTCAGCCAATATAATTTTCTTTCATATTTGGACGGTTTTCCTGAAAAAACAATTCTTCTAGGAATTCTGTTAAAATTTTCATCATCTGGATTATATTCTGAATAGACTATATCATGCGTATTCTTTTTTAACAATAAACATCTTCCTCCCTGTTTTATAATTTCTCTAGCAGCCTTAACGGTATATGCATGAGCTTTCACCAAAACATCTTTTGCATAATATTTGAAATCAAAACCATGTTTCATTTTAAATTTTTTTAAATTACAGCCAACAACTTTTATTGGATGCTTTCTTTTATACTTTCCTATTTTTAACCCTAGTTTGTCTATTACATTCCAATCAATTTCAAGATGCTTTTTTTCCCCACTTCTTGTATAAGCTAAATTAATTAAATTTAGTGGAATTAATTCATATTCATATCTGTTAAATCTATGACCAGGTCCAAGTGGAGCAGAAACAAATTTTGGTAATTTTCTATATAATGGTGTTTGTCCTCCTTCAAAACCAATGGGTATAGAACCACCACTTCTACTTTTCTGTCCTTTCATTCCTCTTCCTGATGATCCTCCTCTTTTACTACCTACACCTCTTCCTTTTCTTTTTTTTTTTTTCTCTCCTAGACCTGGAATATTAAATGGAGTAATGAAATATTCATTTTCTTCTCTATTTCCACCAACTACTGTTGATTTCCAATATATATCAGCTTTTAGTTTCATATTATCTATTAATGGATAAACAGCCTTAGGCCAATCCATTTGTGTCAAATCCCAAACTAAGGGTGTTTTGGTTTGTTCATAATGTGCATCCATAATTTTTTTTATTCCTAATTTAATAGCTTCTTCTTGATATTTTAAATTTATTTCATTAATTTTTTCATTAATATTTTCTCTCAGTTTTACTAAAAGCTCATTTTTTTCATCATATATTAAATGTTGATTTTTTTCTATTTTTTCTATTTCTTTCATTATAGGATATATTGCTTCCTCCATTTCCTTCAAAACTTTTTGTAAAAAGTTTCTCTGTTCATCATTATATGAGGATTTAAATGTGCCATTCTTTAAATCTTCCTCTAACTTTTTAAACTGATTTTTTCTTAATTTTAATTTTCTATTTATTAATGCTTTGTATTTTCTATCTACCAATTTTTTTTCTTCTTTTAATTCTTTAAACATGGTATTGGCTCGACCTATCTTGAAGCTTCCGTCAAGCATGCTCCCAAAAATACTCTCCAGTTCTTTCCTCTCGTTTCTACCATTGCCATTGCTACCATCTCCACTACTGTCATTACTGCTTCCCCTGCTGTTCTGATCCCAGTTACGCTCTCTTTTCCTTCTCTCTCTTGCCAATTTTTCTTCTTCTAAATCGAAATTTATGTTAAATTGTCTTTTTACTTTACCTAACAAACTGTTGATTGTATCTATGGTGTTGTATTTTTCTTCTACTTCCTCCTCTTTAAATATATGTACTACGTTCTTCTTATCTTTTGTAAGCGTCTTCTTATGCTTTTCTTTCATTACATTCCTACCCATCAAGTTGAAATATTTTCCTTTGTTTTCATTTATTACATAGCCCTTTATAAACATAGCACACAATAATAACAGTAATATGCGTCTCATTTTATTAATATCATTTTATTAATATCGTTTTATTAATAACATTTTAGTAATATCATTTTATTAATATCATTTTATTAATATCATTTTATTAATATCATTTTATTAATATCATTTTATTAATATCATTTTATTAATATCGTTTTATTAATATCGTTTTATTAATATCATTTTAGTAATATCATTTTAGTAATATCATTTTAGTAATATCATTTTAGTAATATCATTGTAATTTTCCTTTCGCATTAAATAACTTAGTTTTTCTTCTTCTCTCTCCTTTTTGTAGTCGCATTGTGTGTTGAGTCTTATCGCTATATAATATACGCATACTTCTTATGTACATGAGTATACGCACATTTTTAAGGTATGCTTCCCTAACCTAAACACGAACAATTTTGTCCTTGCGCGAACGAGCTTTTGCTTATATACAAATATACCTATTTAACCTGCCCCAATAATAAACACTCCATGTGTATACGTGTACATAAAAACAAATTCACTTATATATACATACATATATATATACATACATATATACATACATATATATATACATACATATATATACACATACATATATATATACATACATATATATACACATACATATATATATACATACATATATACATACATATATATATACACATACATACGTGCACTTACGCATAATACTTATCGTGCAGCTCATTAGTTAGTGGATTAAACTGCAATAAGTGGTTTTCTTCAAATCCATTTGTTATGACTTGTTCATAAAAAAATGCATTCGACGAATACTTTTAGATAAAATTAAAGATTCAATCTTTTTTATTCTGTTATTTTTACATTATGCTATTTTGTTATGCTTTTTTTTTTTTTTTTTTTTTTTGCTTCCCTTAATTATATTATTTTTGCATTGTTAAGAGGAGCTGCCTTCACGGGATAAGATAACTACATAATCGAGTCGCTTAAGGGGTACGGTAATTAGCCAGCTTGCAAATTGAAATATGGCAAAGCTTGTACGACTATATTACAAGTAAACAACCATGTATATATATATATATATATATATATATATATATATATATGTATGTATTTATGTATGCATGTATATACGTATGTATGTATGTATGTAACTACATATGTACCAACATGAAAGTATTTTTCTTTAAATAAAAGCCCATTGTGCATCCCGTTAAATACGGAATAATGGGACAATTTTTTGAGAATATTCAACGACCATATTTATATTTACGTAATGCTTTGATTTGCTATGAAAAAAAAATTGTACCCATTTGAACCGCACTTAAAGGAAACTTTTCTTACCTTAACAAAAAAAGGTTTTTTCGATAATATATATATAGATAGATAGATAGATAGATAGATATAGATATAGATATATAGATATTTATAGATAGATATATATAGATAGATATTTATAGATAGATATATATAGATAGATATTTTTATATATAACCATTTCTCTAATCCATTTTTGTTTAAATATGTTGAAGGCACATGTATGTTTCCATGTATGTGTATATGCATATAAAAATTAAAGAGAAAAAAAGAGATAGAGCATAGGATTTTGCACTAGTAATTTACGAAAATTTCTTTCTGCAGATAAACGACCGTACGGTCATACTGTTTTAGTTGCCCTGCTATTGCGGAACTGTAATTCTACTGCTATATGCATGTGCAAATATTATATATACATGTATATATATATATATATATATATATATATATATATATATATATGTGTATATATTTGTATTTGTATTTTCTCCTCTTGTTTACTCTTTCACTCTTTTCCCCTTTCATCTTCTGCTCCTATGCGAATACACGCACATAAAACATGAGCGACTTTATGAAGAAGGATATTATTTCACTACCACAGCGAAATAGGAGACGAATCAGTGCAAGATATTCAAGTGATGAAGATTACTCAGATGATGCTAATGAAAGTAACAATGAAGGTAGTGACGATATGGAAAAGGATCGAGAAAAACTGTATGGCATCACATTAGAAAAGATTTACAAATACGAATACCTTGATCACACAGCAGATATAATTTTACATAGTTATGGAAACAATTTAATGGAGTGTTTTGAGTCTATATGTATTTCCATGTTTAATTATATGTGTAATTTAAATAAAGTGGAATTAAAAATAAGAAAAAAAGTAATTGTACATGGTGATAATTTAGATGATTTACTTTTTAAATTTTTAAATGAATTTCATTTTTTATATGGAAGCGAATATTTTATTTGTAAAAGGATTGATATACTTACTTTTGATACTAAGACTTTTTTTATAAAAGCAGTTGGATATGGGGAAACATTCTCTTCATTCAAACATGAAGGTGGTACAGAAATAAAAGCAATAACAAAACATGAATTGAAAATTATTTCAAATGAGGAAGGTGAGTGCGAAATTTTTGTTTTAGTCGACATTTAAGGTGAGTTAAATGGGTATATATTTTTTTTAAATGGGAAAAAAAGTAAAAACCGCATCCACCTGAGGAACATTGCATTGTTTATTTGTATGCATATGTGTACGTATTTATGTATGTGTATGTGTATGTGTGTGTGTGTGCGACGCAAAATAAGGTCCGCTCTAGAGAAAAATCTATAAATTTGTTGACTATAGTCCATGCATTTTTTTTTTTTTTTTTTTTTTTTTTTTTGTTTTGACACTGTTATACTCCCAGTTTGCCAAATAATCGCGCACCAAAATTGTGCTTGTTATTACCGTTTCGTACATGTTAAAATGTATATATAAGTATACGTGTATATATATGTGTGCATATATACACATGTGAATAACCTCATGCAGTGTGCATAATTTTACGTATATATGCCGCTTTCTGCATCTGTAATAAATTATGCAATGGGACAAAAACGTGTTACCTTTCACTTGCCATGTATTTTTGATGCCGTGTACACACTAAAAAAAAAAAAAAAAAAAGAGATAAAAAGATATAAATTTTTACGTACTGTTTTAGACCAAGATCACAATTATGTACACACATATTTACTTGTACATTACTCATGGAAATATAAGCTTTAAGTTTTTTTTTTTTTTTTCTACTGAATTTGTATCCTTTGGAATACCCTCGCGTATTTAATGCAGATCTGTTACAGCTACTGGAAAAAGTGTCTATACTATTCATTCATCATTGTAGTGTTGTCACGTGGTGTAACTCCGCCATTTCATCTCTTTACATTTTCGTAATATTTTCGTATGTTCTCCCTGATCATGTATTAACGTATTAATTTTTTTTTGTACATCCCCCCTTTATTTTTTTTTTTTTTTTTTTATTATAAACATAAAATATGTTTAACTCTGTTTGGAATTTACTCCCTATTTGATTTTTTGATAAGTGTAGAGTGTAACTAGCATAAATCATAAAACGGGCTGCGTGTAACTAAGTTAATATGGAGGGGTTAACATTTTATGGCACGTCAAATTAAGATTGTTTTGGGCAAAAAAAAAAAAAAAAAAAGTTCAACTCCCCTCTAGCGCTCTGTAAAGATATCATATATGGCACTTAAAAACGACGCTATTAATCGACGTTCCATTTTGTTAATAGTTGCACGTATATTTCTCCATTTCGTGAAACATGTAACTTGCAACTGCCATGTTTTACTTTTATTTTATGTTCTTTACTTTAGTTTTCTTTATATTTCTCTACATTTCTTTACATTTTTCTTTACTTTTCCTTTTTTTTTTTTTTTTTTTTTTTTACGTTATGCTCTTAAAAGTGAACAAGCTGTGCTTACAGCTTTTACATTTCCCTTTGAATAAAAAATAGCACATCCAATGTATACTAGTTTTCTTTTCATGATTTTAATGTGTCAAATGGGACTAGAACGAATAAGTTTTCTGCACACACATAAAAAAAAAGAAAAAGAAAAAAAAAAAAAATGTTACTTTTGATATTTTCATATTTTATTACGTTTTTTTTAAATGAGGTGCTAAAACTTGTACATCATTGTATTTACTCAACAGAAAAAATTAGCAAAATGTGGTGAAGAAGAAAGAATAAAAATAAATAAAATAAAATAAAATAAGTCAGAAATTAAAAGTAATCTCTTCTGCAAAAATAAAAATATTTGTGAGCTTTTTGATATTTTCAATCCTAATATAAGTAATACAAAAATGGGTTTTAATGGGTATATATATATAGTACACACATGTAAACGCACTTACATGTATGCCTTAATAAAGAGACGAGTACAAGTGTACAAGTAAATATTTGTGCCTATGTAAACGTATGCATATAAGAGCTTATGTAAGTCAGATCATTTACACGCATAATAAGTATACGTATGTGTATAATGTGTTACATATGCATCGCCAGGCAATTTTTTAATTCATCCTTTTAAGGAAAAAAATTAAGTAAAAAAGGGAAAAATATAATAAAATGAATAAGTATAATAAAATGAATAAGTAAAATAAAATAAACAAGTATAAGTATAATAAAATGAATAAGTATAATAAAATAAACAAGTATAATAAAATGAATAAGTATAATAAAATAAACAAGTAAAGGTATAATAAAATAAACAAGTAAAAGTATAATAAAATAAACGAGTAAAAGTATAATTAAATAAATGAGCAAAAGTATAATAAAATAAACAAGTAAAAGTATAATAAAATAAACAAGTAAAAGTATAATTAAATAAATGAACAAAAGTATAATTAAATAAATGAGCAAAAGTATAATAAAATAATTAAGTAAAAATATAAAGTAATAAAACAGCATAGTAGCACTAACAACGAAATTGAGGTACACTGTGACAAACTATGACAAGTAGTGGCAAGGATTGAAGATGCTTACAAAGGAGGGGAAATTTTCAAAAAATCGCTTAAATAAAATCAACAGTAAGCCCCGAAAATTCGCGTTAGGCTAAAGTTGTTCCTGTAACTGGAATCGCTTCACAGGAAGAACTCTTCTCCTTGTGTCTCACCTGGCCCCCTCCTGTGTTTGTGTGTACATAAGGAAATACGTCGAAAATGGTGTTGCGAAGGTGCAAAAATGCCAACAAAAATGTTGGAAGAAATAGCGCAAAAGCTGGCATTAACATTAGCAGCAGTAATAATAATAATTATAATAGCAGTGCAGTAAAGAGAGGTGTAGGAACCAACGAGCGAAAAAACTTTATAGCAGGAGAATCATTAAACATAAAAAAAAAGAGAAAAGTAAGAAAGTATCATGAAAAACTTCCTGATTTTTCTTGTTTAAAAAAATTAATTTATGAACAGAAGAAGAAAGATAATTTTTGCAATTTATTTTCCTTTAATGATCCAGGTATAAAAGAAAAAATTGATAAATTTAACAAAATAATTGAAAACAGACAAAAACATTATAATATTGAAACGAAGGAAGAGGATGAGTTGTATAAACATTTTTGTGAAACGTCCACCTTTGGATATACATTTATTGATAAGGCTCCAAATTTTGGAAATCATGAAGATATTGAAGATTTGGTTCAGCATGACGAACAAGAGGAAAATGAAGATGATGCTTTGGAGGAAGTCCACGAAAAGAGGAAAGCAAACCAGAAGTATGTCAATAGTGGCGTGGGTAGCGGTGTTAGTGGTGTTAGAGGTGTGGACATCGGTGGTGGTCTTGGTAATAATAACAATAGTAGTAATAATATTAGGAGGGCGTATAAAGGCAAGGGAGAAAATATTTTTAGCAAGCAAGGAATCATAGATATAAAAAAGAAAGACATGATACTAGATCAACTTAAGTTAAAGTTTGACGAGTTTAAAATAGATATGGTAACCATTCCACAAAAACCTATTCATTTTATTGACGAAAACGGGAAGGAGAAAAAGAAGCTTTTTATTTTTAACATAAATAATAATAAAAAGAAGAATGAAAAGAAGAGAATTCAAATTGTATATGACCATCACGACGGGAAAAAGAAAAAGGGAAAAGCCAGAGCATTGGGGAGGGGTCCTGATGATGACGGTAAGAACGACTATGACAAAGGAAACAGCGACAACAGAATTAACGATAGCAATAATGGAAACAAAAACGACGATACCGATTCGGCATTCTTTTCCGATGGCGAAGATGTGGTAAGCCTGGTGAATAAAATCAACGATCAGAAGGAGTCTTACTTGTACTTCGTTGTGAAGGATAACGAACTGCTGTTAAACAAAAATAATGACTATTTTAGCATAATGATGCATTACCTATGTGAGGGAACTACAAATGTAAACATTCAAATATTATATTATTTAATTATGAAACCACCAAATATGGATTTATTGTTGTACCTAATTTTAACGTATTATAAATTTCCTTTTCTTGATATATTAGAACAATATGAAAATATGTCTATTCATAATATTGTTGAAAGCTCCTTTGAAGAAATTTCTTTATATGATTATTATTATTATTTCTTTAACATTTTAGAAATATCACATGAACAATATTATATGGCTTTAGAATTATTTAACGGAATGAAATTTCTATTAAATAAATATAATTTTTTTTTAAGTAGAATGCATAAAAACTCTATTTTTTCCAAAGCGAAATTTGTCCTAGGTATGGGTGAAATTCAGGGTGTTAAGGATATATTCTTGACTAATGAATTGCGTAAAGTGAAGAAACAAAATTTAAAAAGGAGAACCTGCAAAGGGATAGAAGGACACACCCACGAAGAACGACAGGAACGCGAAGAACAGGAAGAAAAAAGCGACAACAGTCAGGACGATAGCACAAGAGGGGGATCAGAACCAAGGAGTTCAGAGGACTGCGTACCCACTGGAGGAACAGATAATATGGGGGAAAGGACAACGATCCGCGGTAAGGGAAAGACAGACAAGAAGAAAAGAGGCAAAGGAAATGACGATATGAGGAAGGGAAACTGTTGTGACGATGGGGGTATGAGCCTGAGGAGGAAGAACGGTACCCTGCAGTATATTCTGAACACAAAACTGGACTTCATAAACTACCAGCAGATAAATTTCTTCAACGAAACGCATTGGGACGTGATAGAAAACTATTACCACCTGAACAATTTAGACAAACTAGTTTATTTTACAAAAGATTTGTATTATAAGTTTACGAAGAAAAATATTTACCGTAAGCTAAACGAAATAACATGTGAGCAAAAACATTTTGACAAAATACAGATAATTGAATACTGTAAAAAGAAAATACCCCCCTACAACAACAATGTAAAGTTTATGAATTTTTTGGGAGTGTACTCTCATTCGTTTATATGGCAAATTTATTGCATGCAGTTGGAGCTGTTCTGCGTGCTCAAGTTTAAACGAATCGCCTGGGATGTGTTCACACCCGGAGGGGTTAGTGGCGGGATTAGAAGCAGGGTTAGCAATCTAATGGAAAAGAAACAGACCTACGACCAGCGAGGCAGCACAAGTAGCAGTGACCTTCTCCCCCCCATTATGTCAAGTCGGAATTACAACTCAGTAGAGGGGGAGGCTGCGAAGGTTGAGGATAGTGCATACACTGCGGTTGGTGCAGATGCTTCTAACGCTTCGAACGCTACGAATGTTACGAACGCGACGAACACTGATGAATGGGAAGACACAATGCAGTTGTTCTGCAGAAAGAGGGAAGCAGAATTCCATGTAAACACATCCAGAATAGTTGAAGAAAAACGCAGGCTTACACATCCCCCAATTTTGAAAAATATAGAAAAGGAAATAAATAATGCCTTGCATATATTTAAAATGGACGTTAAGGAAAAAAAAATAGAAAATTTACTTTTTCCCATATCGGTAGAAATACATAAAAAATTTATTGAAAAAACAAAATATATAAATGGGACCTCATTAAATGAATTTATTTATAGTGAATTTTTATCAGGAATTGATTTAAAACTAAGAGTATTTAAATTAAAATGTATAATGGTAAAAATCATTAAAATAATATTACCCTTTTTAAATTTCAATACTCTTATTATACTTAAATGTTCACGCATATTTCTTAAGGAAGACAATTTAATAGTAAATTCTGGAATCCCTTTAGGTCTGTTGACAAATAAAACTTTATATTTTCTTTTATCTAAAATTGATGAAACTATAGCCACCAAAACGTATAGCAAAACCATTTTTCATTACATGCCCCCAGAGATAAGGGCAGGGCTTGAATGGATGAAAGGGGGGGGAATCACCAACGATGAGGAAAGTGCAGGAACGCATGAGGATATAAATTGGTACTTAAATAGAGATTCAAACGATAAAGCACACACCATTTCACATAAGAGTCCACAGGATAACCGCAATGTCTTCCTCTTCGAGGATAAGACAAAACTGCAAAAGGCGTACTCGTACATGATTGGAAAAATATTTGAAGAGACTTTAATAGACACATTCACAGGGGATAAATTTGACTATCTGAACTTTGATGAGGAGATTAAAAATTTTTTGGCATGCTGTCTTGAAGAAGATGTAGATAAAAGAGAAACACTTGAAAATCTGTTAAAACATAAATGTTTTTCGGATTGCTTTGATTTATATATAAATATTTATGATGATAATATTAATTCTTATAAGAATGATAAAGAAAAAGCTATTAGATTGAAAGACTTAAATTACATTAATAATTTCGATTATAATATTTTTACTATTCCTTCCGATCATTCCTGTCGACCTGCCTCCTCTTCTGGATCCAGACAGTTCAACACATCCAGTCAGTACTCCTTATCAAATTCGTAGGTATCAACTTGCTAAAAATTTCATTTCGGTTGGAAAAGAGTTCCATAGTGGAGAAGCACTAATGGTGCACACATATATACATACACATATGCAACACATCCTTCATGCAATGTCTATTTAATTTACATTTACAGCATGTACACATGTTTTATGTGCACGTGTGGAAGCTACACGCGTACATGTACATTTTACGTCGCTCGTTAACTTAAAAATGGGTTTTATTTTTTTTAAAGGGAAAAGTTCGAATGTTTGCAAAATGGACAAATGGATAATGTATACACATGTATGTGCGTATGTACGTACATGCGTGTGTATGTATGCACGTGTATATACGTATTCGCACCTACTGCTTACACTTTTTCAAGAAACCATGAATTAGTCCAAAATAAACTCAATGCTGGGATTTACTTTTAATCAAATAGGGAAATAATATATCAATGCACCTCTGCAAATTTTCATAACTTTTTCCTCCAGTTAGGGTTATATTACCGGTCGAGAATATACTAGCCGAAACAATGTCCACTTTACTCTTACCACTGTCTATATTATTGTTTGCATTACACCAGGCATACGTGCTCTCATTTTGCTTCGAATAAAAAGAAACGCGCGTACGCATGGGTTAGAAGCGGCATAGAATAGAAGTAGTACGGGTTAGAAGGGGCATTTGAGAAGCTTAGAAAAAAAATACGGAGGAAAGCAGAAGGATGGGACAAAGACAGACGCAGATTGACGAAAAACACAAACGAAAGTGTAAAGGCAAAGTTCGGTTACCTCCTTCCTTTCAGATAAATTTTTTTTGTCCTCATTTGTCAGCGCAATTTTCACTTTGCATGCAGGAAATACGTTGGGATCATAGTCCACCTAATAATAAATCGAAGTTCACGGAAAGGATGAAAAAAACGTTATATACGTTTTATACATGTAACATGTGACAAGCCCCTATTATTACGGGCATACGCACGAACAAGTGTATGTACTGACACTCTTATACACAAACACATGTATGCGTTTATATGTTGTATGTGTTTATATATATCCTCGAGTGAACTTACGCTTTTGTAATACTGCGCAAAGAGAGGTAGAACAATTGAGAAGCCCACATTATACACAGCTAAGATGTTTGCAATAGTTATTTTTTTTAGTTTTATATTTTTAAAATTTAATTGTTTTAATTTTTTTTCGACTTTTTTCATAGCAATTTTACAAGCTTCGATCGAATTATTGCCTGTGCATATAATTTTCCCATTCGAAAAAATAGACACATTTATAACTAGCTTTTCAGTTACGTCTTTGTAATTTTCATTGATTTTTTCGATAACAGAATTAATGTAATTGCTTTCACCAGAAATATGGTCATTCCTTGCAGAAACCTCTGCATTGGAGCTTGAGGCTATATTTGCTGTGCTGCTAACATGTACAGAGTCAGGCATACTACATTTTCCTTCATCAATGGGAAAAGAAGTATTCCCCCCAGAAGGCATATCACAGTTATTACTTACTTCCTTACAATTATTATCTACCCCCTTATATGAACTATCTTCCGGCTTATTAATCTCCACCTCTATACCCTGTTGCTCCTTTTTTCTTTTATTTTTAACATAATTTACATATTTATGTACAGTCTTTAAACTCACTGGAACATCAATGCGCATGCACTTGAACTCCCTCGGGTTATATATGCAATTTGAAAAGTATTTATATATGCTATCTAAGTTTAAAGATGAACACAATATTGCATTCATCGAAATGTTATGAACGCTCATGCTATTTTCATTTTTAACAAATATATTTTGAGATTCGTTGTTATTTAATTTTGACCTTTTCAAGGGCTGCGACATTTTCATTGAGACAGGGACTATAATATGATGCCACACTTTTTTTTTTTTTTTTTTTTTTATAAGTTTTTTTATCTTGTCTATGTTTTTTTATCTTTTCTATGTTTTTTTATCTTTTCTATGTTTTTTTATCTTTTCCATGTTTTTTTATCTTTTATATATATATTTATCTTTTATATATATATTTATCTTTTATATATATATTTATCCTTTATATATATATTTATCCTTTATATATATATTTATCTTTTATATATATATTTATCTTTTATATATATATTTATCCTTTATATATATATTTATCTTTTATATATATATTTATCTTTTATATATATATATTTATCTTTTATATATATGTTTATCTTTTATTTATTTTTTTTTATTTAAATAACTCCTTATTCCGTAGAAAAAAACAGCTTACTCTTTTCCGATGTAACTGCTTATTATGGGGAATAATCGACGGCTTCACTTTATTATAACAGTGTTATAATTTCTTGGCCATTTTCCTTTGGCTGTTGTTCATTTTTTACATATAAAAGAACAAGAAAAAAAAAAAAGCTTTTAAAAATGAACTTTTACAAAAAAACTTTAACGAACAAACTGTAGCGAACAAATTATTATGAATAAACTTTTACAAATAAACTTCTAAGAAATAAACTTTTTTTTATAATGATTATTTTTGCGAACGTAATACTAAACCTTGTTTTAAATTGTTTTCGTTTTGACATACAAAATAATAAGAAATTTATTGGAAAAAAATACTCATACATTACTTACATATATATGTGCGCATTCTTATATGTACGTACATATATATGCAATTCATGAATATATAACAATTGTACGTATATATTTAATTGCACGTATATTTCAATGTACAAATAAACCAGTAACTACATAGCAGCCCCATGCACTACTGGCACATGTGTCGAGGTTTTCTCAAATAATCGGTAACAGCGTCTTTGTACTTTTAATAGTAATTAAAATCTTAATTTGGAGAAGACGAAAAGGAAAAAAAAAAAAAAAAAAAAGAAATAACCCTTTAAAGGAAGTCTTAATAAACAAAAAAAATATATCATATCTTCTTTAATATGTGGCTCAAAAAAAAAAAATCAAGTTGTTTTAAATGAACACTAAAAAGTTTAAGTTCAGATGGATAACCGTACTCATATGTATACATATATGTATATATATATTTATGTATATACTCATGTAAGAACAGCTTTAAATTTAATTATATTTTTTTTCCTCATTCCGTAAAACACTTTAGAAAAGTATGAACAACATATATAAATTTAGTTAAAGCACAAGTGGTTATAATTTTGTAGCTTCTTTAATAATTATGTTTTTTCAAGCGATGGAATAAAATAGTAAGCAATATGGTTAAGGAAAATATTAGATACGGTAAAATTGGATATACAATAAGTTCTAAGTGTGAACCTAATTTTCTTTTCTTTTGAGAAAGAGAAAAAATGCTTGGAGCTGAACGTGAATGCTTTTTCTTTTCGTTCCTGTGCTATGTATATGAACATAAAAACATGCGTACTTGAAATTGCACATAAACGGGTATATATATATATATATATATTTGTACATGCGTGAGGACATTTTTAAACATTTCAGGGGAGGTCGTTCTATTTTAATCTTATTTGTGCTTAAAATTCACATTGTCTCTTCTTTTTTATTTTATTTTTTCTTTATTTTTTCTTTTACTTTTTCTTTATTTTTTCTTTTACTTTTACTTTTTCTTTATTTTTTCTTTTATTTTTTCTTTATTTTTTCTTTTATTTTTTCTTTTACTTTTTCTTTTACTTTTACTTTTTTTTTTTTTTTTAAATTTCACCTGGCTTTTTTGCGAATAAATTTATATCGTTCACTCATTTCCAATTTTTTTTACAACACACGAAGTAAATGAAAATGTATTTTGAAAAAAAAAAAAGAAAAAAAGTAATAAATAAAAGAATAGAAAAGAAGAAATGAATAAATGAAAAATTGAAAAAATGAAGAAGTGAAGAAGTGAAGAAGTGAAGAAGTAAAGGAGCGAAGAAGTGAAGAAGTAAAGGAGCGAAGAAACGAAGAAATAAGTATATGTGCAAACGAACAAATAAGTATGTGCAAACGAACAAATAAGTATGTGCAAACGAACAAATAAGTATGTGCAAACGAACAAATAAGTATGTGCAAACGAACAAATAAGTATGTGCAAACGAACAAATAAGTATGTGCAAACGAACGAGCTAATATACTAATGAACAAAAAAAAAAAAAAATAAGCGAATAAGCCATTGAACGTATAAAATAATATATGTACCAGTTCTTTTACTACATAAAATTTAAATCCTAAAGAAAGTTCTTTTTTTTTTCTTTTTTTAAAATGCATAGACCCCGATATATAGAAAAATATAATTAAAAACTTTATATATACGGAGGAGGTGTGTATATGAAAAATTGTGCTAATATTACAGCAAAAACTTCCCATAGGAAAAGAAGGTGAAGTCATGTAATTGCCTTTTTTATATACTATGTGCTAAAAGGAAACGACTGTTTTGTGAAAGAAAAATAATGATTTATATGGCAAATCGTGAGACTAAGCTAAAATAAAAAATGATTAAAAAAAAAAAAAAAAAAAAAACAATTCAGCCAACCAATAAATAAAAAAAATAAATAAATAAAGGAACATAAAATAACATAAACATAAAAATTAGATAAAATAAGGTAAAATAAGATGAAATAGGATGATATAAGAGATGAAATAAGATAGAATAAGATAGAATAAGATAAAATAAGATAGAATAAGATAGAATAAGATAGAATAAGATAAAATAATATAAAATAAGATAAAATAAGATAAAATAAGATAGAATAAGATAGAATAAGATAAAATAAGATAAAATAAGATAAAATAAGATAAAATAAGATAGAATAAGATAGAATAAGATAAAATAAGATAAAATAAGATAAATTAAGATAGAATAAAATACACTCAACTTCATACACCTTAGAATATATTTGTTTCAAAATGGAACAGAATGAAGATTCTGAGGAGGAAAGTGAAGAAGCAGCAGCAGGAACGACAACAGACGTACAATGTGTAAGGGGTGAAGCAATCATGGATACGTGTGCGCAGGGAAAAGAAAATGATGGAAGTTTATTAGGAAAATTAAATTGCATAAACATAGAAAAAGACCATGTAATAGATATAGAAAGTAAAATAAAAAAAATATTGGAAAATTGTGAAAATTGTAAAAAATATAAAAAATATCAAAATTATGAAAATTCTGGAAAAGCTGAAGAACGAGGGGGAAAGGCAGAAAAGACGGAAAACATATTCGAAAAGGAAAATAGTAACAACTTATGTACATACGAAGGCATAAGTAAAAATGATTTTTCACTCCCCATTTTTTTCCCTTCAAGTAAAGATGATAATAACAAAAACTGTAATGCATGTAACTATTGTGAGGATGTATGTTTTTCTATGATATGTAAAAAGTGCAAAATAAAAAGAAAAAGTTTATACAGAAAGTATAAAAAATATAAAAAACACAATTTAAGAATTTGTCAAAATGAAATGAAATTAGCTATGCAATTGAAAAAAAAGGCTCGTGAAATCTTACTGTCCATTCGTCATCAGAAAATGGAAGAACAAATGAGCAAAGGGGATGGGGGAGAAGGTAAAGAAAGAGTTGATAAGACATTAACAAAAGGTAGTAAAAAAACATATCACTCAACTCCCCAAGGTAATGATAAAAATTACAAGCATTTAATTTTAAGCACAGAAGAAGAAAACACAAATAATAATATCAACACTAAGGACGATAAATATAATGCACTAAATGCTCTTATCAGTAGAAGTAAGAGTACAACAAATTCGGAAGGTGAAAATGAAAAAAATTTTTTTACATATTATAACTACATAAAATATAAAGAATATTTTACAGAATGTGAAATAAAAAGGCATTGTCAAGTAAATGATTGTTGGGTTGTTGCAAATCAAAACGTTTATGACGTAACAACAATTCTAAATCATCACCCAGGTGGTAATAATTGTATTTTAAATAAAGCAGGTCGTGATGTTTCAGTTGATTATTTCTATCATTCAAAATATGCTCAAAAGAAATTTTGGGAACCATTAAAAATAGGAAAAGTTATAACATGTACAAAAGAAATTGCTGAGGAAAAAAAAAAAAAAAAAAGCCTCAATTCTGTCATAAAAAATAAGTGTTCCTTGATGTAGTTTTTTCTTTCAAACACATTTCAACACATATCTCTGTTGTTATACATTTATATAGGTAATTAATTGGACGTACGTAAATCGTATGATTTTTTTTTTTTTTTTTTTTTCGTTTTTTTTTCAAATTGTATTTTGCGCACTCTTCGTATATTTTGTGTTCTTAGCGCATACTTTGTATTTTTTGCATATTTGGTAATCTCGTCAATTTTTTTAATTTTTTTTTTTTTTATGACGTTAAGCTAATAGGCGCTTTATTTGTAATTATGGCAAAATAAAACTCCTCCGAGTTAACGGCAGAGCTGTAACGATATAACTCCTGTATATGTAGTGGATTGGGCATTACTGCTCATATTTGGGCACGTTTATGTGTACATATACATATACATATACATATACATATATATATATATATATATACATATATTTATTTATTTATTTACACACGTGTGCAATTCCCCGTTCATCTCTTATCCAAACTGCATTACATGATTGCGTTCCTTTTTATGATGTATTTTCTAAGTAATGCATTATTACCTAGTTTATACAAATAAAAATAGAAAATTTTTATTTATTCTATACTTCATGTTTAAAAATTTTTGACAGTTTTTATGCTCTGCATTTTACCCCCATTTAGCATCATCCCACTCATGTGTGTATGTTTGAGAGCATAAATATATGTGCACATGTATGTACTTACATGATCATACATGCACACACATGCATACATATGTACATACATATATGATGACACTCATTTTTCTGTTTTTATTCCTCAGCTTAAAATAATAAGCCTTACTTATAACTAACCCAAAATTATATATTCAACAAATATTCCAGTCTAGCCCTTTCAAAGTACATTAACTCCAACTTTCTTTTTGTTACATGATCCGTTATATACCCTCTGAAAAAGTTGTATGTTCTTATTCTGTTGCTTCTATTGCTTTCTTTTACCTATAACAGACAGTTTGGGGAAAAAAAAAAAAAAATTTGATAGATGACTCACCAAAATATTTCCCTTAACATTTGTGCATACCAGTTAGCTAAATTGCAAAATAAATACAAAAAAAAAAAAAATTACCAATTTAGATCTTTCATTTTGAAGCAAATTTATGCTATCCTTAATTTTCTGTTCTTGTATTTTAAGAATTAATCTTTTCATGGCAATTCTTTTGTTTAACTCTTGGGTCCTACAAAGAGTAGAAAAAAAAAGTCAAAAATAAAAAGATAAACACTGAAATTGTCATTTTTTTTTTGTCTTTTCAAAAAACTTAGAAAAGTATCTACTTTCTTTTTATGACCTTTCCTCTTGGCATTCAGATTGTATCCCGGTAGGCTTATGCAAAATTCGGACACCTGATTCAATCTATGAAAAAAACGGAAAGAAAATTATACGCAGAAATTACACTTAGGGTATATTTACATTTACTCCGTTATTTGCTTCCTTTTTTTTTTTTTTTTTTTTTTTTTTTTTTTTTTTTTTTTTTTTTGGTAAGCTTACCTTGTTGACATTTTGTCCCCCTGGTTTACTCGACCTGAATGTAGTAACTTTCATATCTTTCGAATTAATTTTGTTCTTGCTTTCATTATGTTTGTGTAAAAAAATTGCAATTGTAGCAGTTGACGAGTGAATTTTAGCCTTTTAAAATAAAAATAATAATTGAAATATAAATGAACATTCGTGCAATTTTTTTTTTTTTTTTTTTTTTTTTTTTTGCTACTTTTCGTTATTCTTTGCTTGCCTTTGACTCATTTTTCGGTATCCTCTTAACTTGGTGAACTCCTCCTTCATTTTTGAAAAGATCGAACAGGCTTATATTAATTTCCTTTCCGCATTTATTTATATTTATGTTATCATTTGAACTAACCACTAAAGATTCGCTAATGTCCTAAAAAGAAGGAATATAATTTAGAACGAGCCACATAAGTGTACAAAAGTTTTTACTTTAAAAACGTTAGTATTGTAAATTATAATGTACTAGATTGAAATATTCCTTTTTTTTCTTTTTTTTTTTTTTTTTACTTGAACTTTTTTAACTGTGCAGTTGTACTTTTCTGCAAAAGTTTTATATGTCTTACGAGTGGGAAGCAAAATAAAAGTAAAATAAATTAAAATAAACTTACTAATATGCATGTTAATATAAATACTAATATGCATGCTAATATTCATACTAATATGTATGTTAATATACATACTAATATGCATGTTAATATACATACTAATATGCATGTTAATATACATACTAATATGCATGTTAATATACATACTAATATGCATGCTAATATACATACTAATATGCATGTTAATATACATACTAATATGCATGCTAATATTCATACTAATATGCATACACATATACATAAACGGAAACATAACAAACAAAAAAAAGGGCAAATAACTTTACGTAGGTTTTACATAGCTCAAATTTAAAAATGATCATAATGCGTACACATATATACATGTATGCATATATATGCATATGTACATGTACGTATACATGCATATATGTGTGTGCACATATACGAATATTTCTTCTTTTCTCATCACTTTTAACAAATCCCTTGACCACGACAAGGCTTCTTCTCCCCCCACTCCGGGTCGAAACTCAATGCGTATAAGATTCTTGTTCTCAAAAAACTCATTCTCTTCTTTTTTTATAAATAAGTGAAAGACATTCCTTTTAAAAATATCCTTTTTTTTTTCTGCCGCTCTTTTTATAAAGTCTTTTTTCTTTCGGAAAAAAAAAATAAATAATTAATTAATTAAGGTTATAATATAATGAAATAAATTAAATTATGGTAAAATGTGGCAAATTTATGTAACATGAAAGGGAATAATGCAGTAAAACAAAGTTATCATTTTTTGGACTAGCAGAATTATGAATTTTGCATTTCTCTTTAACGTATGATGACCAGTCCTCTCGATATGCACAAACATACACAAACATACACACACATGCACACATGTACACACATTGTACATACGTAAATATAAGCAACAATATATTAACGCAAAAGTTCATTTCTTTGATTATATATCAAGTTGTCTACTGCATAGTAAATCTTCCATTCGCAGTTTTTACACATATAAAGCTGCATTTTAAACAAGTGCTTGTACAAAAAGATTGTTTTTTTTCTTTTTTTTTCGGTAAAATGAGATATATTTATAAGATTTACTAATGTATGGTACTTTATCTATATAAAAGTTGGATACATAAATAGGAAAACCGCATAATAAAAGGTAACCCACAAAAAGTACCCTGTTCATAATTTTAAGAGGAAAAGGGGTACGCTAATCTCTTTAAAACTTATTCGTATTCATTTGGTGCTCTCCTCTTTTATTTTTCTATTTTACGATTTTTACAGTTTTTTTATATACTTACTAATTTTTCATTGTATAATAAATTTTATTTTTATTTTTATTTTGTTTTATGTTTAATTGTGCACTTCAAATTTTTATTCCAGGCTTAATCACTTTTGAGTAGAATGCCGAATATTCGAAAATGAAAAAAAGTGTAAAATAAGCAAATACGATATATGATGCGATATTACAAAAAAAAAAAATAAAAAAGGGAGAGCGCATATGTGTATATACGCAATTGCAGTACGCAAGCGTTATGTATACATACATATGTATGTATATGTATATGTATATGTATATATATATACATATATATATATATATATATATGCATATGTCCGCATGGCGCACCGAGAAAAAAAAAGAGCCCTTGAAAAAATATTTCTACCAAGAGAGTGCGCACAAAAAAAGTTCAATTTTATAATAGGTATAATAAGATGCCATACGCAAAAGCGCAAATTAGTTAATTATATAATGTTATTAGTGCAGGATGAATTTTATAAATATTCAAACAAGCGCATTTAAACATTCGGGTATCACAAAAAAAAAAAAAAATATATTAACATACAAAAATACTGTATAATATAATAAAATACTGTATAATATAATAAAATACTGTATAATATAATAAAATACTGTATAATATAATAAAATACTGTATAATATAATAAAATACTGTATAATATAATAAAATACTGTATAATATAATAAAATACTGTATAATATAATAAAATACTGTATAATATAATAAAATACCGTATAATATAATAAAATACCGTATAATATAATAAAATACCGTATATTATAATATTTTATTATATTATATAATAAAAAAAGAGACACTAAAAAAAAAGCTTAATGTACGAATACAAATTGTCACTTTTTGGCATAAAACTGTTTTATATAATTTATTAAGGAGGATTCATTTTCAAAATTCTTTTTGATATTTAATCTTAATATATGAGTACTGTATATAATGTTCATGTGGCCCTCACTAATAACATTTGATGTTATATTCTCCACCGTGTCTTCATAGTCTTCTATATTTATGGATGTGCTTGAGTTCATCCTTTGGTTTATCTGCACATGGATGTTTATGTTGTTGTACCTCAAGAGGCCTTGCTCAAATTTGAACGTTTCAATGACCGGCGTTATTTTGCATTCGCACTGTTGGAAGCGAGATGGGGACAATGAAAAATGTAAAATGTAAAATGTAAAATGAAAAATGAAAAATGAAAAATGTAAAATGAAAAATGAAAAATGTAAAATGAAAAATGTAAAATGAAAAATGAAAAATGAAAAATGAAAAAACAAATAAATTAACAAGTGAGAGAATGAATGAAATAATGAATGAGAGAACATAAAAAAAATTAACAGACTAATGAGACATAAAAATGGGGGAAAATGAAAAAAAAACAAAAACAAAGCAAAACTAAACAAAACATAGCAAAACTAAACAAAACATAGCAAAACAAAATGCGCAAGTGTCAATGATTCATTATTTTGCGCATTTCACGTACCCGAATGTTCTTCTGAATCAAGTTGTTGTACAAGGAAAAAGCGTATACCAGCAACTTGTGGGCCTTGGTCGTAATAACAACACTCGGCGAGTGAAAGTCGATGGGCATGTCGGAATAATTGTTCCTTCTTACCTCCTGAAAGGAAGGGAAAAATATGTATACTCATATGTGTACGTACATGCGGGGTATGTACATACATATACTTACAGTTATATAGGTGAACATCTATGTACACTTGGGTGAATGCACAAATTGCATGAACAAGTCTGGTACATTGAAACACAAAAAAAAAAAAAAAAAAAAAAAAAGCTAGCTGCACACACACAAATATTCCATCGTTTGATGCTTGGCATTTTGCATATGTAAAAATTTAAAGTGCGCACTTGAAACATAATCTTCGAAATGGAGTCTACAAAAATCTCAAAGACAAAGTTATAAATGGTTTTGGATGAAATTTGTTCTGGGTTGGAAAAGACATCAGTTGATACACCGCCAAAGGATAATAAATTTTGTTCATCTGCTTGAGAATAGATATTAAAGACCAGAGAGAATGCAAATATTTGTTGATATTTGTTCATAAAAAAATCCCAAACAAATAAATGTTTAGCGTTATTAAAATAATTAAAAAGGTTATTTAAATAAATGATAGTTGATATTATATACTTTATAAATTTTTTATTTTTATGATTTATCATATAGTATATTTTGCAAATATTTCTCAGTCTGTCGTTTATATTATCTTTATCTTCGAATATTGCTGAGTAGAGAATTTCTAAAATGTTCTCTTCACAATTAACATCCATAAAATAAAGCAATTTTTTTAAACTCTTAAAATTCATATTTTTATCTTGAAATTGGTTATATATATAATACGTTTTTTCATCATTTTCTAGTGCAAATATGTCTTTGATTACATATATAAGAAGATCTGTAAGGGACCATTTAATAATTAACTTTTTCAAATAACCTTCAAATTTGTTAAATATATCCAATATATTGTATAAGGTAATTAGCTGATATATACAAAGAGAAATATTTACTTCTGTATATTCATTATCATTGTTGACATTATTACTATATTTATTATTACATCCATGAATGGTGAAGTATATTTTCTTTTTATCATCAACTGTCATTACATTATTATATATAATACTATTTTCTCTCTGTATAATTTTCTCTTTATCATTCTTCAAAAAATAATTTTGAAAAAAGGAAAAAGAGCTTGTTACATTTTTATTATACATATAATGTGGAATTAAATTCACATATGCTTCTGTAAGGCAAAATGGCATATACAATAGTTTATTATTTTTATCAATAAAAGTAATTCTCTGGTTAAATCTATTTAATATATTACAACGTTTCTCTTCCCCTACTGCGTTTTTCGTTTCTAATAATAAATCCTTATTATTTAATACATCCTCATTTGACTGTTTTGCTTTTTTTATATTTTTCAAGCTCCTTTTGCTATCTGTAGACAAATTATTGTTAATTGCATTCTCTCGCAAATGTACGTTATCGATGATGCCTCTTCCTTCTCTGAGCTCCTCCTTATGACCACCATTTTTCTTTTTTGATAAACCTCTTCCACATTCATCCGTGCCGCTTGTATCTCCACTGTCCTTTACTTGCCCATTTGAAGCTACTTCCTGAGGGATTCCCCTCTTGTGCTCGTACCTTCCCTTAAATTTTTTCAATTTAGAAGAGCCCCTCCTAAATAGGGAATCCAGAGAGTACCTAACACCTTGATCATTTTTTTTTTTTTTTAAAATTACATTTTTTGATAATATTTCATAATTATCATTAAAAATCATTTTCCTAATTTTTAATTTTTCATAATTTGAACAATCCATCTTATTATTTTCCTTCCCTGTTTTGTTTCTAAGTACATGCATTTTATTTATAAATTTGATGGGCAATTTTTGCAAAACATTATTGTCAGTTGTGTTATCATAATTTAATTTAGTTTTTTCTGTTAATAATTGAAAAACGAGAGGCTGGTTATAAGAAGAATATTTCTTCGATAAAACCACATGGAAATATTCAAATATATAACTATTAATAACATCATATTCATATGTACATGTGTTCATATAAAGGTATGTATTACTGTTTCTGTCAAAAGGTAGAGCCTTCGATATATTATTACTATACAATAAAACATTCAAAATATTTGTGCATTCGATAGAAGAATTAATTTTTAATTTTTGTAAAAAATTTTTAAATAAATCTCTCTGTATTACTATAGGTATTAACGGACACTTCAGCAAACACTCTGCTGTTATTTTGTGTACTCTCATGGTTTCATCGATACCACTGATATTATTAGTATTGATGTTTTCATGTTTGACATTACTAGTTCTAACGGTCGTTCCCACTTTGTTTGCTATGCCACCGGCGAGTGTTCCACCGTTTGGGGGAAAACTCTTTATACCACTGGACAGGCCGCTAGTTTTTCCATTATTTTGGCCGCCCCTTGTACCACTCTTCATTCCATTATTTAGCATGGCCCTCCCATTGCTGCAATTGTTAAGTTTACGCTTGTCAGTTCTACCAACATGTGTAGCATTACCATTATGCCTCCTTTTCACATTATGCACATTTCTAAAATCCATGTTTCCCGTACAATGATCATTTTTAATGTTATTGCTCGGAGGAAGGGAAAAGACGCCCTTATTATTATTTTCATTTACACCATAATCGTCATCACTTGCAAAGAAGTCCCTTTCCTTTACACTTCCTCTTCTATTATTATTGACTAAATTATTTTTAACCTGTGTAGCACTAGAATTTCTTAAATAAGAATTATTTGGTTTATTTGTATTTTGCTGTTTCACAAAATTAGATGCATTTTTTAAGTTATCTAAATATTCATTCGATGTGTCCCATTCTGCTGTACGATCAGACCTCCTTTTAGCACATTTTGAATCTAATTTATCTTTTAGAAATAATTTAATATCTTCAGTATTCTCTAAGAATATTTCAGAATCCTCTTTTTTATATTTTCGCATCATATTAAATCTATCGTTACATTTTACAATTTCTTTTCTATAATTATAAACAATCATATTCCTTTTCTTACTAATACTTTTTTTGTTCTTACCATTTTGTTCTTCCAACTGTTCTGGGTCCATACCCTCAATTTCGAGACTAACATTTGACATATTTGGTACGCCTGATTTATTTGCTACGCTTGGTATATTTGGTATGTTTGAATATTTTAACGTTTCTATGCTCTCACCAGTTTGATAATTAATGGTGTTAATAAAAATATACTTTAAAACTTTTAATGCGTTATTATCTACATATATGGTAAAATTATCCAAAAAGGATTTTGTGTCAATCATATTTTTTATATGCTGTAATTTCTCTTTATTTGTTTTGAATGGTTCGTGCAATAATTCGTATAGCACTAGTCCTAGGGAGAACATATCCAGCTCCTCATAATCATATTTTTTCTTATTCAAACTACTATAAAAATATTGATTATAAGAATACATGTAAAATTCTTCGTATTCTTTTGGTTTGTCACTTGTACTACTATTATGATTCCTATCATCATCCATTAATTTTTTTTTTGCATAAGTTTTCCAGTAATTTTCAAAAAAACGCCAATTCCTTTTTTTGACCTTTCCACCATGACCCGTGTTATCTTTTTCCCTCCTTCTGCTTCTCTCTCCCGCATGTTCAGAGGAACTCTCACACCCTTCCTTTGACTGCCCCTCCTTACCTTTGTCCATTCCAAACTGCGCATCAACCTTGTCTTCCCTTTTGTCACTATCACTGGCAATTTCCAGACTATTATAAAGCTCTTTCATCATACTGGAAAAGTAAGAGGACCCTCTATGGTTATACGAGTATTGATAAAAGTAAATGTAATCAATCATATCACACACACTATAATTTACAATTTTGATATGTGCCCCATACTCATCATTATCTAAGTACATATTTTGCGTATTCAAATTTTTGACATATATATTTCGCCTATGTAAATAACTTACGGATTCTAAAATTTGTCTAAACACATTCCATATAAGATACTTATTATTTTGAAAAAAATTTCTCTCAATTTCTTTTTCCAGTATTTGTCCTTTGCAATATTCGCATGGTACATATAATACTTTATATTTCTTTTCTTTTTTCTTTAGCAAATTTTCAATATATTTCACTTTTTCCATATCCTCAGAGGAATAATTGCTATTTTCATAATTATAATGTTTTGTGTTCCCTTTTTTTAAAAAAGGCAAAATTCCTTTTCTTTTGCTTAAAATTTTGTCGTATCTCTTGTCATATTCTTCTCTACTTTCATTTTCCTTAGCATGATATGTAGAAGATTCATTTTGCTTTCCCCCTGCTAATCTACGCACCTTCTGTTCGTTTGTAGTAGAATTCTTATCGTGTCTAAAATGGTCCCAGTTACCACTACCATGTAACGAATGAGCATCGTTTAAATTGTTTTCGTTTCCTTTTGGTGTGCGTGTGCTCCTGTGTGCACTTCCCTTTTTGTCTTTACGCTTTTTCCCCCGCCGTTTACCTTTTCTCTTGCCTTCACCGTTGCAGACGCTGCTAGATCCACTACCACTTCTACTACCACTTCTACTACCACTTCTACCACCGCTTCTACCACCGCTTCTAACACTGCTAATCTGCTGCACTGGCTCCTCCATTTTCTTGGTAGAACCACTAAAAGAGGAAGATACAACTCGTGTCTGCTCTTCTACAAGATCGGACTTCTCTGAAGCCCTGCATAAAATTAGAATCTTCATTAACTCTATAATTTTGTGCATGTTTCCCTGTTCAATTATTTCCTCATTTAGAAGAGCCTCTTCTTCTTTTTGTATCCATGATATATGATACCTAGCTAAATATTTGTGTTGAATTTTTGATAATCTGGCTAGCTCCCTAAGAATTCTTTTTAAATTCATTTTCTGAATTATCTTGTAATGATTAATGATCTTTTTTAAACGAGCAAAATCTAAGTCATTCAGAATTTGAAATAAACTTTTTTCATTTCTTGCAATGTTCAGAATACATTTTTTTTTAGCATAATATTGGTACTCATTACAAAAATAATTAATAGATGAGAAATCAATTATTTTGTATTTACTCTTATCACTATAAGTATTATATAATATATCATTTATAAAATCTTGCAAAAGTTGTTCATTTTTTTTTTTGTTATTTTTTCCTTTTTTTTTTTTATCGTTTAAAATGTTACAAAATAGGTTATACCCCCTACTACAAAATAAAATATGGTTCAAAAAAAAAGTTAAAAAATGAAAAAGATTTAAAGTTACATATGTATAAATAACATATAAATTAGTATCTACAATATGTTTTCCTATAAGCATATTTTTGTAATAACTAATAGGTACTTTTTTAATTATATGAAAATTTTTAATATTATTGTATGAATGTTTTTTTATTATTAAACTTTGTTCAGGGTAAATTTTGGGAAGTTCATTCAAATTTAATTCCTCTTGTTCCTTTTTTTTCTTCTCATTATCACCGTTAACTATTACTCTCTTTTCACGTTTTATTCTTTTTCTACCATTCAAGTTATCACTTCCAATATGACTGTTTAAAGAGCAAAAACCTGAGATACTACTAAAATTGTGCATGTTCAAAATATAGTTCTCTTCTGTACGAGAATTAATAATACGTATAACACTACAATTGCTACTATTCTTGTTGATGTTTATGTTACCATATGTTGTATCTGCA
This sequence comes from Plasmodium brasilianum, assembly GCF_023973825.1. Classification (NCBI taxonomy): domain Eukaryota; phylum Apicomplexa; class Aconoidasida; order Haemosporida; family Plasmodiidae; genus Plasmodium; species Plasmodium brasilianum. Next base: position 1,311,916 of record NC_090126.1, read on the forward strand.
GTATAGCATGTACCGTGCACATTGTGCAAATCGTCTATATGGTCTATATCATCCTCATAGTCTGTGTTACCCTCGTTACCCGTACCGTTTCCATCTTCCACACCGTCTAACCTTTGAGTATTCCCCTCTTGTACGTAATGAACACCAAACAATGCATCTTTATTATTAGCACATTCACGCGTATTATCATTGCTTGAGTGTTCACCCTCCTTAGAATTTAAACTATCATCTAGTCTATGATTCATTTCTTCCCATAGGCTCTTAAAACCATCACTTAACCTTATATTTAAATATTCATTTAAAAAAATACATACATCAAATAAAGTAATTCGTCCATAATTTTTTGCGCATATCATTTTTATATTTGAACTGATATAATTTGTTTGTTGCTCACTTAGTGCATTATTTGTATATATGGTTATATTTGGATACGAATAAGGGTATTTATTATCACAACAAAACAGCACTTTATATTTTGGAAAAGATGTGTCATAATTAAAAAAGATACAAAACTTTAAGCAATTATTTAAATTTATTTCATCATTCATATCAATAAGTACACTCGAACACAACTCCTTGTTCTTTTTTATAAATTCCTCCTTTCTCATCAATTCCTTCGGTAGATCGCCTTCTTTCACGTGTCTGTAAGGGGGAAGAGGCAGAAGAACATGAAGAAATATCCAGGGATACAAAGTGTACAATGAAAAGAACAAGCACGGTGTGAAAAATATGCACAGTAGGGAAAAATATGCATGGTTAGGAAAAAAAACCCTCTGTTGTTCTCCTTTTCCTTACCCAGCATTTTCTACATATATCGGGAAGTAAATATGATTAAGCGCTAAAATTTCTTCTACTTGATCCTTGTACAACTGCTTGTCTTCTTCCTCGCATCTCTTCGATTTCCCCTTCTTTTTGTTCTCTGCAAAAATGCACACATGGGGCGTAAATACATACATACATATATAAATACAAAATTATACAATATACGTGTGCACCCTCTCCAACTCACATTACACTATCACATTATTGATAGAGGAAAAGAGAAACATGTCCATTTAATGTACATTTAAAAAAAAAAAAAAAAAAAAAAAAAAAGTGCACATAATTCGTAATTTTTTGTTTGTTTTTTTTTCTTCGATTTTTATAACACCATTATACTTAATATTTCTTGATTTTTTTTTTTTCCTCTTCCTATTATTTTCCCTTTCTGCAATACTCTCCTGCGGCATGTTAAAATCTTAAAAAAATTTGGAAATAATTTTTAAAAAAAAAAAAAAAAAAAACGAAAAAGAAGGAAAAGCAAACTTCAAAACAGACTTCTTTAGAGCGATTTTTATTGAAATATTTTTGAAGAGCCTTTTTTTAAAAGGAATCTTTTTTAACATGATTCACTCATTCGTTTGCCTTTTCATCTTGCTCATTTTAAACTATGTTGAGCTTCATCTTATGCACATTTATATATATATTAACATGAACGCATATGACTATGCGTATTATGCGCGTAGATTGGGATGCTCACACATTTAGAACTATATAAACAGAATATGTATGGATAAATTTATAACGTATACACTTCTTGTATATATATATATATATATATATATATACATATATTTTTTTTTTTTTTTTTTCTTTTACTTTTTTTTTTAATTTTCCTTTTTTCTTTAAATGTGGTTTCTCTTAAATTATAACAACACCTACTTAATTTTACCCTTCATATATATAATCGCCGAAGCGGAAAAAAAAAAGAGAGTAAATGTATATACTACACAAAATGTAAATAATTATACCTAAATCTTCCATTATGTTCCACTAGATAATTATAATTTTTTCTTCAAATTAAAACAAAAATTTATGTTGCACTAGGTGAATTACTCCTAGAAGGAAATAAAAAGGAAAAACAAAAAAAATTAATATTAATATTAATATTGTTAGTATTAGTGTCAGTGTCAGTATTAACATTTAAGCAAAAAATAACGGCCCATTTCTTAAAAAGTGTAAAATTTTCTAAATTCATTTTTGTTTTTATAGTCAAATAATGCCTTTTTTTTTTCTTTTTTTTTTCTTTTTTTTTTTTGGGGTTCGTGTTTTTCTTTCGATATAACTTATTACGTATTTATATATATATTACAGATATACGTATTATGTATACATATACTGTTCGACGAGTTAGCGCACATTTGTAAATTATGAAGGCCTGTAATTTTATGCAGCTTCTATTTCTAATTTTTTGCGGCACAAATTTAATAGCCTCTTTTTATTTATTTTATTCCCATTGAATTACCTTAACGTGATACTTAAATAGGCTGAAAAATGGCCAAGTTTTGTATACGCACATAAGCGTATATGCATGTACAAAGATTTACATATATATTTACGCGTATATGTATATGTATATGTATATATTGTTCTTATACGTATACATATACACATATACGATATGTGGGTTCCAGTTTAATTGTCCTTTTGCCACTGTACTGATTATTTGTTTTTTATTTTTACGAATATGTGAATTCATAAAATAGGTAAATGGAAAAAAAGGAAATTAATTTGATCATGTGTAAATATTGCAAATGATGCTCCTATATATATATATATATATATATGTAAATAATTCTTTTTTGTATTTTTTGGAAGTATTAGACAACATTTTACATCATAAGGGGAATTCAAAAATGCACATAAATACCATTTATTGTATATTTTTAGCTGAAGCTTTATTTATATTTTATATAAATCCTTCGTTATGTGCCCACTTATGCATTGCTCACATTTTTAATTAGCAGTCGAAGAAATATATTCGACTTCATATTTCTTTTTTATAGTTTTAAAGTTATCTTAGATTAACAAAAAAAAAAAAAAAAAAAAAAAAAAAAATTAACTAGGAATATGTAGTAAAAAATAGGGACTTTTTTTCCTTCCAAATTAAAATAAGACAAGTCTGTTTGTTTTTTCCATATATTTGTAATTTCCTATCCTTTATTTCTTTATTTCATTCTTTCTTTTTTTTTTTTTTAATTTCTAATTATTACTGAGCTAAAAAAGAGTGCCCTCCATTTTTAATTTAATGCAAACGTATTATATGGTGCCATATATAATATTCCCTTAAAGTATAAAATAAACATTAATAGTTTTGTTTACACTTAAGTAATAAAAGGAAAAACTAAACATGACTTACTTTATTTTATTTTTTTAGTGTTCTTTATGAAATTATTACGTAGCGGTTAATGTACATAAGTAAATATCTTTTGTCTTTGAAGTACCTTTTAGAATTATTCAAGTATAAATTTATGATAATAATGAAGAGGTCTTGTAAAAATGATAAAACAAATTTACAGAAACATTTATAAGGAGGTTTAAAGAAGGGAACATAAAAAAAAAAAAAAAAAAGAAAACATTTATGTAATTACAATAAATTTGCGCTATCTTTTAAAAGATCCCGTTATAATGTTAAATTAAAGAAAGGCGTAAGAAAAGTTAAAATAAAGAAAAATATACAACCTATATATTCCATAAAATCAAAAGTTTCCTCTTAAAGTGAACACATGTACTTAAGTTATTATGTTTATCACCATAATTAAAAAACGTGCTGCATGCTCATACTATACGTTCAAAGAACATATATACGTGCTTATGCATGTACGTACGTCATATATATATATTTATATGTATATATATTTCTGTGTATATATATTTCTGTGTATATATATTTCTGTGTATATATATTTCTGTGTATATATGTATGCGTATATAAATATTTATATATACACGAATGACCTTTATATTAAATGAAATAACTGAAAATTAAAATTTCTCTGTGTTCATTGTTTTCAACATTTTTTCTTAATTTTGACCAAACCGCAAATTAATGTCCTCTGTACAATTTGCCATGGTATTTTGTTAGTGCTGATTTTTTCTTGTGACTCATTTTTAATTTTTTTTTGGGCTTCTTTTTTTATTTTATTAAACTCATTTTGTTAATTTTTGGCACATACGTGAATGTATGCATATATATATATATGTATATGTATATATGTATATACATACGTATAAGGATATAAAAAATTAAGATATATAGTAAAATATTTTAAATGAAATAGTCAGAGTAGCGTTTTTTCTTAAATTCGCTACGAAGATTTATAACTGTGTACATTATTTGACCGTAATATACACATTTTAAAATATTTGTAACTTCCTACTATAGCAACCTAATAACTAACATTATATCTATATATATTGTATTCATGTATGTATGTTTGCATTTATGTATGTATGTATGCATATATGTACGTGCATGTGTATATATAACACTATACGTGAAGGTATATTATTATTTTCCCTTTTTCTTCTGGCTTTTTTTTTTTTTTTTTTTTTCTTTGTCCATTAGAAAATTAATTTTAATTTTTACTTATTCTTTAATTTGTGCTATTTTAAAAATATTGTAAATGCAATCTATAGTATATTCTCTTTTATTTTTCCTTTTTTTTTCAAAAAAAAGGTTACAATATCAAAATAAAAAAAAAAATGTGTTAATTGTACATAAAAGTCTATAAAATGATAAATATATAAATATATATATATTATATACATATATCCATACATATGTACGTATAGTATATTTTTATATGTGTATTATAAATATACTGTTTCTTAGGGGAAAAAAAGAAAAAAAAAAGGCAAAACATTTATAAATAATAGATCTTATGAAGATATAGTATTTATTATATATATATATATATATATATATATATACACATATATTATGAACAATTCCAAATCTTGAAGTCATTTTATTTTAACATATTTTTTTTAACAAAATCTTTCCTTTTTTTTATTTTTGAAACACCAAATTAAGTAGATATAAATAAAAAAATGAATTACAATCCTTATCAAGATGATAATATATACAATAGTGTGAGAAAACTAAAATACGATAAGCAACATTTTAATTATATAAATAAAAATATCCAGTCAAATGAAAAATTTATTAGTAGACTTCAAAACACCCTGACCTTGTCAGGTAAAAACTCCAAAAAACAGCCAAAAAAAAAAAAAAAAAAAAAATGTATATATATATGTATATATATATACGTACATACATACATAAGTACGTACGTAGGGCTACACATATTTCATGTGTTTTACATGTGCTATGAAGATTTATATATTAAGGATGTTTTACGTACATATATATACACACATATGCACACATATATATGTATCTACCGTGTGTGTATTTTAGTGCGCGTTTATGCAAAGGTGTAACTGGTTTATCATTTAACAGGTCACGAAGGATGTGTTAATAGACTTAAATGGAATGACGATAATTATTTATTAGCATCAGCTAGTGATGATAAAAGAGTTCTGATATGGAATGTGAATTCATATAAATATAAGAACAAGCCAAAACATACCATAGACACTGGTCACTTTTATAACATTTTTGGTTTAAGTTATATTGATAATGATTTTATTGTAACTGGTTCTATGGATAGGCAAGTTCGTGTTCATAATATATATAATTCTTCTTATAAGTAAAAAAAAATAAAAATTAAAAAATAAAAATTAAAAAGTTAAAATAAAAAAATAAAAAAAAATAAAAAAAAATAAAAAAAAAATAAAAAAAAAATTATATTAAAATAAATTAACATGTATTAAGATAAAATAAGCTTTAAAATTATAACGTATAAAAATATATGTAAATGCACATTCTTCATATACCTATTTTTCCACTATTTCAGAGATGTTCATAAATGCCATTCCGACCGCGTAAAGCATATAGCTACAATACCAAAACATAACAAATTTGTGTATTGGTCATGTTCAGAAGATGGTATTACACAAAATACTCTTTCTTTATCTAATATGTGTACATGCAAATATATATGTGGGCTTACATATGTATATATACTTATGTGTGCTCCAATATTTATTTTATTGTACTCTAATCTTTTTTTTTTTAGGCACCGTGAGGCAATTTGATACTAGAGAGAAACATAGATGTACCCCCCCTGATTGTAAAAATGTATAATACATATATATATGTATGCATAAGCATATGCCCCCCACATCAGAATTACATGAAAAACGAATTATATATTACATACAAGTGAATATAAATTTGGGCATATGTGCATATGTATGTATATATTGTAACCCCTTCCCTGTGGATACACATAATTGCATTATATTCATTTTATTTTTTCAGGTTGTAATAAATTACAATAATGTCCCTAGTGAGAATAAGATTCATCGATATACTCCGAACAATACAAATAAAAAAATGAACAAATTTAATTACTTTTTGAAAAATAGATATCATGTTATTAGAGCAATGAATGAATACAAATATATGAACCTAGATTTTCAGAGAGAGGTAATACGCATTTTTATATGATTATTCTTATGTTCTACATAATTTGTCTTCGTTCGTTCGTTTATTTCGCCATCATAATATAACATACTTCAGTGCGTTGTAATGTAATATATTGCAGTGTAATATATTTTAATATAATATATTTTAATATAATATATATTAATATAATATATTTTAATATAATATATATTAATATAATTTATCGTAATATAATATATATTAATATAATATATCGTAATATAATATATCGTTATATAATATATAGTAATATAATATACTGTAATATAATATATTGCAATGTAATATCGTGTAATTTAGTATAATTTTTTTTTTTTTTTTCCGAAGTTGAAAGCAATCGCGGTAAATCCCCTGTATAACAATTACATCGGGGTTTGTTCAAATGACATGCTGATAAGAGTATACGACAGAAGAATGTTAAAGTTATGTAAAAGAAATAAAAAAATGAATATAAAGAATAGTATTCCATCTGATACATATTACCCCAAGCATTTATGGAACTATTATGATGAGGAAGATGAAAAAAAACTAAATCAAATATCTCTGTTTTGTACACATTTAGCTTGGTCTAATGATGGAAAATATTTGGGTGTAACATATAATAATGAGCATGTGTATTTATTTAATTTTTTAAATAAGGAAGAAGAAAGATGTCTAAGTTACAATATTGTAGACAATAAATGCACTTTTGATTATACAAAAAAGTATGATATTTTATTTCCTCCGTATTATGAGGAAAAATGTTGCAGCAATAATAATAATAGTAATATTAGAAGCAATAATAGCATTAATAATAGAAGTAGTAATAATATTAATATTAGCAGTAATCTCAGTAACCATAATAATGGTAATTATAGTAATGGTAATTATAGTAATGGTTATAATGGTAATGGTAATAGTGATAATGGTAACAATGATAATAGAAATAATAATAATAGAAATAATAATAATAGAAATAATAATAATAGAAATAATAATAATAGAAATAATAATAATAATAATAATTCCAAAAATGGTAATGGTAAAACCCCTTTGGAAGAACACCATAGTTATTTACAAGAACTATCATCAATAAAAAACATAGAAAAGTTAGCTGGAGAAGCCTACGAAAAAAAGCAATATTTTGAAGCAGAATATTTATACAATGAATGTTTAAATTTAGTAGAAAACAAAGATATAAAAAAAGTTATTTACTGCAATTTGGCCATTACATTAATACAAAGAAAAGCGAAAAATGATGCATACTTAGCTGAACAATATGCGTTAGAAGCTTTAAAGTTGGACCCATCTTATTATAAAGCTATATATAGAAGAATTCAAGCGAATATTATTAATAAAAAATTAATAAATGCATATAGAATTACCTTATCGGCATGCAAACAGTATAAAGGTGTTATTGAATTCTTTTATTTAAAAAAAAAAATTAAAAGGAAACTGTATGAATTGTACAAGGATAAGGTGAGCTCGATAAGGGAAACATGCGTAAGCACTGGGAGGAAAAAAAACAAAAAAAAAGAAGCACTGGAAGGGGAGGAAGCGCGGGAAGTGGGGAAAGTTAAAAGCAGAAGCAGAAGTAGAGGCATAAGCAAAGATAGAAGCATAGGCAGAAGCAAAGGAAGAAGCAAAGGAAGAAGCATAGGCAGAAGCAAAGGAAGAAGCATAGGCAGAAGCAAAGGAAGAAGCATAGACAGAAGCAAAGATGAACAATTTCGTAGAAGAAAGCTTCAAAGTGAAGGGGAGAACGACGACGACAGTTATATTGTTGCCTCTAAGAGTACTGGTGAAAGGTGTAAAAGTGAGGAATGCGACAAAGAGGGGAATAAAATAAGTGAACACCATTTGGATGAAAAGAAAGGGGATGAAAATAACCCCCCATATAAGAGACAAAAGGAAAAAGGTACAGATGAGCAAAATGATTTTCTTTTCAATGTAAACTCAAGTAATAATCTTAATAATTCTTTAAAAAATCAAGACGCACATAGCGACGTAAGTGAAATAGAAAAAATTGAATACGCAAATGAAAAGATTGATAATGAACATATGAAATTAGTATATCCATTAAATAAAAATAGTAGCAGTAGGAAACATTTTACGGAGGAAAAAAATATACTTGAAAATAACCTTGATGAGAAGAAAAGAAAACATGAACAATTCATTGAGTCTAACTCGAATAACTTTTATAGTTGCTTGAGCGAAACGAGGAAAAAAAAGAAGAAGAAAAAGAAATGCAGGCATGTGGAAGAGGGAGTAGAAGCAGAAACAGGAGTAGAGGTAGACATAGAAGTAGAGGCAGATGTAGATGCAGAAGTAGAAGCAGATGTAGATGCAGAAGTAGAGGCAGATGTAGATGCAGAAGTAGAGGCAGATGTAGATGCAGAAGTAGAGGCAAATGTAGATGCAGAAGTAGAGGCAGATGTAGATGCAGAAGTAGAGGCAGACGTAGAAGCGAAAGTAGAAGCCGAAGCAGAAGAGCACGTACGAGAGGAAAGACATGAAAAACATGAATACGTAGATGGAAGGAAAGAAAAATTTACGAATGAACATGAAAAAAAGGAGGTATTCAATTTAGGGAATTCACAAAAAGTATCTAATGAGGAAAGTGTATCTATTTTTCAATCTGATAGTTCCAAAAAAAGGGCTGGAAAAACATTCAGTGAAAAATTGAAGGACATATTATGTAAGAGAAGTGGGAATAGCAGTAGAGGTAGAAGTAGCAGCAATAATGGCAGTGATACAAGAAGCAGAAATAGCAAGGGAGAATTTTCCAAAAAGAGTAAAATTATTAGAAGAAAACTAGGGCATAAAAAGGAGGATACAAAAGGAGACATTAAATGGGATTCAAAGGGGGGAAAAAACAGAAAGAAGTACCTTCATTTAATAAATCAGGTATCTCACTATTTGCAAAATAAAATTGTTAACTCGTATCCTTTTTTTTTATTTTTTTATGTGAGCTTTTGTTATAGAAATTCTATAACGTCTTGGAATGGATGGCCACGATACTACTATCTGGCAATGGTAGAAAAGGTATACAAACTCAAAATAAAGGAAAAAATATTAAAAGATAAAAATTATGAAAAAAAATATAAGCGAAAATTAAAAAAATTAAATAGAAATTATGAATACATTTTTTATAAGAAAAGAGAAAGTAAATGTAATTTAAATATGATTAAAGAAAATGAAATTTTAAGGAATTGTTATCAAACAGATAAAAAAAAACAGCAACATCAACAACAAAAAAAAAAAGGGTATATAAATAAGATGACAAAAAATGATAGAAGCGATAAGTTAATTGGCAATATAGGGGGAAATGTTGAGAAGTGTACTAACTTTTCAGGGTATGAAGAATGTAGTAGTAAAAGTAAACATGATGATGGTAGCTCAAATGGTGATAATATGAATAATGGCAACTCAAATGAAGATCATTTGAATTTTAGTAACTCAAATGTGGATAATATAAATGTGAAGGATGAAAAGAAATACCCGATAGATAATGATGATGATAGTCCGAATGAAATGATTTTATCAAATAACCAAAATTTAAAAATTAACAAGAATCAAAATGAGGGTGTGCAGAATTACGGGAAGAGTGTATTTGCACCATATTATCAAGAGGTAGTTATCGAAAAGGAAGTGCAAAATATAGAGACACAACAGAAGGGTGAGGAAAAGGAGAAACAAGAAAGAAGAGAAGAAGCAGATCGAGAAAACCGCTTAGATCGGCAAACGCAGCAGGAGGAACGAGATAAAGGGAGGAAAAAAACAATAAAAGGAACATCTAATACTAATAATATAAGGAAAAATGAAAGAATGAAAAAAAAGAGAAAAAATATATTTTTAAAAAAAAAATTAGACGAAAAGCATACCTCTTCTTCATCTGCTTCGTCTTACTCTGCATCTGATTCCTCCTCTTCCTCTTCTGTTTCATCCACATTGAACTCCCATTCAAGGGAATCTTGGAAAAGTAAAGACAACGTGAGAAAAGAAGACATAAAAAAAGATATAGATTACATTTTAGAAAGGTCATATAAAAAAAAAAAAAAAAAAGGGAATATAATACGGTTAGAATTATACCGATCTACGTATAGTAGTTTGCCATTTAGTACTTCTGCACAAAATGCAAATACGAATGTAGCAGCACTTGAAAATAATGTATCTGTTGATTCAGCGCAGGCATATAATAACAGCCATCAGAGTAATGATATTAATGGAGGCAATAACGAACATAACCAAAACGAGAATACACAGATTAGAAGTGATGAACAACTGAATGAAGAAAATACAAGAGAAGCTACCAATTTGAATTATAGAACCCCATACCTTACTCATGGGATCATAGGGGATTTTAATATTAGCTATTTTAGACTAGGAAATAATAACCTTATTCTAAATACTAGACTTATAAATGATAATAGTAACATCAACAGAAATAGTAATACCATTTCGAATAACATAATTACATCTGCTAATAATAATACCGAGGAAAATTATGATCACCCTCATAATGCTATTAGAGGTGATGATCATACCTGCACACGCGTTATCAATGTAAACAATGACAAAGGGGAGAATAAGGTCTATTCTAGGAGTAACACAGGAAGAAGTATGATTAAGGGTATGAACTACGATAAGAGTGTAGATAAACCATATCCTTTGAAGAAAGAAAAGAGAAAGAGCGGGGAAGGAAGAAGTGTGGAAATAGGGAGCACAAAAGTAAAAAGCGAAGGAAGACGCGGAGAAAGGCGTAATGAACATAATGGAGAATGCACCTACTCATCTAGCAAAAGCAGCAAATCAAATAAAAAAAAAAAAAAAAAGTCGAAGGAAATGAATCCATACAAACATAAGGACTACAAGATTGGGAAGGAACTAGATTTTAAATGCATGATGAATTCAAAGAGAAGAGAAACTCGAACGAAAAAAGATGACAAGAAGAAGAAAATAAAAAGAACGTATTATGACAGCAGTACAAGTAGCAGTAATACAAATGGTGTTAATTCAAATAGAAGTAATACGAATAGCAGTAATACAAATAGCAGTGATACAAATAGCAGTAATACAAATGCAAGTAATACAAATGGTAGTAATACAAATGGTAGTAATGCAAATGACAGTAGTGCGAGTGGAAACATTTCTTCAATCCTTGAGAATTATGATGACCCAAACTCCATGCCCATAGAAAAGACTCGGAGCAAAATACATAGTATAAGAAATACTAACAAAATGAAGAATAGGAAAAGAAAAAAAAAAAATAAAACAAGAGAAAAAAAAAGAGAGAAAGAAAGAGAAAGCAATTTCAAGGGTACATCGCCATCATCATCCTTACCATCATCTATATCCTCATCATCATCTTCATCCTCGTCATCCTCAGACAATTCAAAAACATCCTTATTACGTGATGACTGCTTATTAAAAGATAACTTAAGGAATAAAAGGAGGATAGGGGAGCGTATAAGGCATTTATTAGAAAAGAGATCAAACAAATTTTTTAATGAAAAGGGAAGAAAAAAAAAAAAATCGCAGTGTATTATATACGATTCAAATAAAATAATAAACGAAATTAATACATCAGAATTAGACGATAAGGATGAAGTTGATTTATATTCATCAGACGAAATGAATTATATGCATAAACAAAAAATTTCATTACTTAGAAATCATGCCATTTTAGATTTCAAAGATAGCTCATCTGATTATAGTTATTCTTCTTTATCAACTGATAATACATCCTCTTCTTTTGAGAACCAGTTCTATGATCATCTTTACAATGCAGTTGACTACAAAGATATTAGTACTTGCCAAAATATTTACGTTTTTGAAAAAAAAAAAAAAAAAAAATTCGTAATTATATAGAAAAAATTGAAGATCCCTTCTGGGTTCCTCAGGGAAGTTGTAAAAGGTGAAATTGAGCAAGAAAAAGAAAAAAGAAAAAAAAAATGGCAAAACGTTGTTGGTTTTTACGAGACCGCAGTTAATTTGCACATCTTTGTGCACTTACATGTGTTTCGTGTATATATATATATATATATATATATATATATATATATACGTACATATATGTATATATACGTATGTGTATAGATAGATATGCGCATATTACATGCGTGCACATATATAATGCACACGTCTTTCCCCCAACTCGTTTTGTTAGATTCGTCGGACACTGCAACAACGGAACAGACATAAAAGAGGTGGCCTTTTGGAATGACAATGTTATATTAGCCGCAAGTGACAACTGTGAAGTATACGTATGGAGAATAAGAGATGGTAATTTTTTTTTTTTTTCATTTTTTGTATATATATTGTTATAAATTATGTTATAAATAAAAGAATACAAAAATGAATAATAATTTTTTAACATATTTTGTTATGCATATTATATTACATGTGTGCATTCGTATATTCTCACATTCGTACTGTCGTTCATTCTTTTATACATTTGAACTTTTTTTATTTTTTTTAAAGGGAGATTATTAAACGTTTTAAAGGGGCATGAAAACCATGTAAACTGTGTTCAAGTATGTTTTTGAGCACTGAAAGAATTAAAAGACAAAATATGTTTTTTCATAAAATATGTTGCACATGTGCGCATTTTCGATATATGTACTTTCTTAATATTATTATTATTTAGCTCTGCTCATTTTATCTTATTTATTGTGAATATCACATTTATTGTTAAATTGGAATTTTTTTTTTTTTTTCTTAGGTACACCCTGAAGGGTCTTCTTTGGCTACAAGTGGCATCGACAAATACATTAAAATATGGCAGCCAAACAGCAAAACGGAATTCGTTTTTGTAATAATAATCAAAAAAAAAAAAAAAAAAAAAAAAAAAAAGTTATACTGAAGAGTATGTTGTAATTGTGTATGTGCAGGGGAGTGTTTGCTTAATGCTTCCTTCGAGCAGTGCACATTATGTATGCATGACGTGCGCATAACGTACACATAACGTATGCATAATGTATACATACATCTGATCATTTCCCCTATGTACATTTCCTAAAAGGACAAAAGCATTCAGGATACCATGATGGAAAATCAAAAGTCTCTGGAATTGTCAAACGCAAACTATTTCAGTTTTGTTAATTTTTCACCTATCATCATTAAGTAAAATGAAAACAATAAATATTCATAAATGTATCAACCCCCCCCCACGTCCTTTTTATATATATACGTATACATACATATATCACATCCTATTAGGATCTCGTCCCGTATGTTTATCTTCCTTTTTTTTTATCCTTTTTTATTTTATTTTATTTTTTTTTTTGTTCCCCTTTTTTACAAAATTTTGCAGCACATCACCAAGCAATCAACCACAACAGTTTGCAGAGTGTTTAATACAGTAGTAATTACATTTTGAAAAGAGAGAGCTTTTTTTTTTTTTTTTTGAAGACCATATGTTATTAAAATATGATTAAATTAATATGTGTATTGCCTACATAATTAATATGTATGTTATATATATTGTACCTTTACCTCAATCTCAAAATTTTAAAATTTTGTTTTGCCCCATGTGTTTTGTTCTTTTTGCCTCACATATATATATATATATATATATATATATATTTTTTTTTTTTTTTTTTTTTTCTTCCCTTACACCTTTTAAAAAAATATAGATACTTTTCAATATTTTTTACTATTTTCTTTATTTATTGAAAAAAACAAAACTTTAAAAAAAAAGACATATTGAGTAATAATGTGTATACATAGTTTAAGGCTTCGGTAATGATAGATTATATGTAGGAAGTCATTAAATACACATGTTTAAATATATATACATACGCGAGACAGCACATAAATACGTACACATGTATATTTATATATATATGCAAATGTGTACGTATAAGTTGCTTCTCACATGTTTGTTCACGGGTAAAACCAAATTATAACGATATAGTAAAACATTTAGGCCCTAATCATGTTTACTCTACCTTTATACATAGCTCTTCAAGTTCATAATAATGAGTATGCTTATCTCATATATGTGTATTAATCTATATAGTAACAATTTCTATTTGTGCGTGTTACGAATTTCACATAAACATTTATGCTCTCCTTAACACATATAATATTTTAACTATATATGTACGTTCTAATAATTTTACTCAAACGTAATTTTAAGGTTCACTTTGCCACTTATTTCAGGTAGAATATAAGAGCAGATTATGTGATATATGTACATAATACATACATAATTCAAACATAATAAATATATAAATATACAATTACATACAAATCAAAGAGTACAATTATTAAGCCCAAGAAGGGAAAAAAATAAAAAATACAATATATTAAAAAGAAACCAAAAAGGAAATAAACAACTGTAACAATGAACGAAATTTTCAAAAAAAATAAGAAAATATGGTACATAAAAAAAATGAAAAAATGTACTTATACAAAAGTATATAAACATATATACATATAAACATATATACATATATATATATATATATATATATATATACATACATAATATACTTCACAGTGACATGAGCACAGTATATTACATGTGCGATATGCACATATAGAAAAAATAAGCCTTAAAACAACAAAAAAACATAATAAAGTAGAAGATGGGGAAAGGTTAGAAAAATAAAGCACTATATATTTATATATATATGTATATATACATATGTAATAAGTTTGTATTGCGAAAAATGTATAAAAAGCAATAACGCAGTTAGCAACAAGCTCAAAATAAAGCATTTAATAAATATCTAATTTTTTCCTACAAAAAGCCCACAAATAGATACACCCAGAAAGAAAGAAAAAAATAAATAAAATCAATGTAATGATTTTTTTTGCATAACCATGTAAAGTTACGTTTGTGAACATCTGTATTTCTTGCAGTGATATTTCTGCTTCAACGCGTACATAAGTATATATATATATAAATACATATGTATGTACTTTTTTTATAACACTACTTTTTACTTAAGTATTTTACATTTTTCACTCTGAAGCAAAATAGTTAAATAGGCGTATTAACATTTTTGAAGTTGACACGGCAGAACTTGCACTATTTTAGTGTTTTTTTATTCCCCACTTTATTTTAAGTATACTTCATCTATTTTGTTAAATTTTATTTCGCTAAATTTTATTTTGCTAAATTTTATTTTGTTATACTTTATTTTGTTATATTTTATTTTGTTATACCTTATTTTGCTAAATTTTATTTTGTTATACTTTATTTTGTTATATTTTACTTTGTTATATTTTACTTTGTTCTATTCTGTTTAGTTTTTTTTTTTTTTTATCTTACGGTGTTGTACTTGAAAATTTTGTCATTGAGAAATATGGAACAAACAACAGATAGTAGTAAAACTGAAGAAATAGATTTAGAAAAGTATATGCACTCAGGTTCAATAGCCAATGCAACTTTAAAGAAGGTTATAGAAAAATGTGTAGAAGGTAAAGAGAAAAAAAAACTTTTACATGTACATGTGCATTTACATATGACACATTTTGGAGTGCACGATTTATATATATATATGTATTTGCTTTGCGCCATTCATGCGGTGCTATGCAATATATGCACGTCTAAGTGGTCCACTTGCGTAGTGCACGTATATGTGTGTGTGTACGTGTATATAAATAGGTAGGATATCGTTTCATTTTGTTCACATTTGTATGCTTTTCTGTACCTTCCCCTTTTTTTTTCCCCCATATTTGTAGGCGCAAAAATATATGAATTGTGCGAATTGGGTGAAAAATTTATGAAGGAAGAATTAGATAAGGTATATACGAAAAAAGAAAAAGGAAATAAAGTAGAAAAAGGGATTAGTTTCCCCATTACAATTAACGTTAATGAAGTATGCAATAACTACTCCCCTGGAAGTGATAATGAAGAAACAATAAAGAGTGGTGATATTGTAAAAATATGTATGGGATGTCATATAGATGGGCATATTAGTATTGTTGGCCATACAATATATGTTGGTAATGAAAATGAAAAAATTGAAAGTCCTAAAGCAGAAGTTTTAAAAAATTCTCATATATTATCCCAATTATTTTTAAAGAGTTTAAAAGTTGGTATAAATGCAAGTGAGATAACAAAAAATATACAAAAGGCATGTGAAGATTTAAAATGTAATGTTATTTCAAATTGTGTTACATATCAAATTAAAAAATATATTATAGAAGGAAGTAAATATATTCTGTTAAAAGAAAACCCAGAAAATAAAATTGAAGATTTTCAAATAGAACCAAATGATGTATATATAATTGATGTAATGGTTACTAGTGGTGATGGAAAAATTAAAGAAGGTGATCATAAAACTACTATATATAAAAGAGAAGTACAGAAAAACTACACTTTAAAAACTAGTTTAGGTAGATCTTTTATAAGTGAGATAAACAAAAAATTTCCTGTACTTCCTTTCCATATTAAACATGTAGAAGATCAACGAGCAGCATTAATTGGTATTCCAGAAGCATTAAGACATGATTTAATTAAACCATACTCGGTTTATACAGAAAAAAAAAAAGAATATGTATCACAATTTAAATATACTGTTATGGTTAAAGAAGACGGAGTTAAACAACTCACAGGTATCAAATGCTCTCAGTTAAATAATTGTAATACTGTTAATGAAATTCAAGATGAATCATTAAAAAATATTCTAAACTCATCCATCACCGCAAAAAAAAAGAAAGCCAAAGGAAAAATTAATGCAGAAACAGCTCAAGATAATTAATTAGCAGAAGTTAATGCAAACAGGTTTTGTTCAACAATATTACCACACAGACACAAGCACATTACGTGTGCGCATGCTCTCATCTGTATATATATATATATATATATATATATATACACATTGATTATTATTGAAAAAAAAAAAAAAGGTATCGTGCATGATTTAGTTTTGCCACGTTTGTGTACAAAACAAAAATGATAATTTTTACCAACTCTAAAAATATAATTAAAGTAAAATAAAATATGTTATTTGTTTTATTTTATTAATGTGCTCATTTTTTTTCATTTACCCTTAATTTTCCTTTTTTTTTTTTTTATAAATTACAAATTTTTAAAAACATTAACTTTTTATAAGTTTAATAAAAAAAAAAAAAAAATTTTACCAAAAAAATATACACATAGGGTATTTATATTCTTTGTAATAAATTCAAAATAGGAATGCTTAAATACAATGGGGGAAAACGTAACACATATATTAAGTAGTCTGCGTCTTCAGTGCTTATAGATAGTAACTATATAAGCACAACCACACACACATTGTGTGTATATATTTAGGTATATAAACGTAAGATTGCATACAATTATGTGCATAGCGAAATGTAATGTAATGCACTAAGGACACTCTGAATTAAAATAAATAATAACATGTAAATGAAAACAAATTAATAAAAGTACCACAAATTTTATACATAAAAAATAGAAATATTTTTATTTCGTGTTCAGAATTTTTTTATTTTATTTATTTTTTTTTTTTATTTTAGGTAGCCAAAAAATGTTTTTAAAAAAAAAAAAAAATTCTTGCTGTAACAGAAAATTAAATTATATTATTATACATTTTATCTTTTTTATACGTAAATTTAAGAACATATAGAAGACAAAAGGACAATAACCATGGTAAACAAGTGAGAATTAATAAAACATCTGACAAAACATGAACATTATGTTTATTAACATTCGTGTTAATACCTTTTATATTCTTTTTATCAATATAATTATATCGATTTAACAAAAAGGATAAAAAAAAGGTACCTACAATGGAAGACCCAATATTTTCAAATGCATTCATTAATGCCATAACAAAAGCTGTATGTCTTTGTTTAACTATATCAATGATTATAGGTTTATGCGTACCGATATTTATCCATCCACTTAATATACCCATGAATACGGAAATAATTACAAAATAAATGAAAGAATCTGCTTCTTTTGGTATAAAAAAAAATAAAGTAAACATTAAAACAATCCTACAGCAGTGGGTACTCATACCTATTAGTTGACGATTTATATCTTTGTTCAATTTGTAGATATAATCACTTATTATTCCAATAAATGGTGATATTAAACTTGCACATAACCAACTTGATGACATAATAAAACCACTTTTAAAATCAGAAATATTACAATACTGAAAAAAATAAATCATTAAACTTAGAACATGTCTTGGTATTGCATTTAACATTCCCATTGTAATCATCAACCAAAAGCTGTAATTTTTAAAAACATATTTTATTTCATATAAATACGAAAATTCATATTTTAATTTTTTCCCCTTTTCGTTCCCACCTCTTTCCAGTAAATTAGATAGTTCATCCTTTTGCTCAAAATTATCACTTTCATCTTTCTGAGTCGTAAATATTGAACCGGAGCTTCTCTCATCATTCGCATTGTTTGTGCTGTTCTGGAAGGTATTTTTTACGCCCTCCTTGATATTACCATAATTATAGCTATTGTGATGGTTACCGTAACTGTTACTACAATTTTTACTATTATTATCACTGCTATTTGTGGGGGCATCACACCTGACGCGGTCATTCTTATTGTACTGCTTCAATCTGTCCCTCTTGAAGGACAAATTATTAATGGTCCTCTTGATAATACTACTATTCATTTTATCACTACTTGATATAAGACTTGTGGAATTATAATTATCCCCTGTGCTTATATTATCCATAGCTGTGCATCTGTTCATATTATTTAAATAAGAATCGTTTTCATTCCCTCTAAACATATATCCATCTTTATTTAATTTACTGCTGTTGTAATATGTCTTCTTCACTTCTGTGAATTTTTCCCTTTGTATTTCATTAATGGTATCGTTTTTCGAAATATTCTGTTTTATATTAAATGTAGACACTTCTTTTCCTAATTCATTTTCCTTATTTGATAAGTTAAAGCATAATAATTCATCATTTCCTTCTTTATTATAATAGTAATTATTATTACCCTTAAAATTTTCTTCGTATAAATCTTCCAAGTTATCAAATGATACCATATAATTCAGATTGTTATTTTTCCTTCTATCTTTTCCTAATTTATTTTTCTTTATTAATTTTAACAAATATATACATACAAAAATTGGAAAAAAGGAAATGATGAAATAGCATATACGCCAACCATTGAATCCTAAATATAATTTATTACTTAAATTTGTATTTATGGATATAGACAACGTATGTGAAATGGATGAAAAAAAATGCAAGAAACCAAAAATCGTGCTTCTATTTTCACTAAACACTTTATTCGTATATATTTTTTGTATTAATATATATATACATGCATTATTAATACCCATAATAAACATAAAAAAAAAAAAATATACGAAATTGTTAGAAATCATTATTCCAAATATAACTATTATATAAGTTATTGATGATATAAAGAGTACATTCAGAGTATATCCATATTCACCTAATGTCACTTCCTCATTTGATATAGGTATATTTTCTGCGTATTTTTTATCATCAAATAATTTCTCTTCCTCTTCTATTTCTTCCTCCTTTGTTTTATTTTTTTTTTTTTTTTTCCTTCTTCTTTTTCTTCTTCTTCTTCTGCTTCCTCTTCTTCCCCTTCTTTTACTGTTTTCCTCATTTCACCAACTAGCCAAGGAGATTTATCCTCATTCATTCGAATGTTCATTTCCCCCATTAATTTCGAAGTTTCCTTATGTTCGAGTTCATTTTTAAAACTTATTTCATAGTGAGTATTATTATTTAATTCTGCATTATTCACATTATCACATTTTAAAGAAGAAATTTTTTTAAAAGAATAATCAAAAAACAATGCAAAAAAAAAATTGCAAGTTGCATATGCTAACTTGTAAATTGTGTTCATATAATACAAAGTCCTTACGTCTATATTAAAATCATTCTCTATTGATTTATATAATGATGGTAATGTTTGATCAAGGTATTTATGTATAAATGTAAAGAACAAACATAACAAAAATGTATTTATATATGTATATTGTAATTTATTTTTCGGAAACAAATTTTTTACATTATAAAAAAGCTTCTCAAATAATATGTTCTTTTTCTTCCATTTTTCCAAAAGACTGTTACTGTTGTGTATTTCTGAAGTGTCCATTTATTTCTATACGCTGTTCAAGTTTTAAAAAACAAAATTTATAAATAAATAAATAAAACGTTCCCTTTCTTTCGCGATTTGACTGTCATGAAATATTTACCGTGGTATAAGGAATAAGGAAAATGGAAAAGAAAACAAAACGAAACAAAAGAAATGAAATAAAATGAAATGAAAAAGAGAGGTTCGTTCTCTTTTTACCGGGATAACTGACTATGTTGTGCAGGAAAAATCTTCCTGCAACTTCATGCTATGAAAAAAAAAATAAGAACAAAAACAATACAACCCTTAAATATGTGTACATATATATATATATATATACATATTCCATACACGTATGTATTATTCATTTATATATACAAACGGTGCGGAGAAAAACAAATTTTTTGCACGTATGCCATTACACACAAAGCTAAAACATGTTAAATGTTACTATAATAGTAAAAAAAAAATTACGACCCAAGTATACAAAACACATACATATTTGCAAATACGAGCGTACGCTGGTTGTATATAATCTACCACGCATGACCATTTACTGACAATTATATACATACAATACATGCAACACATACAATATATATATATATATATATACTAATAACCATTTGTGTGTTAGATAAATAAAAAAAAAATTATTTAAAACCCAATCATAAATTGAACGTTTAAATTAGGTACATAATACTTTTCAGAAAATACATACACATACAAATGTACATATAAATATAAAAAACTACATTAACTTCATAACAAAAATATAAATAAAATTACAAAAGGTATAAAACAAAATGCGATAAGGAGGTGTCCTCTCTCTCTCTTAATATTGTTTAATCAGGAACTAAAAAAAAAAAAAAAAAAAAAAACAAAACATATATTCAAAATAATATTAATAATCACATTAAAATGAACTTATATTATTAAGTGCCATGTATTGAAACTAAATACCATGTGATATCTTTACTAAAAAATTTCTTTAACATTTTTATAATTGAAAATTAAAAATTATTTAATTCTAATAAAATAATGTTTAATAACCCTACTATACTTTATACGTATGTATATATACATATATATATAATATAATTATTTATACTATATTTCCAAAATTACCCACGGCATATACAAACAGTAATACATCTTTACATGAATACATATACATACATGCATATATAATAAAAAATAAAGAAAAAACTGCTTATAATAAATCCAATGAAAAAAAAAAATCTATTTAAAACTGAAAAAAAATAAAAACGCGTAAAATGTGAAAAAAAAAAAAAAATTTTATGTATATATATAAATGTTTATACAATAATATGAAAGTTCATAAAAAAAACAATGTTTATATCCATATATAAAAAGGAGAAAACTTGTTTTACAAAAGGAAATGTATATTTTATAAAAACGGAAAAAATGTACTATATACAATGTAATAAGAGGAAAACACAAAATGAACAACAAATGACAAAAGAGGCGTACGACAAAAAAATTGATTACCGTGCTTCGCCTATTGGCATATTTACATAGTCCAAAAATGAAAGGAAGGGAAATTGTAAAATATGTTTTTCAGTAAAATGGAATTTTGTTTTTTATTGATTTACACAAATCATTTTACAAAAAATCTTTCGGAGTTTTAGCAATTAAAGTTTTTGTAAATTTTTTTTTTTTTTTTTTTTAACAGTAACAATACCAATACCAATTTCGCATTCTCACGAAAAAAAATAAATATAATAATTAATAATATAATAACAGTATAACTAGAATTTTTTTATGGTTGCCCCACCATGAGTGAAGTACCACATAATAAAGACCTATACATCTTAGCACATAACACAGTACAATATAAAAAAACGTAGGATGTGAGAGAAAAAAAAAAGGCAAGATATTTTTATGTTTTTCAATATAACAGTTTTTAAAAGCAGAACAAAAAAAAAAAAAAAATATGTGCATATCATTTTGTGTGTGTATAGCCTTTCCTTATTAATGTTTACTCATGAGTAATATAAGTTTATATAATAATTTAAGTGGAATAATACAGATGGAATAACTATTTTTTTCTTTTTTAAAAAAAAAAAAAGAATATACGATGAAGTTCAACACAAAGACATCAAAGGAAACTCTGAAAAAGGGAAAAATACCAACAGATATTTACAGAAAACATCAGAAAAAAAAAGAAAAAAAAAAGAAGAAAAAAGAGAGAGCTGAACAGTTAGAAATTATCATAAGTAAAAAAAATCCTTATGTAGTTAAGGAAAAATTAGATACTCTTAAAAAAAAAGAAAAACAAGGGAAATTATTACCAGTAGAAAAGAACAAGTTAAAACAGTATGAACGTTTGTGGAATATAATAAAAGAAAAGGTAAAGGATAAAACTTACTTCTATAATAACAATGGAGTTATATATAACATGAATGATGAAAATGATGATAATAAAGATAACAGTGAGAGTGATGAATTTGATGAACAGGATGAAAATGATGAATCTGATGAATCTGATAAGTCTAGTGATTCTAATAAGGACAGGTCGATTTCCGAGGGTAATGTACCCAGCGCAGAAGCAGAGTTAAATGCGCATTCATTATTTCCCAATAACAGTGTTGATGAAAATATTATAAAAAGTATTGATGACAATGAAGGAGATGATTTCTTCTTAGAATGTTTACCATCCTTACCCATAGGATTACCAAGTGAGTTTATTAGAGAAAATGCAGATACACTTGAAAGGGACTACTGTTTCCATCTTAAAGGGAATTCGACGAATGGGTATTTTAATTACACACCATACACAGCATTTAATGCTGCTAGCAATAGCAAATCTTGTACGTATAGCAACAGACAATATAGTGGGAACCCTGATTTAGCAAGTTATTACTACAATTATTATAATTGTTATCAACAACCATTTTATGAAAATTCAGGCAATAATAATAACGGTGAAAATTACCTGAACATGCAAGGTAAAAAAGAGAAAGTTCCGCTAAATAATGAACCAAATATGAATATAAGAAATTTTAACAAAACCAGTAATAACAATAATGTCAAAAATAGTGACCTCAGTAATAGCAATTACAACAGTAATGATAACAATAGTAACAATGTTAATAAAATAAGAACGGATGGTATTTGTGAAGGCCCCACACTTTGCCTAAATGATGAGTTTAATAAAGCAAAATTGGACGAAGAAGAGAATCAATTATTAAATGATGTTAGAAATGGTAATACTAATAATGCTCACGACAACTGTAACAATGAAAACAATTATGTGAATAATGCTTTAAAGAAAAATATAAAAAATAGTAACATTCATAATACTGTTAACGTGTTCAATTACGCTAATATGTACTATCATAATTTTATGCCTATGCATTATAATAACACGTTAAATAACAACAGTTTCAGAAGTAATAATTGCTCTGCGCATGCTTATAATAATAATGCTGTAAATTATGCTATGAGTAATGGTCATACGAATAATAGTTACGTGCACAGCAGTTATATTAACAGCAGCCACATGAATAGAGTTTATATGAATAATAACCTAATGAAAAACATTTATGATGTCGATCCGAAAAATCATACACATAAAGGAAAGAGGTATAATAATACTAACACGCATAATGGGGAAAACTCGTTAACAAAAAAGTCTTGCACAGAAAAAGATAGCTATCATAATATATCGTCAAACCATCACGCAAGAACAAGCAAAGCAAATAATTCTGCTA
Source organism: Plasmodium brasilianum (assembly GCF_023973825.1). NCBI lineage: Eukaryota > Apicomplexa > Aconoidasida > Haemosporida > Plasmodiidae > Plasmodium > Plasmodium brasilianum. Next base: position 1,336,085 of record NC_090126.1, read on the forward strand.
TGCATGTAAACAAAAATAATACAAGTACAAATAAAATTAATACAAATAGAAATAACGTAATGGACAAAAGTAATGAACCGAATAATGCTCAATATTTTGTTCCAATTAACTTGAGACTAAAAAATAAATTAAATGATCTATGCGAAACTACAATTAACGCTGTTGATAAGGGAAAAAAAGATGAAGATAAAAATATTAATATAGATCTCGAATATAATAAATTCATCAAAGAAGTTAATTTAAATTAGAAAAAAATGTGTTCTTATGTATTTTTCTTAAGTAGGGTATATAATTTACTATATATATATATATACACTTACAACTTTTTGTGTGATTATTTACTTGTATTACATATTTTTATTTGAACACGTATGTATATTTACCATCTATATATTTATGCATCCTTGTATTTAATTATTTGTGTATACGCATAATTGTGTATCCTTGTTTCTGTTTTAAAATAAATGCTTACTTAAATGAAAAAATGAAACAACTTGATTCGGGTAAAAAAGGATCATATATATATATATATATATATTTTATGCAAAAAATAAACTAACAAAAAAAAAGGTAATTAAACTGTAATTTTATTTAGACAACACAAAAGAAGTAAGTTAAGTGGTATGCCCGGAAAAACATTCTTTGCCTACAAATAAAAAAAGAAAGAAGTAAAATAAGGTGATATAAAATGTGAAGAAAAACAAAATATATCACTTTATAGAACAAACGAATGGGAAGCATATGAGCAATTACCAGATAAGTGCACGTTGCTATCAAATTTGTAGCTATTAGGAGCATAATTACATATTTTAAGTTTTCTAATTTAAAAAAAAAAAAAAAAAAAAAATTCATAAAAATGGTAATAAAAATATGATAAAAAAAAAATAGACAAATGGTCAATGTTCGTCTTTTTTTAAATGTAAAATAATTAGTAGTTCTGTTTTTTACTGCTGTTCCTGATTAATAAGATATAAGGTACCCAAAAAAAAGAAGTTTTGTTTATTAAGTAGTTAAAAGGTATTCCTTGAAAAAAAAAAAGAAAAAAGAAATACGTAAAAAACGAGAAAAAAAAGTGTAAAAAACATTTCTCCCTAGGAACAGAGTTGTGTGTTTTGTTTCTTTATAACTTTATAATTTTTACTTGAAATGTCATTAAAGTGATATAAGGAAATGTTGCTTTTAAACTCCTTACTGTACATAAAAAAATAAGAAAAATATAAGCGTGTTCATTTAACAAAAATGGCTCTTTTTCTTTTTTAAAATAACAGTACTATAAATGCACATATGTATGTATATATCTATACCAACATATATATATATATATATATTTAACCGCAGTAAATCCAAGAAATTTGAATCAAAAACTTTGGATAAAGTGAAATTTCCAGAAAATGCAAATGGTACATAATTATTAACCAAATAATAAGCAACTAGCCAAAGAACTTTCAAGAATGTGTGCATCTAAAAAGAAAAAGAAAAAAAAAAAAAAAAAAAAATTAAAATAATAAAAAAAAAAAAAAAAAAAAAAGAAGATAATATTAAGGGTAAAGATGAAATATGGAATATATCACCATCATCACTCTACGTCTTATAGTTTGAAAATAAATTGCGCCCCCTTTTCTTTTTAAATCCATACCTCAAAACTATCTATTGTTTGTCTTAAGAATACAATAAAATAAATAAGTATTGCGACTAGCGCTTTGACTTCGTAAAACTTTTCATTATATGTTAAATATCTTACAAAGAATAGCATATGAATGTAAAACCTTAATTCAGTGCCATGGTAAGGATGCAAACTCCTATTATTATACTGAAACACACTTACACATGGGTTATTTATATAAAAAAAGATTAAAAATAAGAAGGAAAATAATTCTTCCCCACAATGATTATATTGAACATTTAAAAAATTTTTTAAAAAGAAAACTAATACGAATCCCGATAAAATAGCATTCGCGAACACAGTGCTTATGAATACGACCTGAGAAAGCGCAAGGGTGATATGTATATTTTGTATATGTAAATGAAACTCTGTTAAAAGGTGCGCATATGTTTATGCACAGGGGCACGCGTGTACCTAAGCATTTACGTATTTACATATATATATACATGCATACACATGAGTTGTTACAGGGCGGTTGACTATGTAACCGTGGTCATACCGAAAATTACTGCTAACAAATTCTGTCAATGCAAAAAAGTATGTTTATCTGTCATTTATTGTGTACTGCCATTTTGTTATTCACCTCATGTATGAATTATTTATTTTGTATTATACATGCAATTTGACTTTTTTATTTTTTGATAATTTATATAGTATGCTATTCGTCTTTTTTTTTTTTTTTTTTTTTTTTTGCTGTTACTATTTTTCTATTTCTGCTTTTGAGTTACCCGATTGACATGTTTGGCATATAAGGACAATAGGGTGTAAACAAAAACGAAGGTGAAAAAGGTTTTCAAAAAATTGGAATCGTTTAAAAAAAATATATTAAAAAAAAACTTAAAAGAATGCAAAAAATTAACCAAATAATTTTCGCTGATTCCATTTTTAAATATTGATTTGAGATTTATGTCTTTTAAGTTGTAATTTAAAATACTATTATAATAATCGTAACTAACACAAAAAAGTGATTTTACATTTTTATAATTTAATATATTTAAAACATAATAAGAAACAAAAAATAAAGAAGAAAATATTAGAGCAAAATAATTTATGTTTGTAAATATATCTTTAATTTCACAAACAAATATTTTCGTTTTAAAAAAAAAATTCCTAATAAAATAATATGCAGGATTTTCCGTACTTACTATCATATACAAACAAATAAATATTACACTAACAGTAATTAAAGGTTCCAACAAATCCATGTGGACACTATTTTGAGTATTTAAGTAATCCATCTTTTTTCTTTAAATTACGAAAAGCTTACCTTATTGAATTAATTTATAAGTATAAATATATAAATATATAAATATATATATTTGTATATATCATAAAACTTCATAAGCCCTGCCAAATTTTATTTACATGCAGTGTTATATTACATTTATATTTCATAGTTCTTAAAAATAATAATATATATATATATATATAATACATGATATATAATATTAAACACAAATATACAAAAATAGTTCATAATTCCAAGGTTATCTTTGGTTCTGTCAATGCAAGCAAAAGGTAAAGGTTAATACTGAGCAATTTTTTAAGCCATACAATAGGTGTGGCTATACGATGCATCCAAGTACGCAAATATGTGTATGATATGCTCACAATATAGGTATATTTTAAGTACAAAATATGTTTTACATATGCATAGCATATGCATTTAGGTATAGGTATACTTTTTTATTTATTTATTCATTTATTTATTTATTTTTTTTTCTTTTTTGAATGTATAAACCACAACAAAAAAAATTACTGTTTTTATAAGCTATTTTTTTATCGGGATATTTCTTTTAATTCCTTAGCATATCGTTTGTTTTATTTTCCACAGATAAATGTTTGTTTAATGCGAAAACAAAGCTTGTTACCAATGGTAAAAATTAAATGTCAGCTATTATAAATATATTATATATATTTGTATGTATATATTTGTATGTGTATATTTGTATGTGTATATTTGTATGTATATATTTGTAAGTATATGTTCGCATGCAAATATTTGTATGCGTATATAGTCATATTTACATGATTAAACACTATTTCCTCTTATTTATGAATAAACGTAACTTGGACAAAAAGGAAACTTTTTTTTTTTTTTTGTTTTACTTAATAACAGTATAATTATATTAAAAGGTAAGCACACGTATGCGCGTGTTTATGTGCATTTATGAAGACAAGAATTGAAATATGTAAGAATTTGCATATACATATTTTTTTGAGAATATGGTGTTTCATTTTTCTTCTTTCTTTGACACATTCCCAATGGAAAAGGACAAGGACTATGTTGTTTTTCGTATAAGGAGTTTTCGTTAAAAAATTATGTTTTAAAATGAATATAAAACAAACTACAGCTGTTCATACCGTTTTTCATATATTTAATTGGCTAAACTCCAGAGATATAATACTAGTACACACAATTACATTGATATCTATAGATATACATACATAAGTATTATGTATGATTATATATGTATATGTACGTGTTAATATATACGTATGTACATGTACGCATGAATATATACGTATGTCTATGTACGTATGCATGTAAACGTATATATATATATATATATATATTTTTTTTTTTTTTTTTTTATTTAAATAAATATTTAAGAGAATAAATTAAATCCGCAAGGCCCTCATTTACAATTTAAATACTTCAGACTATATAATTTGCCTTTTTTAATTGCATGCACGAATATTTTTTGTACGTTCGCGGTTAACTTTTTTTTTTTCCCTTGTAACTAGTTAGTCATATATGTTATTGTATATGTAATATTTTTCATTTAAAAATTAGACGGATATATTGTCATCAGCGTGTTAATGCATAGGTAATAATACTAACACAAACTACTGATATTTAAATTTAATATGAAAAATTGAAATAAAGGCTTTTCGCACGAGTGGGAATATGTGTACGTAAATTGGCGTCTATATAAACATATACACAGACACTTATATACGTATACATACATACACCCATACACATGTACATAACATACGTACATACATATTTCCATGCACGCACTTTATTTCTCCTGTGAGTACATTATAACTACCAGTTCTACAGCAATATATAAACGTATCTAAAAATATAAACACATACATTTACTCACGTTGCAGCATTTTATAAGATCATTAAATCATAATTGGTGAAATAAAAAAAAAAAGAAGAAAAAGAAAAAGAAAGATGACTAAGTGATTAGGTGGTTAAATGGTTTGATGATTAAATGGTTTGATGATTAAATGGTTTGATGATTAAATGATTTGATGATTAAATGGTTTAGTGATTAAATGGTTAAATGAATAATTGAAATAGAGCTAATGAGGTGTGTGCAATAGCGCAAAATAAAAATATTAAAACGTTATGCGGCACCCTCCTTAAAAAAAAATAGATAATAATAATAAAATAAAATATGGTATAATAAAATATGGCATAAAAAAATAGGGTATAATAAAATATGGTAAAAAAAAATATGGTTTAATGTAATAAAATAAACCAATACACAGTTTTACATAAGACACGCGAAATAATACGTACACTACTGCAATATAATTAGAACTTCAATAATAAAACGTGCATTATATATATATATATTATATATATATAATATATTTTTTTTTTTTTAAAAATAAAATATGTATCCGCAAAAAAATTTTACATTTCTCGTATCAAACCAATCATTTTGTAAAAAGTTACTTATTCTACTTTGGTTTTTTTCGAATCTGTGTCATTGGTACTATCAAAAGCATCTTGTTTTCTTTTATTACTTTTTTCCTCTTTCTGTCCACCTTCACTTTCTTTTGTTTCTACATCCACATAATCTTTATCCAAATCATCAAGTTCTTCTTCCTCTAAATCATCATCCAATTCATCATCATCTTCTTCTTCATTATCATTTGGAACAAACTCTTCATCTTCTTCCTCATCATCATCTTTAAAATCAGCTTCATAGAAATTTTTTAAAGTATTATCCTCTTCATACTCTTCATCCTCTTCTTCATCTGAACTTAACACTTCTACACCTTCCTTGTTAAAACAATCAATTATTTTAACATCTGGCAAAAACTCAAATAATTCCTTTCTATAATTGGGGTCATCTGTAAATGGATTAAATTGTACACCTAAACGAACTAAATTTTTTAAATCTTTTAATACTTCAAAATCTTTTATATTTTTAAAGTGATTTCCTCCTATTTCTAACGTTTTGATATTTGGAAACGATTCTACAATATACTTTAATATATCTATAGTACTTAAATGATTGTCCGTTAATTCAAGCACATTTAACGTCTCTATACTTGGTAAGTCCTCTAAACTCTGTATACCCGTTTGATTTAAACATAGCCTTTCTAAATTTTTAAATTTTTTCAATAATTCAATATCCTCATTTTTTATTGAGCTAAACTTTTTTCCATCTAAAATTAACTCCGTCAAATTTTCATATGCATTTTCATTTGTTACTTCCTTTCCATCATGGGCATTTTCTTTTTTCCATTTCTCAACTCTTTCTTTGATTGCTTTTTCCATTGCTATGTTTGAAATATTTTTAAGGGGAAAAAATATATATATATATAAAGAGGGGGGAAAAATGTATTTACGTTTATTTTATATGTACACGTTCATGTGTACAAAGATATATATATGGGATGTATGTATATATTTGTGCGGTATATATACGTGTAATACTGCTATTTACAATTGTAATTTGTAATATAAAAGGATGTTATAATTAAAAATTGTGAAAATTACGTTGGCCTATACATATAGTAAAAAGATTTATAAGTGTACATAAAAAATTTATGTTTTTATATGTTATAACAAAGTGATAATTCAATATTAAAATTGCTTACAAATTTTTGAAATTTTTTTTGAAATTTTATTTAAATCTCTCTTAATATTATATATATATATATAGAAACCGATTGCCAAAAATTTTTAGAATCATTAACCAATTAAAAAATATATTTTTTTTTTTTGCTCCATGTATTATGTACTAATGTATATATGTATGCATGTATTTATATATCTATATTTATACATGTACGCATAAGCGTATACATTCTGTTACGGTTAGGGCTCATTTCATTTGCATTGCAGCGTACATGTAGTTTTATTTATCATTCATGTTATTTTTTCATATATGTGCATAAAAAAATGTATTATATATATATATGTACCCTTTTTTTTCTCTTTAACTTGTGAAGAAGTTCAAAATAAAAAGAACTGCAAATATATAATGTAATTTTATAAATTATATCATTACACTTTGCACTTCATATTTTCATAATTCTTTAAAACTCACTTATTTTTAAAATGAAAAATATATGTATGTGTGCAAGTGTATGTAAACAGGAACGTATATATATATATATATATATATATATATATGTATAAAAGTGTATATTTACGTATAAATGTATATATTTATAAATGTACATATGTATGTATAAATGTACATATGTATGTGTAAATGTATATATGAACGTTTAAATGTATATACGTAAGTATACATATATATATATATGAGCATATAAATAACTATATGCAATAAATAGAAGAAACAATTAAAGTATATTTAAAATTTTGTTTTAAAATATTACATATTTATTTATGCTTATTCGCCATTCAAGCTCGTATAAACTATCAAATAAGCAGAATTGACAAAATATTTAAAAGAAATGAAAAAATATTTCTTCTTTTCGTTTTTACCTTAATTTAAAATTATATATATTGGTTCATTAAACTTTGGGTAAGGTGATATAACGGTATTTTATATTTTTCTTTTTTCTGTTAAGAAAATTATCCTCTCCTTATACATCAAATTATGCATAATATGTGTATATATGTGTAATGTACATGTGTATGAATATACATAAATTATTTATAAAATTTTATGAGTATATAATACATAACACAAATAACATATCCTATATAGATATGTGATATTTACGTAAATTTATAATATCATACCAAGTTTGAAGGAAAAAAAAAGTATCTTTCAATCCCTTTTTGGAGGTATTTATAATATTTAATAATAATTCTTTATGTAAAAATAAACTTTTAAACTATTTTGTGAACGATAATTAAATAATTCTTCTAAAAAAAAAAAATTTAAGGAAGTATTAAATAATTACATAAAACAGAATTAAAAAAAAAAAAAAAAGAAAAGAATAAAAAATAATAAAAATAAATGTAGATATAACTTAAAAAGCTAATTCATTATTAATTGAAACTATGCTATTTTTTTCTCTAAAAAATATATTTGCACTTTAGGTATGTAAGGAGTTTTTTTTTTTTTTTTTTTTTTACTACTATTATCCTAGCTTTTTTTTTTTTCTTTATCTCATTCTGAATTGGTATTATTATATATATATACACAAAATTACAAGTTAAAATGTAATACGTAATTTTTTTTTTTTTTTTTTTTGCTATGTTTATTATTTTGGGGGATTTTCGTAATTAATTAAAAATCAGAAAAATGATATTTTAATGATGTACACTATTTTAAAATATATCTTACGAGAAAAAAATATATTTTTTGTTTATGTATAAATACTATGTGCTTGTGTGATATAGCTCTATGTGCTCCTAAATTTCTTCTTTTTAAAAAATAAACCTCCGTAACAAATTTTATTTTTATGAGGCTTTTTATTTATTTTATTTTTTTATATTTTTTTTGCTAAGGTTATTTTTAAAACGGTGTTCTGCATATACTCTATGTATCAATTTAAGTAATATTAAAAATAACCCCCCTCTAAAAATAAAAAAACAAATCGTGTATTATACGTGTGTATATATATATATACATTTATGCATAAATACATATATGCATATATATGGAATACTTTCGAAGATTCTATGAACACTTAAAAAACTAAAATTTCTCATGTTATCCATATTTCTGTTAATACAGCGGGCATAGTAATGTTTGTCTCCTTTATGCTAATATGTCCATTGCTGTTGGCCATATATACACATTTACATATATCTTTATATATGTATATATTTTAACATACATATATATATGTACATTTATATGTATCGTACGGTACATTTTCTCCTGTCATTTCAAAAGTTTCAAATGCATTAATTTTTTTATTTTGAATGTTTTCATTCCTTAACTTATGTTATACATATGTATGTTTGTACATATATATATATTTATATATTCTGTATAAATGCTTGTTGAAAAAAAGGATAATAACAAAGAAGAATCAAAAAAAAAGAGGAACATTTTTATATAAGGAATAAAGAAGTATTAAATAATTTTTCTTAAGGCAACTGTGTTTCGTAATAATTAAGGTATGCCCTTTTTACAATTTTGTATCATATATAAAGGTATATATATGTAAATGACAAAAATTCACGTCTCAATTTTGTTCCTAACTGCACTAGTTATTACTTAAAAACACGTTAAGGGGTGATATGTGTTCATAAGTTCAAAAAATTTAAACACTTTCAAGCAGTGACTAAGTATTAACGTATATGTTAATGTTAATATATATATATATACATAAACAAATGAAAAGCTTAAATAAGAACATACAGTTCTTAGGCTAATTCAATGTTTGAACTAAGTGTTTCTCAAAATACATAAGTGAGAAAATCCTAGGAAACTGGAAAGAAGTTAATAGCGAATAATAAACCCGTTTTCAAGTTCATCTTAAGTGAAATTTTCGAACTTTTCAAGCAAAATGATTCTCTTTTTGTGTTTTAAAAAATAAAAACTGTGGCCGTTGCTTTTTTATAATTTAATTTATATTCATCTTTCTTGTCATTTTTTTTTTTTTTTTTTTATTGTTTTAGTACTTCAATATGCATTCATGTGTTTAAAAGTATTTTTTTTTTTTTTCAAGTTCTTATCTCATTTGTTTTTATTTCATGAAGTTCAGCAAATTTAACAAATATGTAAAAAAAAACATGTAAATTGGTATAATTAGTGCTAAAGTTTTTCCTTTAAAGTATTTTACCATATACAGTTCTGTAGTTAAATGGGTAATTAAAAAATTCTAATTTTTTTCGTATCTTTTCTTTTTGTTATATAAAACTCAAGTAAACGTTTACATAACAAATGCAACACTATCCGAGATAATAATATTACAAAATTTCGTAGGCTAAAAAATACTTGTAAAGGGTTGTTACGTGAATATTTATAAATATATATTTGTATATATTTATATATATGTATATTTGTAAAACTAGTATTATTTTAGATAGCAATAATTTACAGTTGAGAGCAGCGGAGATTAATAAATAAAAAAAGAATCTTTTTTCCGTTCACGAAAACTATGCCGCTTCTAGAATATATAAATGAGGAGGGGTATAGGCTTGATGGAAGAAAAGCAAATGAGTGCAGATTAGTAAAAATAAATTTAGGGAATGAAAATATATTTACAGATGCAGATGGTTTTGCTTTTTATGAAATAGGTAACACAAAAATATTGTCCTACGTACAAGGACCAACTGAATTAAAAAAATCGGATGAAAAGTGTTCAGTAAAATGTGAAGTTTTTTTATCCCCATTTAATGTTTACGAAAAAAAAAAGAAAAAAACAAAAGACAACTTAACATATGAAATAAGTGCATATATAAGAAATATATGTGAAAATATTATCTTATTAGATTTATATAAAAATTCGGAAATAAATATATTTTTATACATAATTGAAAGAGATGGAGGTGTAAAACAAGCTTCTATAAATACATGCATATTAGCATTAATTGATGCAGGAATAGCAATTAAATATTTTATTTCAGCATGTTCAGTTTTATATTTGCAAAATCATATAATAGTAGATGCCAATCAACTAGAAAATAATTCAGGCTCCCCTGAATTGACTTTGGTCATTGAACTAAATACACATAAAATTATACTATTAGAGTTTGACGCAGAAGTTCCTATTGACATTTTTGAGTCCATGGTCAGAACTTGTATTGACTGTTGTATTAATTTGGGAAACGTTATGAAATTAACAGTGAAAGAAAATGCTATCAAATTGTTATGTTTAAATAATTTGTTAAATACTTAATTGTAGCTTGTTGTATAATGGTCACATAACTATGAACTGTTGACTATTTTCTATCATTTAGTGGTCTTATGTATTTCTTTCCCCCTTATTTAATGTTCTTCTTTTAATTTTTTCATAAAAATTTATCCTTCTTTTGTCGTGTACACATGTGTATATATATTCATATATATATATGTAAATATATTTATATATATATTTCCATATATTATTATTTTTTTTTCTTATTTTTTTTTTCCAAAACTATGTTAATCACCAAAAAATGCTTTATTTTAACCTTTTATTTTAAAAAAGGAAAAATACCCAAAAAAATAAATATCAATGTTTTTGTAAGCCTATTTTCCCAAAATGAAGTACACAACGCCAAATAATTTTAAAAACCTTTTTCTTTAGCATAAAACTGGAATTACTGGAAAACATATTACATACACATTTATTTCCAGTTGTAAGCATATATATGTACACACACAATGCATATACACGTATGCACTTATATATATACATATGTGTGCGCTTATGTTCCACTTTTTTTTGTTCAAAAAAAAAAAAAAACAGCCTTCAGCATAACGTATAAAATAACATTATAATTATTTATGCGTTTATGTTGAACACAAAACAAGAATTAATATTGGCATGTTTCCTAATTCTTCAATATGCAAAATAAAAGGGGAATTCTGAATTGCGTTATCATTCGTATAATATACATATCCTTAATACTTACAAATATATGAAAAAAAATATCCTATTGTTTACTAACTTTATTGTTTTTTTCACCTTTAATTTTATTTTAAATATATATACTCCTTTTTATCTTAATCCTGGATTAAAAAAAAAAAAAAAAAAAAAAAAGATCTCTTACATTTTATTAAATTTTTTTTTTTTCCAGTAAGAATTTACATTTATGTTTAAGCATATAATATATTTCTGTGACACTCAAAATTTCGTAATACATCATCCTTCGTTTTGTGCAGCATTGAAATTTAATAAAACATAGCTAGCTATTTTTTCGTTTTTTACTTTTTTTATTTATTTATTTATTTTTTTTTATATTTAGCTAGCTCAACTCTAAACGTACAGGAAAAAAAAATTTTTTCCAATGAATGGTCAGTACTCGTCCAAGCCACCAACATATACATGGGATATGAATGTCGGTGTAAATGCAATAAAGGAGAATATTGTTGATTTTATTTTGCTATGCGGTTTTAGTGTAAGTATTCTGGGTTCCTTTTATTTTTTCTATTGGTTGAAAAATCACGAAATGAGGAATGTGTGCAGCAGAAGTTATTAGAATGAAAATATTGTTCACACACTATCGACTAATTATTATAAAGCTTAATGGTTTTTTAAGACCTTTTCAAAATTTTAAAAAATTCAGAATTAAGTAAAATTGAAAAATAGTGAAACGTACATAGGAACGCGCATATAAGCACATGTGGATATATGTATATATATATATATATATATATATATATGTGAATGCATATTATATGCGTATATACATTGTATATGTGTATTATATACGTATGTGTACACGATGTGCGCTTATTTTATTACGTTATCCGCATATTTAAAAATGCACGATTAAGAAATACTCATTTAAAAGAATATACATATACTTTTTACTGAAAATATATATTTCCACTTGAAAATAAATAGTATTATATTACAATAAATTAAGATATGCAACACTTATTCATACGTACACATATATATATATATATATATGTATATGCCCAGCTGTCACAGGAAATATTTTATATCTGTGCAAAATGCAAACATCAATATATGTGGAGATAAAGCTTACGGATTTGAAGCCGTGTAAATTAAAATATGCTCCAAACATTTATTTACTTGCATGTTTCATACATCAGTAATAATTTTTCTCCACAGATACATATATATATGTGTACATACATGAGTGCATATGTATATATATGTATATATTTTTTGTTTTTTCCCCATTACATTTTAAACTTCTTTTGTATTAACATAAATTGGCATGGGTTTATAACACATGTGCATACAATTAAGTATAAGCATCCTTGTTTGTATGTTTTCATATTTGCTCCGTTGAATAACCACATAGAACGTAAACTACTGAACATAAATGAAGAAATACTAAATGTTGACTTTCTTAAACGACACAATAACATAAAATAAACAAAATACTGTTATAAGCATTAAGGAAAATGCAAGTGACCAAAAAACATATTGATCACTCTCAAAGCCATTTTTTAAATTCATTCCAAAAATAGCTGCTACAGTACCAACAACAGTTATTATAATACCATATATTTTCAACCCTAATTCCAATTTTAAAACATTATTTCTTGCATCATCTAAATTTAGTTCTACCATTTGTAAAACATCATCTAATGATTGATCCGTTCTATGAATTATCTTTAGAAATTCTTCAATTTCATGACAATAATACTCTAATAACATTTCTGTATCCTCATTATTTGGAGTCGGGTCACATTTTTCCCATAATTCTGGTTTATCTCCAAAATAAGAAACTTCTAATCTTCTTACATCTTCATCATTATTTAAAACTGCATGAATAGCTTTATAAACACTCTGCACTTTTTCATCAATTATTTTTAATTTTCTTCTCATATCTGTTAATTTGTTTATACATTTGTATATACTTAGGTTACTACTTATCACTTCGAATAATTTCTCTGCTTCACATATTACAGGCTCAATTTCATTTTTTAACTCTTCACATATATCAACAAATATTGCTTCCAAAATTAATATTTCGAATGGTAATGAATCTTTAATTAAAGATATAACTTTTGCATTTTCAATAAAATATTTACACATTTTCTCTTCTTGTTCTACTATTTCAGGTATTGAACTATTTGTAAAAGTAGGTATAAATAATAAAAAATCTTTAAATATGATACATTTTCTATATGGCAAATTTATTAATACACAATTTCTTTTTGGTGATATATCGAATCTTGTGTTACTATTACTAGAAAGTAATTGTCTTATATCTCTATATTGAGCTAATCCACTGGTATTTATAGGTGTATTTTCCCCTTTGATCTGATGAACTATTTTTAATAATTCATGAGTTTGCAAAGAATATTGAATTGTCTCCCCATTACATATTTTATGAACATAATGTTTTAAATATTTATTAAAGCATTTAATTCGAACCCTGAAATCTTCATTTTTTGTATGCTCTTCTTCCCCTTCACCTAAATGAGTTCTATTTTCTTTTGTATAGGAAAATAATCTTTTATTAAGAAAAGACTCTTTCAATTCTTTTTCTTGCTCTTCACTTAATATGCTATTATACTTGGCGAATTCCGTGTTCCCCTCTCTTTTTAATCGAGATTTTAGATAATCTGTATATATATTTTCACTTCTTATTTTTTTTTCATTCCTTCTCATCAAATTTTTCATGTCATGACTAACCATAAAATTTGATAAAATACCCTTCTTACTATTATGTCCCTCTTCCACATCATGTTCTTTGATTTCTCCATCATTGTCGCTCATGTTCAATAAAGGCTTATTCAGTTTCTTCTCTTCAGGCATCATTTACGGATGTAATATAAATAAAGAACATTTATTTCGTATAGCAAAGGATGAACATGCACATATATAGTTACAAAAACGTATATGTGTACATATATATATATATATATATTTATTATGCACTGTGATGAAGCGCAGATGTGCTCTTAATTTTAAAAAAAGAGAAACGAAAAGGTTAAAAGAAAAAGCGAACAATAATGCTTGTTAATATTGTGCACACTATTTTAGATGTGTATTATTTTCCTAAATATATACATATATACAGATACACATACAAAAATATACAAACATGTAGTTAAATTTTTTCCAAATCTTGTACACTTTGAAAATTTATTAAGTTTAAGGAGTCAAAATTTGTTAAGAAGCCTTATATAATTATGCTTAAAGCTGCATTTTTTGCTTTTTTCTTTATTATTTTAATTTTTAGGGAAAATTGAAAAATAAATTTGAAAATAAGCAGTACATGTATAAATAAATACATACATTAGTAATGTGATAAATTTTAAAGAACTATGTCCAATACTCCAATGATATTAAGTATTCCTTCAAATAATTTCAAGAACAATTTTTTCACCAAAATATTAAAAAAGGTTAAAAAAAAAAAAAAGTAAAGCGTAAAAAGAAAAATTTTTTAATATATTACCATAAGTTGAGCAATTTTTAAATTTAACATACGGCATATAATGAAAAAAAATTTAATTATTCATACATGTATATGTACACATATATCCTTTCGAGTATGGAGATTGCTAATGTGAACATCCTTAACAAAAAGATGTTAAAAAAAAAAAAAAAAAAAGCCAAAAAGGGAAAAATTTATAATAAGTAGAAAAAAAGAAAATGAAAAAAAAAAAAAAAAAGCCAAAAAGGGAAAAATTTATAATAAGTAGAAAAAAAGAAAATAAAAAAAAAAAAAAAAAAAAAAAAAAACTGTAACATAAAATTTAACAGAACATAATTAAGATCTTTAGAAATGCCCTACTTTTATAAAATGTGTAATTCAAACAAAATATATATATGTTATAAAAAGAACTACTATATTAATATTGTACTATGCATTAAATAGAAACACAATTCTATAATAATGTAAAAAATGTATAGCGTAATTCATATGATAACCATATAGCATATTTAATAAAGTTACAATAACCATTTTTTTTTTTACTATTTTTATTTAATCAAATCTTAATACTTGATAAGTTTATTCATTGCAAAGAAATAACCATATTCACGTTAAACTATCATACAAAATATACATACATCAACTTCAAAAAAATAATACTTTGTAAAAGATTTTTTGCCTTTATTTTTTTTTTTTTTCTGTATTTCCGAATAATAAATACAAGTACATCAAGTGTGCGTTTGTTCGCATTTTGTATATAATTATCCAATATTACTGAAGTATTTCTTTTCATTTTTTTTTTTTAAGGAATGTTTCAACTTTTCTATTAAAATTGGCATACACCTTTTCTATTTCCCCACTAAGATAAATTGAATCTACTTCAATATTATGGTCTATATTTTACCAAATTACTATTTATTTAAATGTTATCGAGTTTATTTATTTTATTTATTTTTTTTTTTTTTGCATTATGTTGTTCCCCTCTTATATTATAACTGAACCTCTGCAGTATGTGCGTATATGTATGTATGTAGGTATACACATATATATATAAATAAATATATATATTTTTGTATATAAAGCGCCTTTTGACCTTATATGTCATACGCAACCCGTAATATTTAATGAAAAAGCCTTCAATAAAAAATATTACATTAACAATGTTTTGTACCTCGTATTTCACATAAAGTTGCACAACATAAACTCAGTTTTGTTTCATAACAGTTGTATTATATTTAGGAAATAAGTAATTAAAAAAAATTTTAAATAATATATTAGTGTACTTTGATATTTATGTTTTTGTTTTTTTTATTTTTATTTTCATAATTATACCCCGTTAAAAAGGGATAATAATTATACATTAAAACGAAATAGATAACAAATAAACAAAAATAATAAATTTATATGAATTTATACATGCTTTTTTTTTAAATGTGATAAAAAAAATGGAAACAGAAATGGAAGAAGAAAAAAGTATTAAAATATATGAAATACATATAAAATGCATACATACTAAATGTAATTGCACATATAGTTATAGAACGTTCACTTAAATGTATATAGCTCTAAAAGAGGTTTTACATAAATGTGCATATATACATATATATGTACAATATGTGCTTTTTCCAAAAGCACAATTCGCAGTATTATTTACTTGCAGCTCTTTAAAAAAATAAATATGTTAGATAACCAACTCCTTAAAATAATTTTTTTTGGACATAAAGCGTTCCATGAATTCACTCTCACTGTTAGACGAAAATAAGTAATTAATATCCTCTTTAATTTTCATGTAATTTGAAATTTTATTTTTATAATTTTCACTAAAAGTTGATAAAACATCAATGTTTAATTTTTCTTTTAAATAATATTTGTTTTCTGCCGATTCCAATTCTTCTACTTTTTCATATGCTTTTTGAATAACATCTTTTGGTAATTTAGCTATTTCAGCAACATTTACACCGTAACTTTTATTGGATGCTCCATCTTTAATTTCATATAAAAAGCAAATTTTTTTCTGTTTCTGGTCAATTGTAGTTTCCACATGTCTATTTATAACACCTGCACATTGGTAAGCAATATTTGAAATTTCGTGAAAATGAGTAGCAAATAAACAGAAGCATTTTATATTATCTAAAATATATTTTGCAATAGACCAACTTATACCTAACCCTTCATATGTAGATGTTCCTCTACCTAATTCGTCAACAATAATAAAAGAATTTTTGTCAGCATTCTTAACAATTGCTGATGCTTCTATCATTTCTGACAAAAATGTTGAAATTCCTTTTAACTGAAAATCAGAAGCACCTACTCTACACATAACTTGACTAAAAATAGGAACTTCACAAAAATCACATGGCACAAACATACCTATTTGAGCTAATACACATATAATAGCTGTTTGTCTGATGTATGTACTTTTTCCTCCCATATTTGGTCCTGTAACTACTATGAGCCTACTTTTTTCTCTATTCATATGAATATCATTTGGTATAAAGTTAGTTAAATTATGTTGTAATTCTAGCAAAGGGTGTCTCGACCTTTTCATAATTACATTTTGACCATTCTCTATTACAGCTGGTCTAACATATGGAAAGGGTGAATTGTAACAAACAACGGAAAAAGATATCAACACATCTAACGTTGATACTATATCCATAAATTTTTCAATTACTGGTGTATAAGTTGAAACAGCACAGATGGTTTTTTTTACTATTTCTAACTGTAAAGTATTATAAATATTTAAACAATGTTCATACTGATTACATAATTTTTTTAAAGTATTCGTAGTAAACAAAAATTCATTTTTATTCATACGTATAGCTATATACTTTTTTTTCTGTTGTTGAACTAATGCACAATCTTTTTTAGGTACTCTAAATAAAAATACATTAGTATTACAATCTACCAACCTTATATCTTCTCTGTTTGTCCTCTTGTAACGTCTGTCACATTTATCAGAAAATAAATCTCTCTCAACATCTTCTTTATGATTTTTAATTTTTTTTATTAATGCATTTTTTTCATTAGATATTTCTTCTAGTTCTGCATCAAAATTTTTAGAAATTAAATATTCTTTGTTTTCTTCAATTTCTTTTAAATCAATGGTCATTTCAATCATATCTAATAACTTGGAAAACTTATTTAATACTTCATGTAGAGGATTTACAAGTATTTCTCTAAATGTTTCTTTATGTCTTTCTTCAATAGATGCTAAACAAAAATATATTTGTTTAAAATCTAAAATAGCGTAATATAGTTTTACAACATCTTTTAGTATCATTTCTTCATTATATTTAGAATTCACTCGAATTTCATTATTTTGATTAATTTCCTTTAAATAATGATTTAATTTATCTAATTCTGGTATCCTTTTTAAATAATTACAAAAAATACTATTACGCAATTCATCTTCTTTTATAAACGTTTCAACAATATTCAACCTTTTGTTAATTTCAACAGTACTTGTCAGTGGTTGAGTTAACCAAGATGCTAACTTTTTCGATCCAATAGATGTATTACATTTATCCAAAAATTTCAATAAACTCGTATTATTATTATAACTATTCAAATTTTTTTTATTTGGAAGTATATTTAATGCACAAATAGCAGCTTTATCTAATCGCATATATAAATCCATGTTATGTATGTTAATTGTACACTGATAATGTATGTCTTGATTCTCCTTAACTTTCAAATAATTGATTAAAACCATTAAGCATTTACTTGCATTTTCTAATTCCAAATGCTTATCATAATTTCGAACATCATCATTTTGAGGTATAATTAGTTTTAATTCTTCTTTTAAATTTGTCACATCATACTTTCTTTTGTCCAGTGCAATTGCTTGTATGTTACAAATATTAAATAAATTTAAAAGTCTTTCATCATCAACTAAATCATTCGTACTATTAAAAAAACATTTATATGGTCTTTTTTGTATAAATAATGATTCTAGGGCCGTAAAATAACCATTATCAATAAATTCAGTCATTAAAAATTCATATTTTAGATAATTATAAAAACACACACCCAGTGTTTTCTGATACCTCTTAGTATCTATATATAAGCATAATATTTGCTCTTCATTTAATTCAGACATTTCATTATTCTCCATTTTTTTCTTTTATATCCACAAAAAATGCAAATTATGTATCAAAAGTAGCTATTAAAATCTTTGTTTTAGTTGCAAAAAATGTATGTGTGTATGTATGTATCTGTGTACACATATGCATTCATGTACGGGTGTGTGTATACATGTATGTTTGTGTATGGGTGAATGTCATCGATTATGCATATTGCCCCTTTATCGTTTCAAATGCAGTTCCTAACGCAGTAATTACAAATTAAACAACTTAAAAATTTAACTTATAATAAGGGTATTTACTTTATCATAAATGCAAAGAACAATTTTTATCAATGTTATATACATTTAAAAGGGGAGAAAGAAAAAAAAAAAAAAAGCAGTTTTTTATTTCCTGAAGTAAATTTTTTACTCATACGATATCGCCAAGTTACACTGAATAGTGTGTAAGGAAATATACGAAACGAATTACATATGCACAGGTACATATGTATGTGTGTAAATGTATTATATATATGTAATACCATGCATGTAATAATATACATGTAATATTATATATGCATATATTATATATGTGATATTATATATGTATCCGCTTATGAACAAATTTGTTTCGTTTATAATTTGTTTGTTCAATTTTTTAATTTTTTATATTCTATTTTTCTTGTTCGCAATTTGCTCAAGTAATAATTCTCTCATATTTTCGGTTATTAGTTTTTTATTTTTTATGTGCCTTTTACACAAAACTACTTGCCATGTAATTTCAAAAATTTTTACTTTATAAATATAATTTTAGTTAATTAAACTTTTATGTAATGCCCTTAAAAATATAGTACATATAACTTACATAATTGAAAATATTTTTTTAGCTTAGCTTTTTTCAAACATTCAGAGAATACTTAATATACTTATATAACGCTTATTCTTTCTAATTTTATAATTATAATTTTTTACTGTATTACAATAGTTAAATTGTAGTAATAATTTACGAAAATAAAAAACGAAAAAAGAAAAATGCATCTGGTGAAAGACAATTTTTATTACAAGAAGGGCTAAATATATAAATTTTTCGAAGCTCTCTAATGTGTAATTACATGATCAATTTTCTTGCATATATATATATATGTATTGTAACAAAAAAAAAAAAGTAAAAATTTGTTATAATTATATTTTTTTACAAAAAAATAAATTGGTTCTCTTTTTTCTTAAGAACTAATTAATAAAGTTGAATATTCAAATTATCATTTTCATTCAAAAGAAAAAACTCTATAGACATGTTCAACGTTTATTTTTCTTTGCGTTTAAAATTAATATACAATTTTTAGTGTATATTAAAGCTACAGTTTTCTCACAATTAAAAAAAATTTATGCTTATAAAAAATTAATGTAAGCCTATTCTTATAAGCCATTTTCAAATTAAAAATGAAAATTACAAATTTTCTTGTTGAAGAAATTTATTTACAACATATTTAATAAACAAATTTTACATAAAAGAGTCATTATTTTATCATTGTAAAAAAACAAGAAAGTTTTTGTACTATATTATTATACATATATTTTTCTTTCTTCATGTATTTACTTTTTTTGTATAATTTTTACCCTTCAATTTTATTTTATTTTTTTTTTTTTGTAGTTATGTTCTTTATTTTATATATTTAAAAAAATAAAATTATACATGTATTTTCAAAAAATACATATTTTAAAATTTTAACTTTCTCTAGTATAAAAAAGGAAAAACAAAAACACATTTTTATTCAATATTTTTGCAAAATAAATGTTTATGAATCTCAAATATAATATAAAGAGGAAAAAGTTTTAAGATAAACAGTTTAAAAAAATAAAAACAAACAAAAAATCAGAAGTTAATTATGAAGAATTGTTTTAAAATGAATAAAGTTTTTAAATAAACATATGATAGATGATATAAATATGTAAAAAGAAAAGCTTTATAAGCCTTTTTTTTTTCTTTTTATATCATTTTTTTTTGTAAGTTATCACTATTTTTGAAAGAAAATTTTTCATTTTTTTTTTTCTACATAATGATTTTCATGGGATTAAGTGGTGATTACAATGCTAGAATAAATTTAAAAATAAAATTTATTGTTAAATCAATAACAAAAGTTCTAACAAAGCATTTAATATTAATAAGTATTTTAAATTTAATTATTTCACTATGTTACAATTATGTTATAAACAGAGACAGTAATCGTATGGACACCAAAAAAAAGAAAAAATACATACACATTTTATGTATATATATAAATTATATACTTTCGAGTATCCATTTTTATGTATTTCTTTTAAATATTGTAATTTAAATTAAATATATATATATTAACATATTTTATTTCATTTTATCTTTCTATATATATTTTTTTTTTCCTTTTTTAAAGACCAGTTAAATATCGTAGCACACTTACTAAGAGGAACATTTGTTAGCTCGGTACCATCATGTTTAACCATATCATTATTAATATTTTTTAAGGAGCACAGCTTGAATAGTATATATTTCATTGAAACATCTTCATTATTAAAAATTATTGTTTAATATTATATCAACCATATACGTGAATGTTTATATATATATATATATATATATATATGTTTCTGTTTATGTGTAAACATGTATATATTCACAAATATATATATATATATATATATGTAAATATGTACGTTTTTTCCTTTTACATAGATTATAAGTACAAAGAATGGAATCTGCTAAATGTATTATGTGTAATACTAACCTTTTATAGCATATTTTATACTAAAACAGTTTTTTCAAAGGATTATGGGAACAATATATACGACATTTTATATGTAGCATCCATATCGTAAGAAAAAAAATACGCTAATTATTTTTTGTGAATATTTTAATAAAATCTTTTATGAATGAACATATGTAGAAAGCAATAGATATAAATGTTTATAATTCATATGTTTGAAAAATTATACATATATGTATTATAAAAAAACAAAAATTTTTATATAAAATAATTATCATTGGAATTAAGAAAAATTGTTTTATATTTATGAATGTGCTTATTTTTTTTTTTTTGTACATCTATAAAACACGTTAAATATCAGAATAATTCAGTCGTGTTTACATACATGCATTAATGTATGTATGTATATTTATGTATATAAATTTTACTTATTGTTCACGTTTCGTAGGTATATATTACAAAAAAGATTTAATACAAGAAAGTTGAATATTCATGATTTCCAGCACTGCATCAATGCAGAAACGAAAAATATAATTGAGCTAATTCAAAAGGTTTAAATATAAATTATTTTTTATTTATTTTCCACATTTTATTTTTTTATTCCCCATAATATTTTATATATAAATTTCAAACCGCCTATATTATCGGTTCAATAATACATATATATATAATATATATACCATGTGTGTTGTTTACACAATTATATATTATTTTATTTTTCTTAGGGAATAATTTTAAATATAATGCCACTCGCATTCTCATATGTATTGAGTTTTGTTGTTGACATTTTATTAACAATAATTAACAGTATCAGCTTTAACATTCTTATAAATATTCTGACACACCCATTTGATGTAATATTGAGTTTGCCAAAAATATATAACTTATCAAATATTTATGTTCTTAACAATTTTTCATATTGTGTATCCATATTTTCTTCCATATGGATAACAACAATATTAGAGTATCATTTTATTATTTTCAATTTCATATTTAATAAATATGACTGTAAAGTTCTTACATCATTAAATAAATTTCCAATGCATAATCAATGTTCGTATCATGATGAATTCTTTGTTGTTACTTGTATATATAACTATCTAAAAGATATAAGTTACAGAATAAAAGGAAATAATATTGAGATAACAAATATGGATAAGAAAACGAAATTAAAACTATTGTTATTTAAAAAATTAATATTAATCAACGCAAGTTTAAAATATAAAGATGAGCTGAATATATTAAGTCATTTATGTAATCCAATAAATACCATCTTATTTGAAGACAACAAGTTTTGGAATGCTTATATTGATTCATGTATATTATGTATTGAAGACTTAATTAATCAATTAAAAAAATACATAAATATTTTAAATCATGACCAAACTATTTACTCTGTTGAAGAAAAATTAGAACTAAAGAGTGTATTAGAAAAGCATAGAATAAGTAAATTAAAGGACACCATTGTATTAACATGCATTTATTTAAAGGGAGTTGCATTATGGTCTATTGCAATAAGTATTATCTGTAAAAATGTTATAGTGTCGGTTATCAGGAAGTTATCATCAATTATAGTATCCTTATCATATGTTTTATTTGACTTTTTAAATTTTATTAAAATAAATGAATTATATGATCCATTACACCACCTACTTTATGGTAAAAATAAAAATGATTTTACTTGTATAGATATATTAGTACATGTACCATAATTATATATGACTATATATATATACACATCATATATATTTAATTTTTTTTTTCCTTTTTTTTTGTAGAAATGAATTCCATTGTTGATATTTTTAAATTTTATAAGGAAGATATCTTAGATAACAAATATCAATATTCATACAATTTATACAAAGGCTTATCATATTTATTCAGAAGTAATTCGTTAAAATATTAATATTCATTCCTTTAGAGAGATCATTTGGAAATACATCTTCGTGTTATTATATGTATAAATTTTTTTTTTTTTTATTTTGCATTTTTCCTATTATTAATAAACTTATTTACTCTATTTTTATGAAAAAATATTTTTAAACTACATAATTTATACAAAAAATATACAGGTCTCTTAAAATTTTTTTATATAATTTTATTTTTTAGTTTTATTTGTCTAAAAAAAGTATATTTGTTTAACCTTTTGTATGTTTTGTTTACCTAACTACGATTTTTATATTATATATTTTAAAAAAAAAAATAAAATGGATTAAAGAAAAATGCTTTGTTTTTATAAAAACAATTATTATATGTTATAACGTATACACACCAAATTTTATAAATAAAGAAGAATATATACATCATAACTTTTTTAAATGAAAACATTTTAAGAAAAGAAAAACTAAATTTTTCTTAAATGTAAAATTTACATTTTCTTAAATTTAGTCTATGTTAAAACAATCAAGAATTTAACACATTTTGCAATTTTAATATTATGTATGTAATTGGACTTCTTTTTTCTACTTAAAGTGTTGGACAGTTATATACTTCTTAATCATAAACAATGTTTTTAATTAAAAAAAATATTTTTTAAAAGAAACCTTATTTTATTTTACATTTTCTGTATATTTCCTTAAAATAACTATTAAAAAAATTATTCTATATTTTCATTTTATATATTTTATGAATGTTAAAAAAGACTGTTCATAATCAACTGTTATTTATTAAATTTTACTATTTAGAAATCTGCGTTAATAAACTATCGTTAGTAACAAAATATATGAGATTATATAAAGGCTTTAAATGGTTATAAAAAATTTATCCTTGTGTATTTTCAAGGGTTGTTCTAATGCAACATAGAAAAAGTAAATATTGCGGACAACAATACTATATCTCTTATGAAGAAAAATTTTGCTCATGTATATTTATTTGAAATAGGCTACAGCAGTTTTAACCACTTAAAGAATTACTATATATTATATCATTTTATCATATATATTTAACTCTTATTCTTACTGTTAATTCTTATAACATTTGATCATGGTGAAATAGAGAAAAGATTGAATACTAATATATTTCATAATCTATTTTAATTAGAACAATTTAACTTCTTTATGAAAAATTCAAAAGAATATGTAACTTTATGTGAATTAGTATTTTCTTTCTTATAAAATATATTACCACAAAGGGAAAAATTAACTATTTTATTTTTTCTTATTACTGAAATTTCGATATGATATTTTAGTATTTTATTCATCTTTTTGTTTTTGTAGCTGCTACACTTTTTATTAGTTAATCTACAATTTTATTTATGTAAAAAGAAAACATAAGATGTACATTTTAAAAAACACATTTCATGTCACATAAAACAATGAAACGATATTTTATAACAAGAATTAGCATTGTAATTCACATATAAATCTAAGAAATTAAAATTATGGGTGAAAGAAGTGAAGCAAAATATTTGCATAAAAAGGCTACCTCTAATTTTCCTTAAAATATCTGAATTTGTTCATTCTTTATAAAATTTTCAACTTATGTGAAATAGAAGACAAAAAATAAAATTTCATTTATAAGTAAAAGTTATACTGTTCTTTGTGACGAACTATAAAAATTATCTGTTATTTAATATTAATATATTTAGTTTTATAAGAATAATATTTATGTGTAAATTTTGCTTTATATATTAATAACTGTAATGATATCATAATATTATAACGTTGTAGTTTTATTTCATGTCATGTATTCAATATACTAATAGTAATTAATTTACTTTAGATGGGCGTTCTATAAGGAGAGCTTTTTTAATTTATATATATTTTACACAATTAAGGATTATGATTATACAAATGACAATGTTTTCCTATATCAAGAATATAATATCATATTATTATATAAAAAACAATACAAAATAAAAAACCTAAAAAATGTTGAACACAATACAACTTTATATGTATTAGAATACTTTTAAAGAATAAATTTATATGAATATTTTCCATATCAACTTAATAACTTATACGTCAACTATGTGTTAATAAAAAAATAAACTCACAATAATAGTTGAATTATGATATTCCCTATAATACTTTAATGATAACTCATTACATATTTATATAAATTTAATTCAATAAAAAGTTCCATGATTAAATTATTGTATATTACACAATTTATATTTTTAAATAATTAAAGGAAATAAGTTTTCGTCATATGTTATATAACAGAATTACAAATGTGTAAAAAAGTTATCCTATTTTCATGTTTTCAATGACTTCATGCAATAATATTTTTGTATTTTTATAAAATGTATTCACATGTAAATAATATATAATTGAATTCATACCTAAAAATGTCTTTTTTATTTTTTGCTTTCTTATTTGTTTATTAATAATTTTTGTAATAATTTATTTATATTTCAACTCCAATCGTTATAGTTCCCAAAATAAATGCTGTTTGATAATATACATATATTTTTTACACTAAAAGAATAGTACAAAGTATTGAAAAAAATTTACTTTTTTTTATTGCGTCTTGAGTAATATTGATATATCTATATTTTATGTGACATTCATTTTAAACACTGTTAATTATTTGCTATTTAAATCATATTATTTCTTCATACATATAAGCTACATTTTTCAACATAGTTTATAAGACATTACATTAAGACATGTATTAAAGTTCTATTTTATAGGATAACTATTGTTTGAAATTATTTTTCATATTTCATAAGGCATGGATATATTATTTTAACAAAATTGCACTACAAAACGGATGTTATAATTATCCTTAAGTATGTTATTTCATATCAGTTAGGTTATATCAATTTTTGTACCTATATTTTACATCTTTCAGAAAATATGTAACTTCAGGAATATTCATATTCTAAAAGGACAATAATATAAAATTTGTTTTCAATGTTTTACTGCAATATTAAAAAAAATTTAGGTTTTCTGTGTTATATCAACACGAATTATGTTAACAGAAAAAAAAAATATATACAATAAAGTAACAAAATGCAAATTATATATAGCTAAAATATATACGATGCTTCTTGCTTGCACCATTAACGATATTCATTTTAATTTTGTAAAATTAGTCCAAGACATTTACAACATAAAGTAAATTTTTACAGCAAAGGTATCATATGACAAACTTAATATATTAAAATAATTAGCAACATATATGTGATAAATAAATTGTGTTCTTACTTCATATTCTAATAACTTTGAATATTTGAATATGATTTATTGAAAAAAAGAAAAGAATTCAAAATAAAAACTTTGATTTATTATGAAATAACTACATCCATAAAAATACATTTAAAGCAAAAAATAAAAAAAAAATTAACATGCTTTATTATTCTATTTAAAGAGAAAAAACAATTAAATAATTAATAAAATGAAATAAAACAAAGAGTAATAAACCTATAAATATTAATTATAACAACTAAATTTAAAATTAAATAATAAAATAAATATATATAAATAAACTAAATATTTAATTATAATTAACTATAAATAATTTTAATATATATTAATTATAATTAAATTAATTTTTAATAAAATATAAATATAAAAAATATATTATTTAAAATAAATATATAATTAAATTAAAGGCAAAAAATAATTAATTATTTATAATAACAATTAAATAATGCTATATAATTAAATTAAGTTATTAAAAATTATTTTATATTAATAATAATAAATTAAATAAAAATATAAAAATTAATATAATGAAATTGAATAAAAATATAAAATATATATATTATATAATATAAACATAATTAAATATTATAATAAATAAATAATTTACATTTTAATATAATAATTATTTAAATATTTATAATAAATATACAAAAGAAAAATAAAATAAATAAAGATAATAATTAATAATTTTATTATAAATATATATTATTAAAAATGAAATTAATTTAAATAATATATATATTATATTTTAATTACAAAAACGTTTAAAAATTAATAATGACGTAATATAATTAATTATTAATATATATTTATTATTAAATTAATATCTTTTTGAATATTAATATTTATAAAAATATATGCTAATAAATTATTTAAAAAACAATAAATTTAATAAACAAAATTAATTTTTGATAATAATGAATAATCAAAAAATGCATTTGTGAATGAAGTTAATTGATTCATTTTAATAAATAAATAAATAAATAAATAAATAATATAATTGATAAAAATTTTATTAAAAATAAGCTTTAGAATATATAATTATATAGAAAATTAATATATTAATATGAAATATTTTACTATAATTATTAAGAATTTTAATTAAATGATATAATTATAATAAATATTTTACTATAATTAAATGAATATTATTAAAAATAAATAAATAATAATTAGATAAATATGATTTATAGTGTAATTAAAGTATTATAATAAAGAATTAATTTAATAAATATAATCACAAATTGTTATTAGAATAATATGTAAATAAAAATATTATAATAAAATGTTAAATATAAATAATAATTAATATTAATTAAAAATAATTAATTTATTTAACGTAAATAATAAACAAAAATAATTAATTAAGTTCATATATAATTAATTTATAAATATACTTATATTAAAGATTTAATTTTAATATTTTAATTAAAAATGTATTACTATAATATTTAATGTAATTAATGATAAATTAATAAACAGTAAATATTATATAATTAAATTTAAGCAATAAATTAATTAATAATGATCGAATATTAAAGAAAGTTAAAATACAATATTATTTATAATGCTTAGTTCAAATTAATTAAATATCTAATAATTAAAAACAAGATAATTAGTATAAATAACGAAATAAAAAAATAATTAATATAAATAACTATAAAATATAGTTAATATTAAATCACAAGTAAATAAGAAATAATTGTTTAATATATTATAATAATAATAAATTAATTAATATATAATATTAATAATAAATAAATAATAATTAAATCAATTAATATTAAATATTACTAATTTAATTAATATACAATATAAATAATAAATAAATAAATAATAATTAATTTTAATAATAACAATAATAAATTAATCAATATATAATATTAATAATAAATAAATAATAATTAAATTAATTAATTTTAAATATTACTAAATTAATCAATATATAATATAAATAATAATTAACTTTAATAATAACAATAATAAAATAATCAATATACAATATTAATAATAAATAAATAATAATCAATTTTATTAATAATAATAAATTAATATGTAATTATAATGATAAATTAATTAAACTAATTAATATGTGTTAATAATAAATTACTTAAATAATGTGTGTATAATAATAAAATATATATATACATATAATAATAGTAAAATTAATTAACGTGCAGTCATATAAAAAAATAAAATAATTAAATTAGTTATAATTCAAAATAAAAATTAATAATTTAATTAATTATATAATATAATAATAAAATATAAATAATTGTTAAATTAGTTATTTAAAATAATATTATATGAATATTTCATAATAAAATTAATTGTTATATATTTAAATAATAAGAAGAAAAAATAATTAATTAATTTATTTATAATAAAAAGTAGAAAAATAAATTAATTATAATATTTTAAGAATGAATATATTTTTACTTAAATTAAAAAAATAAATATTATGTTAAGCAATTTTAAGATTTGTTATAAAAAAAAAGGTGATATTAAATACACACAAAAGTAATTAGAAAAAACATAAATAATACAATTTTTAAAAATAGCAAGTTATTTAATAATATAAATAATAAAGTTAAAATAGTAAATAATTAATAGGAGATATTGCAGTATTATAATATCTGGTGTAAAACAATTTAATTGCATCACAATATTAACATAATAAATAGTTTAATTAATAAATAGGGAAATAAATGACCGTAATTTTTATTATTGTTAAACTATCTTGATCATTATTAAGAATTAAGAAATAACTAGAACTAAAAATGTAATTAAGCAAAACATTGTAATATTATTTTTTTTTGGAGCATAAAATAAATACTTTCGTATTATAGATTTTTTTGTTACATTGTTATTTCATAGTTGAACTTTAAAAATATCAGTTTTCCTTGATATAATTCATCTTGCTATGAAGCTAAAAATGTTTGTATTTATTGAATGATGGAAGTTTTTTATTTTTAATTACATAAATATTAGTAAGTTTTTAATGCAATATTTCTATGTATTAAAATGTATATCGTCTTTATTTATAAATCCATTTGCAAGAAAAACAAAATAAATTTTAAAACGTTTATAGTTTAATTTATGAATATTATTTTTGTAATTGAATACTTCTGTCTACAATATATTCAACGTTTTGAGAACATTTGTGGAATAATAATTATAATAGAATAGTATACTTATATAGAAGTTATTATAAGTAGATTACACCTATTTCTAAGATTATGTTTACGAGTATACCTTTCATTTGCTTCTGATATAATTCAAAGAAATATTAGAATAAAAAAAAAGTGAAAACTACATCAGAAATTTTTAATTTATTAAAAATTTTTCTTTTTTTGTTTGAATTAGAATTAAACGTTCTTTTATACATACAAATATGTGAATAGTTGTATTATAGAATGTGCTCCAGGAATGAATAACCGAACTTAAATGTTTATAGGCAATTGTTTAGTACAGAATTAATGTTAATGTTACATACATAAAAAGGAGTGTCATATAAAAATAGAATATAAAAGTATTTTTATCAGAATAAAATTTCTAACTAGCAACTTATAGAGAATAATATACGCATTTTTATTTTGTACATGTTTTTATTGCGTAATAAAAATATCACGGTTATTAAGAACATAACATAATAATTATAATGTGTATTCTCTGTAAATATAAATTTAAATAATTATGTGATCAACGTAATAATTACAAAGATATTACATTAAACCTTATAAAGCACAAGCACTAGTGTATAAATTTTAAATTTATGAAATGTATAAATGTTAAAATGTTATAATGTTACGCATAAAAAGAGATGAAAAATACATTTTACTTCAACATACTCAAAGAGAAAAGAAGAAAAAAAATTCAAATAAAAATATCACAACGGAAATGTTCTTTAACTATCTTAATAATAGATACACAATTCGCAAATTATAAAATTTTGTAAACTTTTTCTAGTAATTATAAATAACATATCAATGCTCCATAAGATTGTTTATTAGTTATATTATTTACAAGAAAAAGATGTTCATAAGCAAAAGAACATGTAGAAATTGCTAGAACTATAACTAAAAGTTTATAGAAAGACACTCTTTCCTCTATATTATAATTAGGTAAAGCAAGAATAAGGGAATTATAAGAAAGCTTTTCGTGATATTATTTCAAAGAAACAATTTTTTAAAATATATAGATATCTTTTTTTTTTTTACATTTTTAGGAAACTTATTTTTAGTGTTATATCGATGAAGTAAATATATATGTTATTAATTTTTTTAATATGATTATACATTTAACAAAAAAAGAAAAAAATTTACAAATTTGGTATTATACTAATAAACTATGAATCTCATGTATTGTTCTAGTTTTGTTATGGAAAAATTCTGAGAAAATTTTTTATTTTTATACTACTAAATTTTCTATTAAAATGTGTTTGCACAAAAAGTACATTTAACTACATTTTTTTTTGTGAAAGAATTTCTAAACGTATTAGTATCTTAAAAAGCATTGGAATATCTTCTTAATATTTTTAGGATTTTCATATTTTTCCTTCCATATATTAAATTTTTTATTTGATAAATTTTAATCTATTACTCTGTAAAATTTTTTTTTATTTAAATTTGTTGTTATCGTTCATCGAATAGTTTATCGTAATACAAATTAACCTAGCCTTTGGAACTTCAGCAAAACAGTAGTTTTGTCCAGTTTTTAAATGCTATTAAAAATGTTATAAGAAAATTTTTTGGAAATCACACAATAATAATACATGCCTTTTCGTGTAATTCCTTTTCTGTATTTTTTTTTCATTCTAAATATTGAATAAGAAAAACGAAAGTTATTAATTCTTAAATATATTACTAAGAATTTTTTTGGAATTCATATTATTACTGAAAATAAAAATGTTTTTTCTTATATATATTATGTTATTGAAATTTGATAAAAATTTAATGATACCCTGAAATTACGAACAAAATAATATAGTATTATATAAAACTCAAAATTCACATATGAACTTATAATCCTTCGATAAAATATTTTATTGTAGTAACATGAATGTTTACATGAGTAATAAAAACATCCAGGGAGAATGAGTATAGAAAATAAATTCGTTGTAGTACATTCATAATTAAAAAAAAAGACAACGTAAATATGAAATAGTTTTAACATATATATTACAATATAATATTTAAAAATTATGTAAATTCATAATACAAAACATGGTATATTATATTCAAAAATAAAATTAACTACTAATTTGATCTGTCTCTAATTTATCTATATACAATCTACTATCAAGTAATTTTTAAATATAAACATTTAATATGTAAATTTTTTCAAGAATAAGCCCTTTATCATAAAAATTAAAGCAAATACAACATATTTGTTATTTCCGGAGGAAACTCTCAGTGTTTCTGAGAGCCATTTTTCCTTCAAAATTTATGTAACATTAAAATAGTTATAGTTCTATTTTTATTTAATGTTACATGTTATTATTTTTTATATTATTTCCTCTTTTTTTTTTAAATAGTACATAAGATATTACATAAAAATTCTTCCAAATTTATAAGTTGAAGAATGTTTTTTTACAAACACATTTTATAAAAACAGTTTGAGACAAACAAATGCATCAATGCATATTATGAAAAAAAAAAAAAAAGTATTGCGAACAAAAAAAAAAAAAAGTGTTTTTTATTTATATGCAAATAAACAAATTTATATATTATAAAAAAGAACTAATTAATGATGACTGATGCAATTTTTTTAAGTTGTATCTCTTTATCAGATAATTCCTATAAAAAAAGTTTATATGAAAAGACATAAGTTAAAATATATAATATATATGTGATACAAAGGTATATTGTCAATGTGTAAATATGAATGATAACAACGTAAAATGTATTAATATATATAATTTTAAAAACAAGTTAACCTTTTCTTTGAGAATTAGCTTCTGCGTTTTTATTTCACATTCTTCATTTTTTTCATATAGTTCCTTTTCTAACTTCATTATTCTATTTTTCATTTCTTCCTCATTTCTAAAATATTAAAGAAATATATATAGTATATGTGTATATTTATCACATGAGTATAACTTTTTTTAAAAAGTGGGTGAACGCACGTAATATTGTAATGTTTTCTTTTAATTTTGTAATCTTCATAATATATATATTATATATTTTTATTACTTTTCATAATTCATAATGTATCTCTTTGATAATTCCAAGTTTTTATTGGCATTATTTAATTCTTCGCCTAAGTTTTTGTTTAAGCCTGTGAATTTTTCAATTATTAATGCTTGTTCCTATAAAAAAAAAATTGTAAAAATTTCCATTAAAATATTTTTAAAATGAATATACAAGGCTATTTCATATTTTCATTATATATTATATTCTATTTTACGCATGTATTATTTGTAAACACTAAAATGTACCAATAAATTTTTTATTAAATTACCTTTAAGTCATTATCACTTTTGTTTATTATGGTTTTGAGTTCTTGTATATCACTATTATATTTTTTAATACTTTTATCTTTTTCGTCTAATTCTTTTTTTTTGTCACTTAATTCTTTAACAACTACAATTAATTTTCTATTGAAAATATGCGAAAAAAAAAAAAAAATGTAATATTTATTAATAAACCGTTACTATAATTTGTTAAAATAAATGGAAGAAAAGAAGATAATATTACTTGAATGTCCCCTCTAATTCATTATTTTGATTTTCTTCTATAGTTTTTAACTTTTCATTTTCACTCTATATTTAAAAAAAAAGAAAAGAAAAAAAAAATTACAAATAATTAAAATTTTTTTTTTTTCATTTATATTTTTTTGTTTCGATTACTGTTAGAGAATTAATAACGTTTATTCCTTCATTGATTCTATTTGTTTGATCGGTTAATTTATTATTTAATGTTTTATTTTGTGTCTGTATTTGTGTGTATTTCGTCTGAAGAGACTTTAACAATGATTCTAATGAAACTGTCCTATTTTTTATGTTTACATTTTCTTCTTCTGCTTCTTTTTTTTGTAAATATACCTCTTCATATTTTCTTTGTAGTCTATAAAAAAAATACCAAAAAAATGACGATAAAATAAAATTACATATAATTTTTTTTTTTTCCTATTTTTTACTTTTTTTGCACATACTCATCTATTATATCATTTTTTTGAGAAATAATATTCTCCAGATTGTTATTTTCTTGAATTTTTCTGTTAATCTCCATCTCATTTTCCTTTCTAATCTTTTGAATTAAAGCATTGTGTGCATTTTCTTTCTCCTCAATTTCTTTGTTTAACACATTTATTACATCTTTATATCTCTCGAGATCTTGTTTGTAAAGTTCTAATCTTGACTGTGATTCATTAAACTGAGAATTTAGATTTTTTATTTTATTCGAATAAAAGTTAATATCAGATGACCTTGTAATATTGTTGTGCAATAGAATATTTAGTAAATACTTTTTGGAATATTCATCTGCATCTTTTGAATAAAACAGAAAATTATGTAATAAAAAATTAAATAAATATTGTGTGTTGTAAATGGTATCAAAATAAAAATTAAAAGAACTCTTTCTGTTTTTTACTGTTTCAAAAAATATTTTATCGAAGTTTAGGAAAAAGGAATTTTCGTAATTTGCACTTGCATATTTATATTTTAAAGATGGAAAAATATTTCTATTTCCTATTTGTTCGTTACTACTAATATTTTTATTGAAATTTTGAGAATAATTTGAGTTCATATGATTTAAAAAATAATTGTCATTCTTTTCACCTAATAAATACCTATTTTCTTCATCATACAAATATTTTTTATTTATGTCATCACATTCATAAGAGTTCCTTTTATTTAATTTATTCAATAATGTGTTATACGTATCATCTTCTTGCAATGCTACATTTTTTTTAGAATTTCCTTTTAAAAAACCTTTATAGTCAATAAAATTTTCTGTATAATTTTCCAAATAACTGTCTAAATTGTAATAATGCCTAACTATATTTAAAATTGCTATTTTCATATTTGAAAGTTCAATATTTTTATCAAAATCTAAAATGGACTTTTTATATAATAGAAAGGATATGGAATAGACACAATTATAAATTATTAGAGAATCTTTTGATTCGTATAAAGAAGATATTAAAAATGTTAATGCTCCTGATTCGTACAGCGCTTTATGTATTTTAATAATATTAGGTTGATTGTTATAATGAATATTTTTTATGAATATGCTAGATTTCAAATCAGCTGTTTCGTTTAAGTTATTAGTTTTTTTATTTAATGAGTAATTTAATAAAAGAGATATATAACCACAAACTAGTTTAATATTTTTCATGTTAACACTCTTCTTTAGTTCTTCGATAAAATAATCTATATATTCAAAAGTATTTTCATGTATAGTTTCATAAAATTTTGTTTTCATTAACGTAAATAAAAAATTAATAATAACAATTATATATCTTATTTTTTCCGTATTTCCTTCTATTGGAAATATAGCACTTGATGAGTACACATCTGGAATTACATGTAAGTTAATTAATATAGCTTTTATAACAGCATTTCTTTCATTTGTTTTTATGTTGTCAAATGTTCTACAGAATATTTCCTTATATAATTTGCTTCCTTCGTTTTCATTATTTGATGCACAGGAATAATTTAGATTATTTGCATTTGAATTTTTCGATAAATTACTTACTGCTACATTCGGATTTTGTCCGTTACCATTAATATATGAACTATTCAAATTTCTTAAACTATAGTTATTTGTATTTAAATGTGTTCCATAGGTAATATTATTATTCCCAATATTTTGAGCAATATCTAAGTTATTTTTTTTGGCACAAAATTGACAGTATAAATGAATTAACTTGGAAAAAATGAGAGAAATGACTGTTGCTAAGTTTTTATTTTTATGGATAGTTGATAAGAATAGCAAATTTATGTTTTCATTTATATTACTAAAAATTGAATTAAATTTTTTATCTTCATTATATTTCATAATATAATCATTATTTTCATTTAAAATGTGAAATATTGTTATGGAAACATTTGGAAATTTAATTAAGATAATATAAAAAAGAAATGATATATTTGCTATAAGTTCATACTGTTTATTGGATAATAATCTGGATGAATAAGTGACAAATATAAAAAGCACTTTTGTTATATTTATATTTTCTTCAAAAAAGTAAACAAATTTTTTATCATTAAAACAAAATATAAGTGTGTCTACAATAGTTCTCATTCTAATTAAATTACCATTATTTACAATATTTTCAAAAAGTAACATAGGGGAAAAATAGTTTTCTTTTTCTAACTCTTCAGGGAAAATAAATATATATGTTTTGTATAAACTTATATAAAAATTTTTGTATATTTCAACATCATCATATTCATTTAAATATTTATAGAATTTCGATATAAAAATTTTTAACTCATTAAGATCATTACTTGAATTCATAATTTTTTCTCTAACAGAATCTAAATTCATTAAATTATTTATTATATTTAACGATTTCAATAAAATATTACAATATGCCACTCGATTTTTTCCCAGAAAAAATAATTCCTCTTTTCCATCAATAAAAGATGATAAATTGCTATTCGTGTTTCCATTTATTACATTAGAAGATGTTAAAATCTGTTCTTTTCTGTTTCTATGTACGTTATTTTCTGCTTGTGTTTTCATCATATCCGAATACAATAAGGAGCTATCTTTTATCATATCTTCTAAATAATAATTTAAGAAATTTAAAAGATAAAAAAAAAATTTGTAAAAATATACATTGTTATTGTATATTCTGAAAGAATTTCTTTCTCTCGCTGTTGTTCTCAAGTAGTTTATGTTCTTACTGTTAACTGTATTGTTTTGATGAAAATTGCTGTTCATTTCATTAGGAGAAGAATGATCTCTAAAATTTGAACTCGAGTATTTTCTTTTGACGTTACTTTGTAAGCTATTCATCCTAGTAGTATTAGAATTGGAGCAACTATTTTTTTCATCCATTAAGTTTAATTCCTCATTTTCCACTTCTTTTATATCAAATATAACTATATTACTAGTTATATTTTCTAGACAATGTAAACATAAAGTTAATAAATAGATATTATTATAATAATTTTCGTTAACTGAATCTCTAAAGAAATAAATTTTTAGGCAATTATAAAATGATGATAAATTTCCTTTTTCTGAACTTAAAGAATATTCAATTGATCTTATAAGGTAAAATATATATTTTATTATATCAAATTCTTCTTCTCTTTTCATTTCATTTGATGACAGATCATCATTTGTATATATTTTAGAATTTTTATCTAAATATTTCCCTTTATTTGTAAATTCGTCAGTATTTACAATCTCTTTAATACCATCGTTAGTATAAACATTTTTCTTAAGTGCTCTATTCTCATTAGTTCTTTCATGATCTAATATTTTATCCTCTTCTGTAATGTCTTTCTTTTTTTTTATTTCACCTCTTAACATATAATACTTAAGTTTGTCTGAAATACTTAAAATGCTAATATTATATAAAGCCTCTACATGTCTTTTATTTAACAAATCTAATTTTAAAACATAACTTTCATTTGCATAAGTCTTTTCATTATTATTGTTCTCAAAAACATTTATGACATTATCATAATAATTCCTGTGTATGTAATTATAATAATTTACTAATTCACGCATGCATTCCTCATTTTCATTTATTAAATCTAAATCATATATGTTCTTTTTATATTCTTCTAGGCACAAATTCAAGTATTCTGAATACTCATAACTAAAATTTTCTTTCGTGTGAGAATACCTTCTTATTTCTTTGCTATGATGATTTGATAAACTATCTCTTTTGAGCATCTTTAACTTAGAAGTGCATTTATATGTATATACGCGTATGTATTATTTTATACGCACGTAAGATATGCCTAAATATACATATATTTATATATATGTATATATATAAATACATGTATATACCTGCATACATAATACATACGTGTACACTGTTTTTTACAATTATAAATTTGTTCTTCAATTAAAATAAATACTCAGCATAAAGGTGTTAAACAGCATGATACATTTGCATATGACAAAATAAATAATCCTTTAAAATGTGTCTAAGATTTAAATGAAAAATTTAAATTAGTGTTCCTCTTTTTTTTTTTTATAATTAAATATATTCAATGTATTATTTATATAAAATGGTATCATATCAATTAATTTAAAAAATAATTAAGGAAAAGGAAAAAACAGAGATACATATAAAATAGCACAAAGAGAAAAATATTTACAATGTCAAAATTAAGTTATTTTTACATATTATATCCATATTTATATACGTACATATATATTTAATTAAAATATAAATATTAAATTTGAAGTGGGAATTTGACAAAAGAAAATTGAGAAAAAAAAAAAAAAAATAGTATGTATATATAAGATTAAAAGTTACGTGCATAATTATTAGATGTAAGCTAATATCTTCTAAGAATCATTATGTATTTTCGCATTTAAAAAATTTTAAAAATTATATATATTTTTTTTTCTTTCTGTTCTGACTTCAATATTCTCAAGTGTGTGTGCATGTTGTATTCCGTTCATATATACAAATTTAATATTTATTCTTTGTTTCAAGAATTGAAGTGAATATACATTTAAACACATTTTTTTTTTTTATGTTTTGTTATGCTTATTTTTTTTTTTTTTTTTTTTTTTATATTTTCAATATTAATATAAAATGAAGGAAACAGTTTAACAAATTTATTTTAATATAAAACAAGTGGTACTTCCCCGGATGAATGTATTATTATTATTTTTTTTTTATTTCTTTTTTGGCATGTGTTGTTTTAAAATTGTTAAACGCAAAAGTAGGGCTGTGAAAAAAAAAAAAAAAAAAAAAGAAAGGTCAAAAATGGCATATCTTTTTTTTATTATTATTTATAAGTTATTTGGGAATTTTATAAAAAAATATTGGAAGACATATTACTATATTTACATATATATCGACACATTTAAACTTAAACATATAAA
Organism: Plasmodium brasilianum; assembly: GCF_023973825.1. NCBI lineage: Eukaryota > Apicomplexa > Aconoidasida > Haemosporida > Plasmodiidae > Plasmodium > Plasmodium brasilianum. The sequence goes on from NC_090126.1 coordinate 1,374,938, forward strand.
AACATTATATATATATATATATATATATATGAATATATTTAACGTCTGCGTGGTATTCTGCCTTTTCTTGTAAGGCTTAAAAATATAATGGAATGAAACAGTTTTTATGCAAATACAGAACCGTATTTTTGCAACTAGGTAGCTAAATAAAAACATTTCAATATCCACGAATTCACTAGGGAATTTTCTCAAATGGACAAATCATTGGTTTTTATTATTCTACTGAAATGTATATAATATGTATATACTTTTATATATACTTATTTATTCTTCCATTTAATATATTAGTACTCCGTGAAGATTATAAAGGATAAATTATAGAGCACGAAAATAATTAAGGGTAAGTTTATGACAAACTAATATAATAATAATAAAAAGGGAATAGGTCTTTTAAAAAGCGTTTTAACTCTTTCCCCCCCCCTTGTTTTTGCTAATTTGTAAATATTAATCCCTAATGTTTTCCTATGCTCTTTAATTCATCCAAGCTATCGTCAGGATGATGTATTTTTGTACCTGAGAAAAAACATACCATACGTTTGTAAGTATATGTATGTATATATATATATTTATATATTTTTTGCATTTTTGAGACTACTGTAGAGTTACCTATTTCTTATTGATGGCCTATAATAATTTGAATAGTCCTTAAAATGGTTAAATGCTGAATTATCCTTAGAACTAGGTTTTTGTTTTGATGAGTCTAATACTTTCTCTTTTTCTTCATCTCTTTTTTTAATTTGTTCCTTCATTTTTTCTTTGTTAGCTATCATTTCTTTTTCTAATTCTTGCAATTTTTTTTCTCTAGACATTTTCATCTTTATATCCATTTCTCTGCTCCGCTTTGATTCAGAAATTTTATTTTTATATTTCGCATACTTATAAATAAATATGAAAAGTGCTATACCAATAATTAACAAGAATACATTTTTTACTGTAAGAAGGGTCATACCATTTATGACCATTTTATTATGTATCCCGTCCATTTTTCAATAAATATATATACATATATATAAAAAGACATATATGCTAACAAAATTTATGATACATCCATAACAACTAATTAGCTCGTAATGAATAATTTTTTAGCGCCATTATCACCATTACTTTTTTAATGCTACACTACAGGTATTTAATTTTTTGAATAATATTAATTAAACTATTCGAATACTGTGTTAACTACAATTAAATATTAGATTTCAGTATAGTAGCAAATGGAGAAAAGAAAAAAAAAAAAAAAAAGAAGGAAAATTTGGATTAAATAAAAAGATCCATTCTTAACACATTTTACGTGAGTTTTAATGTGAAAAATAAAAAAAGAAAAAAAAGATGAATAATAAATTGGAAAATAAATCAAAAAATTAAAAAAATATTACACTAAAAAATATAAGTTGTTAAAATTTTTTAACAAGCTTTTTTTATTAACCTTTTTGTGAATATATTTTGCACTGTAAATTATTTATTATGCCACTGTTTTGCTGTTACGATAATTTTCATTTTTCAATTATTTATTGTTTGCTGTTTATCGTATGTATGTATGTTTGTTTGTTTTTTTTTCTTTTTTTTTTTTTTTGTAAAATTAGATAATTTATGCGTACCTCATTCCACCAGTGGAAAACTAATATTGTCAAAATTAAGGAAAATGTACATGGTTGAACTTTTTCTAGTAAGGTAACCCCTACTTTTTAATTGTGTATACAATATCAGATGTTATTATTGGAACTAGCTTACACATTTTCTAAGCAGTTGAATGTGTTTGTATAACATATTTTATAGACAATAAAGAATAGAGTTATTTATTTACAACTGTCCTTTTCAAAGAGCACAGTTGAAGATAAAAAGTAAACACATCGGATGGCGTAAGGATTGCATTTACAAAGTGGAAATGAAAATAATAAAACTTAAATATGATCATAATGAATACGTAAAATAGGGGGAAACTGTATATTGCCCAGTGAGCAACCTTTAACTGAGATTATGAAATCACCGAATGAAAATTCCTCCGCAAGCGTTTTAAAAGGCTTAATTTTATGTATAAACTTCTTGCTGGGTAAATAAATATTAATTACAACGTGCAAGCTACTTTCAAAAACACGAACATATATATACATGTATATCACCAACTATGTCAATTAAAGTGGTGCTCATTATCATCTTTTGCATTAAATCATCAGCATATGTTATACCAAAATTGAAAAATTCTAAAAAATTTAAGAGACCATCCTTATCACATGCAGATATCGAATATTATACCTTAATCACACGCAAAATAGAAGTACATATATGCACATATATATACGTGTGTGTGCATATGATAAGTATGAATGTAGGCTTTTACGTTTAAACAAAATAGGCAGAGACACATTATTACTAGCAATAACGCCTGTTCCCTTTGGCATAACTCCGCCTTGCAGACGTGTGGGGCATACATATTTAAATATATATATATTTATTTATTTATGCGCAGCAAAAGCTATCTTAACGACTGCACTTCTCTTTTTTTACTTTTTCGTTATTGAAAAATTCCATATTTCCAAAAATAAAATAGGAAAAAAATTTTGTGTTTTTTAAATTACACAATTTATGTACAAATTCACATTTTTTTAATGAAAAAAAATAAAATAATAATAGTATAGCATAAGTATAGCATTGAAATAATCTTCTTTAATGAAGGTATAAAAAATAAAATATTAAAAATTAAACAAACTAAAAATCATACAAATATAAAAAATTATTAAGAATTATAATATGTAAAAAAAAAAAAAAAATTATGCTTAAATAAAGATTTAATTAATTATACAAAAAAATAAGGCTTTTTATAATTAAAAATTAAGCTACATATAACATTGTATAAAATGAACTTAATTTGAAGGGTGTTTTTATTTAAAAAAAGTTACATACATGTACATTACATATGTATGTAAATGTTATATATATATATATACCGTTATACCTTGGTTACAAATAATGAATTAGAAAATTTGAATTTGTTTTATTTTGCTCCTTTTGGCCGCACTTGGCTCTACGCCCCTTTATATTTCTTACTATCTTGCAACTTTTTGAGTAAATCTTCTTTATACTTTTTGTATGATTCCTGCGACTTCGTCATCAATTCGTTATGAGAAAAATCAATAATATCAAAGAGGAAGTAAGGAATCAAGAAATAAGTACCCCATTCAGCTTCATTTGTCCAACCGGACACAAGGGTTAAGAATACATAATAAAAAAAGTAATGGGTTTGCGAGAAATGCTGTTCACCTAATTCTATAAATATATTGTTAAAAACATATTTCGTAAGTAAATGTAACATGGAACGTGGTTGATTCCTTTCACTACTAAAAATTTCATTTCCATTAAAAATATTTTTACCAAAATCATAATTTAAAGTCTTTAAATCTTCCACTCTGAACATTATTGTAGATTTTTTTTCTTCTTCTGGGTCATGGAAATCATTTAAGCCTGGAATTGCCATAATTAGAGGTACTGGATCATAATTAATACTTATGTTATTTGTAATAACGCCGCTCTTTCTAAACTCATAACAATATATATCATCATAAAACATAGGCATTCCAAATGTGATTGCATATATTTTTATTTTAGGATTATTTTTAACATTCAGTATTTTTGTTAAATAAAAGGAACTTATATTTGCCATAGCTGCACCAAAAGAATGTCCGGTAAAAATAATAATATATGGATTTTCTTTTGTATATTTTGATTTTTCATCATTAATTTCGTTAAGTATATCTTTCTTTAACACATGTAAATAGGGTTTTACAACTCGTTTAAAAATAAACAGATATGCTTTGTGTACTTTTCCTTTTGTTAAGTAAGGATAAGAAATTAATTCATATATCAAATTAAAAACCCACATAAAAGGACTAGTTGTACCTTGAAAAGCGATAATATTTTCAACTAAGTGAAATTTTGTTTTATCATAATTTGGTATTGGATACCTTTTACTTCTTTTAAAAGATATAAAAAGTTGAATTGGATCAATATATCTAAAATAAACATATTTATCTTCATCAATATTATGCAAGTTAACTATTTGTGGTGCTAATATACTTCCAACATGAACTATATACCATGGGTGAGGAACAAATTTCGAGGTCTCCCATTTTTTTAATAAATTCCACATTTTGCATAAAAGATATACTTTATGTGTAAATAAATAACAAACATACCATGTTTGATATAATTTTCTTTTTTCATCAGAAGCATCTGAAATATCTTTAAGTAAATCTATATCAAATTTCATTTCAAAATTAATAGGTACAAAAATATCTATAATATTTGTATTGAGATAATCAAATATAGGTAAATCTACTATTCGTTCTTTTACAATTATTTCATTTTTTTCTTCTGTCGTTAAGTAGTAATGCTCTTTTAAATATGTTGCACAACCAAACATAATTGTAATAATAAAATTTATTAAATCATACCATTGTTTATGTCTTTCTATTATATTATTTAAACATTTCCCTATGTTATGTTCTGTTTTAGATTCTTCCACAATTTCTTCATTTAGAAGAAATAATATATCAAGTAAGTTTGAATCTTCTACATTCTTAATACACTGTTTCACAGACAACCTTTTAAATGTTTTTATTATATTTAAAAATAAACGATATAAAATAGACTTCTTACTTGTTATCTTTATTCTATTAACATATGGATTTTTCTTTAAATGATTTGATAAAAAACAGATTTTTTCAATTAGTGTACTTTTTAAAGGTAAATATTCTCCATCACATACACTCGATTTTAAATAATATTCTTTAAACATAATTGGATCAATATCTATTTTACTTAAATCTGCATAATAACATACTTCTTGAAATGTAGCATTATCTTCTTCATTACTAGAAGCTACAAAATTGGAATATAACTTTTCTCTTATTTTTTGTTCATTTACTATATGCAAATTGTTTAGAGATATATCATAACCTTTATGATATTTCATTTTTAATACATATTCATTCTTATAATTTAAATCTACTAACTCCCTACTTTTAATGATCTTATCATAATAATCATTCAAATCATTTTCTTTTAATTTCTTATTATAAAGCTTTAACTCATTTTTATATTTTACGTACACATTCGTGTATTTAGTCTTATAGCAAAATCTATCCCTTTTCCCGTATTCTTTTTCACTAGTTTCTCCCGCAATGCGGCAACTACTAACGCTTCTAATATTCCCACTACTGCTATTATCAAGGCCGATAAAGATACTACTAATATCACCATTACAGCTAACAATACTACTAATATTTCCATTACTGCTAAGGATACTACTAATATCTCCATTTCTACTAACGATATTACTAATATCACCACTGCTGCTAACGATACTACTAATATCACCACTGCTGCTAACACTACTACTTATATCAGAACTACCGTCAATACTACTTTTATTACTATCTTTATTATTACTATCATTATTATTACTATCATTATTGTTACTATCATTATTGTTACTATTATTATTATTACTGATATCACTGAAGTCATTACTACTTCCACTGAACATAAAATCCTCCAGTTCCTCCAGTTCATCAAGGTGCTTGTTTATTACTTCTTCGATGTCCTCCTCCTCCTCTTCTTCTTCTTCGTCCACGTTTTCATATACCACCTCATCCTCGGTGTCCACTACATTATCATCTTCCTCATCCTCTTCGTCAAAATCTTCCTCTTCCTCATCATCATCATATAGCAGTTCTTCAAAATGTTCGCTCATTCGTTTTTCTCTGTTTAGATTTTTGTCTGCGTTAATTTGGATTTCTTTCCTCTGTTCTTTTTCTTCAAGCTCTTTTTTTTCTACTTGCATTCTTTCATTACTTAGCTCCGTTTCTTTATTAACTTGAGCTCCTTCATCCGGTTTTGCTTCCTTATTCTTTTTAACTACTTTATTCTTTTTAGCTACTTTATTCTTTTTAGCTACTTTTTTCCTCTTAGATACCTTATTCTTTTTTACTATCTTACTTTGTTTAGCTTCCTTATTCTGTTTTAGTTCACTTCCTACTTCTTTGCCCACTTGTTCTCCTACCTCTTTACTTATACTATTTAATGTTGTGTTGATATCATTCATGCTGTATACATTTACATTATCTTTCTTGTCAACGTACTCATCCCGTAGTAACACATACTTTTCAGCGTCATCAATATTTACGTTTACAATTGCAGTACTAGTCCCCTCTGTTCCAGTTACTTGCTCTTTATCTGATATTTCTTTTTTCACGTTAGGCCTCTTATTAGAATCAAGATTTTTCTTTTGTAATTTTTTCACAATATAATGTTTTGCGTTTGGTATGTAATAATTTGCTGCTTGTATGAAATTTTTTGAATTCATATCATTATTTATATGAACTGCATTTTTTTTGGTTACAACTCCTTTATTTGTTGTAATATGTTCTTGTCTATTTACTATATCTTCATCTATACTTTTAATTTCACTTATATTAACAAGTGCCTTCTCTTCCTCTTTTTTTTCTACATACATTTCTTGTTCGTTTGAAATTTCTTTTTTTTTTACTCTGTCATCTTGGTTAGGACTTACATCTATTTCTTCTTGCATGTCCTTTTTTTCAATTTTGAATTCATTCAATAACGTCGTAACATTTTCTGTGTTGTTATTTTTATTCCTCTTGATAGTATTATTTTTTTCTTTAATGATTTCTTCCACATTTTTTGGGTTCCCTAAATTGCCATCTTTCGTTTGTTCTTTATCTCTACCCGTAGTTTTACCTTCATCTGTTACTTTGGTTTTACCTTCATCTGTTACTTTGGTTTTACTTTCATCCGTTACTTTGGTTTTACCTTCATCTGTTACTTTGGTTTTACCTTCATCTGTTACTTTGGTTTTACCTTCATCTGTTACTTTGGTTTTACCTTCATCTGTTACTTTGGTTTTACTTTCATCTGTTACTTTGGTTTTACTTTCATCTGTTACTTCGGTTTTACCTTCATCTGTTACTTTGGTTTTACTTTCATCTGTTACTTTGGTTTTACCTTCATCTGTTACTTTGGTTTTACCTTCATCTGTTACTTTGGTTTTACCTTCATCTGTTACTTTGGTTTTACCTTCATCTGTTACTTTGGTTTTACCTTCATCTGTTACTTTGGTTTTACCTTCATCTGTTACTTTGGTTTTACTTTCATCTGTTACTTTGGTTTTACCTTCATCTGTTACTTTGGTTTTACTTTCATCCGTTACTTTGGTTTTACTTTCATCTGTTACTTCGGTTTTACCTTCATCTGTTACTTTGGTTTTACTTTCATCCGTTACTTCGGTTTTACCTTCATCTGTTACTTCGGTTTTACCTTCATCTGTTACTTTGGTTTTACTTTCATCCGTTACTTTGGTTTTACCTTCATCCGTTACTTTGGCTTTACCTTCAATCGCTCCTTCTTTCTTTCCTTTAACTTTTCTTTCTTTTTCCCCCAAACCGTTTTCACCTATTCTTAATTCATTATTATGGTCATTATATTTTTTTAGCAATCCTAAATTTTTTTTATGTAAAAAATTACCAGATAAAATTGGTTGTGTTCCTTTTATAACATGAATGTAATTTGTCTTTCCATTATATCCATTTGATTTTATGTTCTTTTTATTATTAGTTACATCACAAAAAGAAAATGTAACTTCTAATAAATAAACTATAATAATCAAGTTGATATAATACAAACACAAGCATGGTATCATTTTCTTAGAAAATGCTTACTTTATACTCAAATAAACAAAATATATACTTAAAAAATGAAAGAAGAAAACATTGTAGAAATTTTCATTATATATATATATATATATATATGTATTTATATTTATATATTTAATTATTTATTATTTTAAAAAAATCATAACGGTTAAAAAAAGTCTTTATTTTTTTTGTTTTTTAAGGGTTCCTAGTGAAAATTTTTCACGTTCCAGAGCAACTACATCTTATATAATGGTAAATATTATATATACATATGCATATACATATATATATATGTATAAATGTACGTTTAAATGTAAATATAAATATATGTATAAGTAAATAAATAAATATATATATCCATAATTGTTTTAATTAACTCTTTTTACTTCTTTAAAAAAGAAGTAATAAAATAAAAAAAAAAAAAAACTTTTCTATAAGAAATTATCAGCCTTAAGTTCAAATAAAGAAACCACATGCAAAAAAAAAAAAAAAAAAAAAAAAAAAAAAAAAAAATATATATATATATATATAAATAAATATATACTTATAAATTTATATATAAGTATACATAAATTATTATGTGCGTATATTTATATGCACTTACTATTATATATAAAAATAAAATGACCAAATTAAAAAGGGAGCATGAACATAAAATAACGTATTATATATAGAAGTGTTTAATATATACTGGGGAAAGGTTAATGGTGATAACTCGTATAAATATAATGTATATTTAAACATATATATATTATTTATATATATATATATATATATATATATATATGGCACCAAAGAATTATATATTTAAAAGATTCGGCAAGTAATGACGGCACAAAAAGAAAAAAAGGATATAAAAAATTACATATATATATTATACATATAACATAAAATGATTAAAAAGTATGGAAAATTCAATCATATGGATATAGTGGGCTTTTTTTTTTTTTTTTTTTTTTTTTTTTTCTTTTATTTTATTCCAACATTATTAGCAAATATAAACTTTACGAATTAAAAAAAAAAAAAAAAAGAAATTATATAAATAACATTCCATAAAACAATGAAGAATAAAAAAATATATTTTCTGATTGTAATATGAGAAAATTAGCTGGACTGTTTTAAAAATATAGTAATATATGGAATGAACAGATACTATACTTTCAAATGAACACATATACATGTATATATATATATATATATATATATAAATTCGATTACGTATTTGAAGAAAAAGTAAACACATATTACGCTAAATGCTTTTATATATTAAAGGCAAATCTGTGGTACTCCCTCCCCTTATTATATTTTTTCCTTCAAAACTTGAGCACTCTAGTGAAATGCCTGTGTAAGCATCCAAAAAAGTAATTACACCGATAAAATGAAATTGTTACACTGAACTAGCGAAATGTGGAATAAATAGAATTACATAACAGATGGATAAATAGTTACGTATATACATATACATTTACGCTTATATATATATATATATATATATATATATATATATATATGCACATATATGTAAGTACATATGTGTAGGGGCTTCTAACTATATTTGGTGTCAACTTTTTTTGGATCTTTCTTGAAAAAACTTGGTATAATTTGCGCCCTTCTTAAAAGTGTAGTATTCTAATTCAACATTTTCGTTGTTTTCCTTTTTTTTCTCGATGACAAAATTTGATTCATTGGTGAAGTTAAAAATTTTTTGTGTACGTGGAGTATCACAATCGATCTTATCACAATTGCTATTATCACCATCACTGCTACCACTGCTGATCTTATCATCATTATCATTTGGGGTATTTACAGTGTTGCTATTTTTTTCATTTATATTTGTCCCATCACGATATGATGATAACTGTTCCCTGCTTTTACGTGGATCGCTAGCTGACTGTTGGTCATCATTTAGAAATTCTTCTTTTGTGTAACTAGACCCTTTTTTTAGACTGACCGAAAAATTTAAGGATGAATTATGATTTATATCAAATGAAATATTAGAATTTAGAGAAACAAAATCCAGGACGCATTGTGCTTGGTGTACTGTATAAATTTTTTTTATTAATGACTGTACATTATTTGTAGGTGTTTTAATTAATGTCCTTATAACATCTCTAATTATATGTTCATAATTTACTTTTAACTTTGAATTTTGAAATATTGATTTAACTATAAAAGAAAATTTAATTTGATCATATATTTCTTTTTGTGATTTTTTAATAAATTCTTCAAAATCTAATATTTGGTGGTTATCTTTATCATTTACACTCTTTTTCATTTTCTGTTTTCTTAAATAATTATCATACAACCTTTTACCTTGTGCACGAAATAATGTTATCGGTATATTTAAAGTAGTAATTTCCATTAATTTTTTATATGCTTCCATTCTTCTTTGGTCGACACATTTACCTTGAATGTCCTTCATAGCTCTTCCTTCAATATCTTCATACAACTCATCAATAGTCTTATTATATTTCTTTAAAACATAATCATTTATATCTTCATTTCCTTTTTTTCTTATTTTAATATCTAATATTTCTACTTCTAACACACATTTTATTAAATCACTTTTCCCCAATATGTAATCATTTAAACTGTCGTCTGTATTTTTTTCAGTCTCGTACTCACTTGGGTCGCATATGTTTTGAAGGATTTTCGTCGTTTCACCACTTCTATTGTAATATAATTTATCGTCAAGAGAATTAATATCTTCATTTAGTAGTTCCTCCACATACTTGTCGAAGTTTTCAAGAAAATGTAGTTTCTCGTCTCTTTTGTAAGGCTCACTAGGATCGTTTGGTTTGTCCAATCGACTTGGATCGCTTGACTCACCTGACTCGTTTGGTTCGCTCCTCCCATTCGGTTCGCCCTTTTCGTCACTTTCCTCTTCATCAAATAAAACGCTGTTATCATTTAAAATATATTCAATGTCTTCTTCCTTATTTGCAATATAATACTCTGCTTCCTTTATCTCCTTTGTCTCCTTTGCTTCCACTGATTCTTCTGATGCTCTACTTCTACTGGTCTGCTTACTATTCCTTTCTGATTCGACGCGTTCCTCCCGACCATCCTGTTCACCATTTTCGTTCCCTTTCTTGAGCGACTGTTCTAATGTATTGCTGTCAAAAAATTTATTTTCATTGGTCTTTAAAATATTTTCCAATTTTTGAAGTGTTCTATTATTTTTTAATTTTTTAATTTCTGTATAAATAATTTCTCTAAATTTACTTATACTTTCTTTATTAATTTCCTTGAGATTTATAACTTGTTGATCTTTATTCTTATCAAGTGTTAAATTATTTTTTTGAAAATAATCCTTAAATAAACTTATGGGTAAATAGACAGTTATATTTTTTTTTTGATTCTTGTTCATACCGATTAAGGATTCATTAAAACCAAGAGGATTATAATTTTCTTTTATCAATATAGTTGCATTATTCATTTGAATAATATCATTGGGTAACAAATATCCTTGTTTAAAATAATTTGAAAAATCTGCATTTTTCAAATATTCGTCGTAGTAGTATCTTCTACTCTCATTATCCTTATCATTTGTCTCATTAAATAAATTTTCTTCATTTGCATTATGAACATTTGTTAAAGTGTTCTCTTCATAATTATTTGAATTGTTAATAAAGTTCTCTTCGTCCTTATCTATATCTATTAAATCGTTAATTTTGTTATTCTCTATGATATTCAATTCTTCATTTATCCTGTATTTTTTTTCTACTGCATATTTTTTATCATCAATAGGACATTTATTTTGAGTTGCTCCTTGCACCATTTTTCTGTGAGTATTTCTCCTATCCGTGTTAACTTTACAATACTCATCATAATAGATATCATTAAAGCTGTAAACCCATCCTCGTAAAATGTTTATATATACATCATTATTCCATTCTACTTTATGACTGTGGTCTGAATTTATAGCAACTTCATTTTCATTTTGAACAATTTTTAAGAATTCTTTAAAAGCGTTTCCTTTCTCGTATGGAGGTATTTTAACAGTTAGGTCTAAATTGAGGTACGACTTCAGAAATTTAATAGTAGGAAATTTGTCAATAGAAAAATTTAGTACTATATCATTAAACTTACTTATGTTCATATGGTCAATTTTATTTAATAATCGGGGTGCTCCTATTAAATGTAATTTCTTTATACCTTTGTAAACTTTTATAATATCTTCATTGACGTATTTTAAAAAAATTTTAAAGTAATCATTTTGATCTACATAATTAATTAAACTGTTCACTGGTATATCCTTCAAATAGGAATACTCATATTTGTTTTCTTTTAATTTTTTTTCTTTATATTTTTTTACACACATATCATAGTAGTCCTCTCTCAGTTTGCCCTTTATGTGTATTTTTAACACAATATCACTACTTTCGTTATTTTCGTCAATGTATTCAATTTTTAATAGCTTCTTTTTAACATTTTCTATTAAAGTTATTTGTTTTTTTTCCTTTTCTTTGTCCAACTGGTCTACTTGGTCCACTTCCTTCTCCTTAGGTGCTTCACTGTTACCGTCGTTGCTACTTTCGCCCCTTCTTGAAGTATGTTTAACTTTCACTTCAATTTTTTTTTTTTCTTTTTTGTAGGGAAGGGGATAGTAGTAGGTGTTTCTTTTTTTGTCCTTATTTTTTATGTATGTAAAAAAAAAAAAAAAAAAAAAAAAAAAAAATTCTGCCTTAGCAAATGGTTACGAGGTAGTAACAAAATTTCTCTCTCACCAATGCATGATGTATTTTTATAAAGCCATTTCATGTTTTTTTTTTTTTTTTGCATTTCCATCCAACATTTAAAGGAAAACTAATATTAGTATACCTAGAACATTTCCTTTTAACTTTATTACTTTTTTTTTTCACAGTCCAATGGTGTCCTTTCAAGTTAGCAATTAGTTTACTACTTGAAATTTCATTGTTCTTGGGAAGTGCACTATAGTTATATATTGCTTTAATATAATGAAGAATAAAACATATGAAAAGGAAAAACTGGCAATAAATTAATTTGCGCCCTATACCCATATTAACGCGTTAGGTGTGCGCGTGGGTTTATAATTATGTATATGTTAATATATATATATGCTACTAAATCTTAATTGGTTTATTGGCTTATAAGTTCCTCTGTCGTTTGCTCCATGTACGCCTCATTTTCATGAGATAAATGTAAACATGCGCATATAAACATACCTATATACACATTTTTATAAACTTACATTTGCGTACACACACACATATATATATATATATATACAAACATGGAAATGTATGCAATACAGTATGTAAATATATGTATATAAATACATGTAAAGTTATATATATATATATATATATATATATATATATATATGTAAATATAAGCATGTATGCATATTTATACATTCGCTTATTCGCTTGCTACTAAGCATTCTTCAGAATATTTTCAAAAGTTTAATTTTGAAACCGAAAAAAAAAAAAAAAAAAAAAAAAAAAAGAAATCTGAGTTTTACATTGTGCCTTGAAGGATAACTTAGTTGTACTAGTACGATTCATTTTATTTTAATTCGTTTTAATTTATTTTTGTAAGTATAAGCTTACATATCATCGCTTTTTTACAAAATATTTGAATGTGTTTTGTTTTATACAAACAATTTTGCACGTTTTTGCAAAAAACTGTTAATGTGCTATTTTGCCATAAATATGTTAGTATGCTATTTTACCATAAACATGTTAGTATGCTATTTTACCATAAACTTGTTAATAAGCTTTTTTTGCCGCAAAACCGTTAATTACTGCTTTTTTGTTTTATGTATGCATATATACATCCATAAATACATAAGACGTCCAAACGTAGGTACATGCGTAATGCTCATATACGAATGCTATACCTTTTTTGTATTCTTATGCACATTTGTTTCTCATTGGTGTACAGCTACAATATAACGAAATCATTTTATTGCATTGACGGATATTACGAATAATTCACATAATAATTTTTTGTATGAGAAACTGGGTTTAATTTTTTCCAAAAAAAAAAAAAAAAATTACATAGTTAACATAATTATTACTTTGCACATTATATATATATATATATATATATATGTAAATAGAAAAACAAATAAATAGATAAATACATAAATACGACTATTATTAGATCCATTTTTATGAGTTATAGATAACTGTAGGAAGGCTAGGGGAAAGAGAATATTTGCTTTAATATGAAAAAGATTTGAAGCGCACATAAATATATACATAAAACACATATATAAAAAGCAATGTCGTACCCATACAATGCTGAATTTTTTGTACGTTATCCCAAATTCAAGGAGAGGGATGAGAAAGAAAGAACTGTTGACCCACGAATTGAGTTAGAAAAAAAATGTGCAGTGAAATGTGTTCGACCAGTGAATGAATATCAAAATTGTGTGAGTAGAGTAAAAGCTAGAACTGATAACAAAGGGAATTGCTTAGGGCAGTATGAAGAATTGTATATATGTATTGATCATTGCGTCGCTAAGGATCTGTTTAATTATCTTGTTTAGCATTATATACACGCACATATATATATGTACGACAAATTTTTATGTTCATATATTACCTTTGAATAGTTTTATTTAGTACATTTTCCTTTTACACACCCAAACAAGAAACTCTCATTATTTTTTTTTTTTTCTTTTTTAAAATGAACTCAAAAATTTACATAACTTGTACAAAATTGGTATCTACAACATACGTGTCCACCTAAATGCATGCTCACATATATGTGTGTAAAGGCTAGTGGAAAAAGTCAAAAAAAAAAAAAAAAAAAAATGCACATATAATTAACATACACACATATATACACGTCGAAAAAACATGCACGCCGAAAACGAAGTGTATGTTGAAAAAAAATTTATACTTCAAAAAAAAAATTAATTAAAAAAATAGCTATAAATCAGGGGCTAAAAAATTCAGGTGGGAATGTAAACAAACGAATAAAAATTCATCGCATATAAAAAAAAAAAAAGTCGATTACTTTCAAAAGAACAAAAGCACAGATCACAAAATTGGAGACGTTTTGATAAACGAAACGGTTGTGTCAATTGGACTGATGCTGCAGTACATCCTGGCGGGGTTGCTATAAAATGGGTCGTTAAAACTATAGTCTACATAATCCATAATGCATTCCTGAATATTCTGCTCTTTATTATTTGAATGCAATAAAAGGGATAACTTGTCTTTGTTGAGCATATTATTTTGATCACTAGTCTGGGAAGTTAGAGATTCATTTTTTTTAATTTTTACTGATACGCCAAAATTTTGATAAGAGGGGCTATTATTTGTCATGGGTATTTTGGTATTCTTTGTCTTTATAGTTTTAGGTAAATTTCTTGAAGATATAGTTCTATTTATTTTTTGAAATTTTGAGTTACTGTTATTTAATTTTTTATCGAATATATTATTTTTATTATTTTCATTTAAACACATATTTTTTATAAAATTATAAAAATATTTTTCATATTTTGGCTTAATAAGAATTTCTTTTTCTTCTGATTCCAGTATTGTATTTATTATTTTAAAAATTCTTTTTTCATTTAAATTGCTATTAAAAATTTGAAACAGCCACATGCCTTTATTAAATAATTCTTCACATTTCTCAAACAAATGAAATAGCTTTTTGTTAAAAATTATTTTGTATCTCTTTTTGTATGTCCTTCGAATTTCCCTCGAAAAATTCGTATCACTATAAGGAGGCATATTTCTTTTCTTTTTTTCAGGGCAAATACAATAATTCTTAAAATAGTTTTCTTCTTTGTTAATATTAAAACCATTTTTATAATTTAAATTTTGCTCCTTGTAGTTTGTATCTACATTATTATCACTGCTATTCTTTTCTGAGTCGTTTGCGTTATCCCGTATTTTTTGTACTTGTTCCTCCGTTTTAATGTAGTTACCAATTATATTATTATTTCCGTTAATATTTCCATTATTATATCCATCATTTCTTCCGTCTGTCTCCCTTTCCACGTTAACCTTAACGGTGCAAAAACCACCTCCCTCATTATTTACTTTTTTTTGTATCACCGTGGATTCTTCTTCGTTTTCATTAGGTGCACCCGATATTCTGTCTTCCTTGGTACATTTCGAACCAGACGAATCTTTATATGTCATGATGTTCATTCGTAGAAAGGTTGCGCGATGATAATCATGCTGATCATGATGATGAAAGTTTTTGTCCCTATTTGTTAACTGCTCCTCAGCTTTACTTTTGTCTATTAGCGATTTCAAAAATAGATTTTCTTTTTTTTTTTTCCTTTTTTTTTTTTTTTTCTTATGAATATTTTTTATAATATTAAACATTTTTGAGAGTACATTTTGCATTTTCTTTAAGTAAATAAGTTTTGAGCTCATAACAGAATTAATATAAGAAATAAAAAATACTTTAAATGCACATTCCAACAAATCTAAAATACTTAAATTTAATAAATTGTCTAAGTTTAATTCACCGACAAAAAAAGTATTAAATGGACACTTAATTTTTTTGATATAATCATAATTCTTTTTTACATAGTCAAACATATTTTTTAAATAATCTTCATTCGTATAATATTTATTTTTTATTTCTTTATATTTATCTTTTATATAATTTATATCTATATTAACAAAATAACTATATTTTATACATTTATAACAATATTTTAACATATTTTGTGAAGTATATATTTTTCCAATATTCATTCTGTACCATTTAATAAAATCATTAAAATTATAATTTTTTTTTTTATTATTATATTTTAATATTTCATGAATTAATGTAATCATATCGTCTTGATCATTAACTTCTTTCGTACTTCCATTATTTTTAGTTATAAATAATTCCATATTGTTTAAAGGATATGGGAAAAAATTCGATATAATCAATTTTTTTTTTTTTTTTTTTTTTCCCACACTTACATCATTCCTTACCTTTTCAATTGGGAAAGGCATACCACCACAATTGTTCGCGTCTTCTTTACACTTTTTAATGTGCTCTATACTGCTTACTTTACTAATGTTTTTGTCTCTATTACTTACGTTTTGACCTCTATGAAGTATGGGATTGCTCAGGGATACAATGCCACCACCAGTACCTCCTTTAGTAATATTTCCACTATTTACAATGTTACTGATTACACTGTTGCTAGTAGAGTCCTTTTCCACCTTGGCATACTGACCACTACTCTTGGGTATACATTCTTCACTGCCTTTAATATAGGCTAACTCAAAATTGGGGCTACTCTCCGTTTTATTACCTATACTTTTTTTATTACTTGCAGTTGTAGCATCATTCAGATCGAAGGAAGGAAAGACGGTCTCTTTAGATATATTTTTTTTAGCAATAGTTGATGATGTATTACTCTTATTTTGTGTAACAACTGCTGTAGAAGCATCATTATTCTCATTCATATTTGGATCATCATCAAAGTTAAGATTATAATTCAACAAAGAGTTATCACTATCATTACAAAAAAAACTTAATGTTTTCTTTTGTTTTAAATGATTTTTTATTTCGTTAATTTTAAATTGTTGTGTTGATATATTTAATGCTTTAATATACTGAGAGAGGATTGAACATGAATAAGAATAAATATTTCGAGGACCATATGATAAAAATAAATAATCATTAAAAATGTATTCATTATTTTCATATTTATTTCTTATGTTGTCAAAGAACTGATTCCAAATATAATAAAAAGTTTTTATATTACTTGAATGACTAATTAAATAGAAAAATAAAATGGATATTTTTTCTTCTTGATGGCACAGGAAATATTTTTCCTTAATTGTTAAAAAATCTTTTATAATTTGCTGTACATTTTCTTCCTCCTTTTCTTTCTCTTTATCTTCTACTTTATCTTTTTCTTCCTTTTCTTCTTTTTTCTCTTTAAAATTTTTCTTTTTAAAGTTCAAGTAATCTTTCCCATCTATTTCACCTTTTCTGCCTTTTCCATTTTTTCGCTTTTTTTGTTTTTGTTTTCTAAAGATGGAATCTCTTTTTTTTATAAAATTATCGTTTTTTCCTAAAAACAGATACACATGTGCATTATCCATTTTGAACAATCTGTCATAATCCCCCTTGGACTTGTCGTACATGTTATCATCATCTCTGTTTCCGTTGCTGTAGATGTTACTACTGTTTAGGCGACACCCATTGTTTAGGTGACTCCCATTGTTTAGGCGACTCCCATTGTTTAGGTGACTCCCATTGTTTAGGCGACTCCCATTGTTTAGGTGACTCCCACTGTTTAGGTGACTCCCATTGTTTAGGCGACTCCCATTGTTTAGGCGACTCCCATTGTTTAGGTGACTCCCATTGTTTAAGGGAACTCCACTGTTTATACAACTACCATCATTGTTAACTACGGTACTGCTAGTATTTACCGTATCACACGCCCCTTTGAGTGTAATTCTGGAACTATTATTATGCGCTAGTATTTCATTTGTGTAAAAGGACTCATAATTTTCTCTTTTTACAAAAGAACTACTGAAAGCACTCACGTTATAATTTGAGGAAATAAGTTTATTCATACCCATAGCACAAGCACTACAAATGGTACTATTCCCATAATACCCTCTTCTAACATTTCTGTTCTCCCAATTATATATCCTTTTTTTGTTCGTGCTAAACATGTTATTTAAAATTTTGTCGATGTAATATCTAGTTGATTCTTCTTCAATGTTGAAGCCGCTGAAGGCGGCTAGGTCCCTATCTCTCAACCACTCCTTATTTTTCAAGGGTAAACATTGAATAAAATAATTTTGCATGGATAGAATACCGTTACTATACGACTTGGTGTTTTCGCTTCTTTTTTTCTTTAGATCCAGTAATTCATTATAATACAACCGCAAGATATTCTTTAGCAAATAACTGTTCTTCCCTTTATACTTGTCATTGTTGATAAACCTTATTTTCCACATGTTGATTATTTTGTTTTTTCTGTTCCTCTTACTGCAGCATTTACCTCCATTTTTATCACTACTTCTGCCGGTAGTCTTACCCCCATTACTGCTACTACCAATAATTTTATGCTGCATGTTATTTATGAAATTTAGGATATAAATGGATAGGTAAAGATTACTGTCCTGCTTGGGCATATTTTTATGGCATCTTAAATTGTTATATAACCTATTGATTTCTTCAAAAGTTGTTTTTTTTTTCATTACTCCTTTTTCATTATTTAATACATAATTATATGTAGATGAACATGAATAAAATAACATGGACGTGTCAGAAAAATGATGTGGGTCTTCATCATTATCATCGATATCATCCGTTCCATAATCTGATAATACACTTGTTAGTTTTATTTTTTTAAAATTACTTATTACATAATTTGGTTTACTGAAAAGGGGATTTTTAATATTATAAAGGTATATGCGTATGGCTATGTTCTCTTTATTTCTTTTTAAAATGGCGTCCAGATAATTATAATTACCCTCATCACTGTGGATATCTGTAATTCTATCCATACATCCATCAACAATGCTGTCCATACATCCATCAACAATGCTGTCCATACGTCCATCGGCAATGCTGTCCATACGTCCATCGGCAATGCTGTCCATACGTCCATCGGCAATGCTGTCCATACGTCCATCGGCAATGCTGTCCATACGTCCATCGGTAATGTTGTCCATACGTCCATCGGTAATGTTGTCAATACATCCACCAGTAATTTCAGCATTACGACTATCCATTCTGTAATCATTATGATCATCCACATTTTCAGTTTTGACAATGCCACTGCCCTTACACGCGTGCCCATTCAACGGTTTGCTCAAATAGCAGAGGAAAACCCTTCTTCCATAGTACCTCTTCTTTTTAATGTGATTATAAATATTGTTTAAATATATGTGTGCATAATTATTTTTGTTATAGCTATTCAGTTCATATTTATTTTTAAAGAGATACACTTTACTTTTATACCCCTTTTTTTGTCTTCCATTTTGTCTATATATTCTTTTTAATAAATTGTATTTCTTATTTTTTAAATCTATAGGTCTAGATATACTAAAATTTTGCGGTTTATCAATTAAATAAATATTTTTTATATGTACATTTATATTATATATATTTTTTCCTTTTAGATTTGATAAGTAAATAAATAAGCTAAACAGTGCCACTAATTGGTCAAATGTAAAACTTTTAAAATAATTATAAAATTTAAAAGAATGATAATTTGCTTCAAATCCTGTGCCTTTATATACAGAAACGTAATTTTCCCCTTTTGCACTTCTGCATACGTTATGTGAATTCCTAAAAATATCTCTACAGCTTTTGCTTGCGCTTTTACTTTCGATTTTTATTGTAGTTTTACTTTCACTCTTACTTGTAGTTTTACTTTCATTTTCGCTTATAATTTTACTTTCATTTTCGCTTATAGTTTTACTTGTTATTTTATTCTCATCCTTACCCCTTTCCTCGTAGTGCTCCTTGGTATCCTCAAGAGGATACCACCTTTTATGAATGGTTACATGTGGATTCACACACTTATAGTACGTATAGTCACTAGTATAGAAATGCCCTTGATATATATGACTGTTCTTATCTATTACGACAAATGTAGGTAAGGATATACCTAATTCACTAAGACTTAGTTTTAAACTATTCAGTATTAAATTACTTATTGAAAAATTATCCATACTGATACTTTTTTCATCATCTGTGTTGCTCTTGTCTACGATCTCTAGCTCGACATATTCGTTGACTGGCGGACAGGTAAAAAAAAAAAAAAATAAAAATAAAAAAAAAATAAAATAAAATAAAGACGTAAAAAATTGGCATCAAAACGAGATAAAAATAGGGGAAAAATAAGACAAAAGTTTGGACAAAATGAGGCAAAAATTCTAGGTTAACCACAGATACAAGTAACACAAAACTTCCGAATAAGGTGGGGAAGCATGGAGGGTAAAATAAAATGTACCAAAAAAAAATCTCTGTATGGGAAAAGTCCGAGCTGGGAATAAAGTAATCTCAGAGCAATTTAAATTTCCATGCAAACAATAAAAGGAGTTTACAATTGTAATATTTTTATTATAAATATTATAGGAACTATTATTGTTAATAGGTATAATATGCTGACATTTATTATGAGGATAATAAATATAATTTAATTTTATAACATACTCTTTTTTTATAATTTTTTTCAAAAAGTTACATGTGTCCTCAACTGCTATAATTAATGATAGTGGAGCTAAAGGATTTGTTCTATTCTCATCATTTATAAAAGCATATTTATCTTCATACTTCCTTTTGGTTTCTATAATATTTAATTTTTTTAAACTCACTAAAATATCTTTTGTAAAAACTTCAAAATCGCTTAGTCTTGTGAAATCTGTGTAATCGTCCTTATAAATTGTCTCAATCTTGTTTCTTTCGATATAATTCATTATTACTTTTGTATACCTTATTTTGTTATCCTACGTTTCAGCTGCATACATATGCACGTGTACCTTCGCATAGGTAGATGCTTATATCACATATGTAAGTATGTACGTATATAAATATGTGCACATAAGTATGTACCTATAAATATGTGCATATATTTTTTATGCGTTCATTTAAGGTTGAAAAATTAATACGAAGTTTTAATACACGACTTGGTGTAGTTTCATTTTATTTATATTTTTCATAAAATGTTTTGTATTTTATACTATGAGAACAGAAAAAAGAAGAGCAAAAGAAGAGCAAAAGAAGAGTAAAAGAAGAGCAAAAGAAGAGCAAAAGAAGAGCAAAAGAAGAACAAAAGAAGAACAAAAGAAGAACAAAAGAAGAAGTGGAAAAAAAAAGAAAAATATAATTTACCATATACTGATACAACGAACAGATAACTTAAAGGCATACAATAAAACAATGTCATTCATGTATAAAACACGAATGGTATGTACTATTCGCAATCACCACAGCTCACATTTCATTAATCATCACAATGAATACGCCAATATTTAAAAGTAAAACAATTAACTCCTCAGTTGCTGACTAAGGCCATGTTTATTTAACATATTCGTTCGTTTGTTTTTTTTTTTTTTGTTCTTTTTTGCTTCCTTTTTTTTTTTTTTTTTTTTTTTTTTTCTCTTTTCATGCTCTTGTTTGTTCGCTTTAACAGTGATATATTATATGCATATATATATATAACACTGGTATCTCCTAACTTTTCATATGAATGAAATGAAAAAAAAATTAAATAATTTTTCTTCCTCTATATTATTTATGGTTTTATTACACCTGTGCGTGCGTAGTAACATTTTTTTCTTTTTTTATTAAATTATTTTACATAACAAAAACAAAAACAAAAATAAAAAATAAAAAATAAAAAATAATAAATAAATAAATAAATAAATAAAATAAAATAAAATAAAATGAAATGAAATAAAATAAAAATAAATTTCTCTTTTTCGTAGGAATAAATTAATTCCAAGAGCATACATATTAAAAATTAAGAAGGTACAGTTTAGATAAAATGCCAGAAGAGAAAAAAAAATATTAACACTAGGTTTCCTCTTTCAAATATATGCTCTTCATTTATAGATATATAATAGTTTTACTAATAAAAGTGTCATAGGTATATATCTCCGGCATGTATATTACAAGCATGTATTTCAAGCATGTATATTACAAGCATGTATATTACAAGCATGTATATTACAAGCATGTATATTACAAGCATGTATATTACAAGCATGTATATTACAAGCATGTATATTACAAGCATGTATTTCAAGCATGCATTACAAGCTTGTATTACACGTATTGCAACATGTGTTTACTCATAAGTAGGTATCTACTGATAGGCTATACGTACAATTAAAATATTTAATTAAAAGGAGATAGTATGACTTGTGAGCATTTAACGAGTTTATTATAAAATTAAAAAAAAAAAAAAATATGTTATGAAATTATTTATACAAAAAATTAGTTTTATATATTATTGCATACGTAAACGTATACACATACGTAACAAAACATATTTTCCGTTTCATGATATTTCATGATATTTCATGATAAATGCAAAAGTAAAAAAAAAAGAATAAATACGTTAAAAAAAGTTTAAAATAATTTGCAAATTCATAGTACAGCCGGTTGTTTACTCTTTGTTACGTTTACGTGTTGCATTGTCCGTGGCTTACGCATATATATACGTATACATGTATATATATGTATATGTGTTCACATACAACTAATAATAAGCACTTATTGGCGTGTACAATATTATCTTTCTATAAGCGATATTAAAGAAAAAATTTCGATTTAGAGGATCATGTCTTTAACTTTTTTGCCTTGTCTCTTCCCCCCCTACACATATTTACCCTGTTTTCAATAACATCTTTACATGTTTATATATAAACGCGCACACGTAAATATGTACGTACATACGTAATTCCATACGTAAATATGTACATATATTTGTATTTCCATTACGTAAATATGTGCGTACATATGTATTACCATACGTACATATTATACACACACACGCACGACATAGTCTTCTTCAGGTCCGCACCGTTAAGTAGTAAATAAGATTTCAACTAAGTTCATGTATTTTTCTAATTTTTGGAAAAATAGGAGCACATGTATAAATGTTCTACATATATATCTTTAAGAATGCTCTCCTTACATTTAGCACAAGTCAAACTGTATTGCCCTACTAACTTTATCCGTAAAATAGACCTTAAGTAATTATCATTTTTTGATAAACCTATACCTTTTGTACTTAGAAATTTCATTAATGATTCTTCAATATTCATTTTAGAGTAAGCTACAGGGGGGGGGTAAATTTTTTTTTTTTTTTTTTTTTTTATATATCTCAATATTGTGTTTTATCATATCGTGCACATACATGAACGAAATGAAGTGTGTATAACAAAAAAAAAAAAAAAAAAAAAGAATTGTTCTCTTGAAGTCTTTAATATATCATACGTTGTACTACTAAATATATAAAATTATTAACACGTGAACAACTTTTTAAAATTATTTATATATTGGGTAAACATATACCTATTAATTGTGGTTTAATACTTAAAAAGAAACATGTAGAGCATTTTTACGTATGAGCAGAACTTTTCAATTTGGAGCACATTTCCCTTAAGGGTACTTTTGCGCGTGCAGTTGTTCGTACATCATGGTGTATTTATGTATACATGTACATATATATGTATATATTTTTTTTTTTTTTTTTTTTTTTTGTGCGTATGGACAAATGAAAATGCTAAAAATTGAACCTTTTATATGTGTACTTTTTTCTTACAAACATAAATAATTTTTATTTATTCGATGAAAAAACATGCTCAAAAAGGAAAAAAAGGGTCTTATTTCAACTGTTCAAAAATAAACCTTTTATTTTTGTGCATTTTCATGTGGCACAGGGTTAATATTTTTTTTATATGATCATCCGGGAAAAAAGAGAGCTAAAGAGTTCCCTACTGGCAAATAATTTATTTCACATACACACATATATGTTATTAAGCATATATAAATATATATGTACACAAACCTGCGTTTATTTTTGCCAATTGAAAGTAAGCAGGGATATCATGATTAAAGCATATTTATAAAAAGAAAAAAGAAAGAGAAGCAGTGTGGGAACATATCAACATAACAACATATTAATTTAACAAATTGCAGGTCTTTCCAATGGTTGAAGTACCATGTAATTTTTTCTTCAGTTTTGGTGAGTTATATTTTTTTTTTTTGCTCTCGCCTTTTTTAAAAGGAAACAAGGTGAATGAACAAAACATTGAGAAAAATTATAAGGAAAATATAACAAAAAAAAAAAAAAAAAATAATAAAATAAAAATAAATTAAAAATGTAAAAATAAATAAAATGAAATGAAACAGAGATAGGCAATTTAAAAAAAGTTACTCTGCAAAAAGGCAAGTCTTAAAAGAGTTTTATATTCACTTGTGTACATAAATATAAATATGTATATGTGTACATGTATATATGTATACAGATATACTTATTTGAGCTCGCACTTTCAGGATTAACTGAATATATCGTTTAACATAAAAAAATTTTCTTTCGATATTACATGATCGAACGATCGATAGTTAATTTGAGGTTTTCTTACTACGTCAAACTGTGCAACCATGTTCATTCCGTAATTCGTTCATATAAAATATTGAGAAAATGCTTAGAAAGTAGAATTATTTTTTGGTGCGCAAAAATGCTATCTTCTTATAATTCGATAAATATAAAGGAACAAGTGTAAAACTTTTTTTAGTGTTAAACAGTATTTCCCATCCTACTAGCTACTTCTGATATGTCAGCTATTTTGTGCTTGTGCCTATTTTTGTTTTTGCAGCATATTTTTTCACTTGTCAACCAGC
The DNA here is from genome assembly GCF_023973825.1 of Plasmodium brasilianum. Classification (NCBI taxonomy): domain Eukaryota; phylum Apicomplexa; class Aconoidasida; order Haemosporida; family Plasmodiidae; genus Plasmodium; species Plasmodium brasilianum. The sequence continues at coordinate 1,399,969 of NC_090126.1, forward strand.
TCACCTGCTAATCTCCCTATTTTCGCCTTTTTACAAAACATAAATATGTGCATATGCATTTAAGCATATTCGCAAATATCTTTGTATGTAACCTTTATTTTTTTATTAATGATTTTATGGGCAAAAAAGTCAAAATGGTAAATCAAAAAAGTGGGTATTAACCCATGGGATAAAAAAAGTAGTAGTTTTGTTGAGAAATAATAAATTTCCCATATCGTTGTTTTTATTCTATCACTTTATTTTTTTTTCTCTTTATCTTTTAAACCTTTTCATTTTTCAAATTAAATCACATAGTGTATTTCATGGCTTCGTTTTATCGCAATCATTAAATTGTGAAATGACTTTTACTATAATATATATATATATATATATATATATATATTTACAAAATTATAGTAATTTTCAAAATGGGACGAATTTTATGGAGTTTTACTCCTCAAGTGCAGTTCATTTTTTTCGGGACTCTTTTTATGATACATGTACATTAACACACATAAGCGCTTACATTCACACATTCCCATTGATGAGAAAAAAAAAAAAAAAATATATATATATGTATATATATGCATATATATACATACGTGTAACAGTTCATTTAAACAGCAGAACAGTTAAACATTTAAACGTCTTTCCGAAGACAGATTTAACTTGAAATTTAATATTAAAAGAAGAAATATTTTTCTCATCTAACCAATGCATTTCTCTCTTAGAACATATTTTGGGCATTAGTCCCCTTACATTGGTTAGTATATTACCTGTTATGCACATGCGTTTGTACACATTTACACATTAGAGAAAAAGGAAAGAAGAAAAAAAGGAAAGAAGAACAGAAGAAAAAACAAAAAAAAACACAAAAAAAATAGAAAATTTGTTAAGATTTTTCATTCGGCAAATTTGAAATTTCACCTTCCTGTTTTCTCCTTTTTATTATGATATTATAGACATTTTTTTGAACTAAATTTTGAGTTCCGCAAGCACATGCTTATTTTTTTATGCAGCGCTGATAATATGTCTTTAAGTTTTTTTTTCCATTTGATTTCTGCTCTTTATTCTTTTCTTTATTCTTTTTATTCTTCATTTTTTTTTTTCTTTTTCATCTCTTCTCTTCATCTTTTTTTTTTTTTTTTTTTTTTTTCTGAACGGTTCATTTTGATATGTTTCTGTAAATACGAATATAAACGTTTAAATTTAGGGCTCGAAAAAAAAAAAAAAAAAAAAGGGCATGCATCGTTAATTTTTTTAATTAATTCTCAAAATGTACACAACTTTATAAATTAGGAATGTGCAGACTATTAGAAATAAGCAGTCCATAAGTTCCTTAATTTATTTCACATTTTGCGCTTGCTTTTCCATTGTGCATTTTTTGTATTCTTATTTATGTTCATATTTTATGTGCATATTGAATGTTTTCATCTTTTTCGTACGTTTTGTGCCTTTTTTTTTTTTTTTTACTTCTTGTTTAGTGAAATATTTAATATATGATCGGGGAACTGATGACATGCCTTTCCTTTTCCACATTACATTTTATGAGTAAAGTTTGAGTCACATTTTTAGTCACCTTTCACGCCTCACGTACCATTACTTTCGTATTTTCGCCTGAACAGTTCATAATATTTAGTACTTCTCTTCAAAAAAGAAGAAACAAAACGTGCTTCAGGAATAAATTTTCTCCTTTTTGAATTTCCCCTATTAGGTCATCCGTATGTAGTGGAAGGAGCTTTATAATGAGTTATACATATATAAATATATATATCCCCCATAGTTATTTTGATATATTTTTTTAAGAAGTTATTAAGAAAAGCTTTATTGGGTGATGTTTGTGCGTAAATTTTTTTTTTTTTTTTTAGTTTTTTTGGTTTTATTATATTTCTCCACATAGCTATATTACTTTATTTAACATTCTTTAATAATTTTCCTAGTGTACTTTAACATAAACTATAGTGCAAATATTTAGAAGTACACTATCATGAAATAAAATAAGGTGTGGTTTCGAAAGTATGCTCCATATTACATGTACATAAATGTGTAAACTCGTGTGCATATAAAAAGCATAAACGTAATACCTGTGTATATTTGTACATTCCCAAATATTCACTTTTAACAAATCACAATTAATTTCCTAATTTTTTGAGTAGTGTATAGTTGGAGACACTGAATGCATGCCAATATTCCTCTTTTTGAATAACACTTTTTTTTTTTTTTTTTTTTTGCAGTACTTTTATCCATTTCATTTTTAACTACACGCATGTAAATACGTACACACATATGCGTACATATATATGTGTACACACATGTACGTATACTCATGTACGTATACATATGCGCATATACATATGAACGTACATATACGCGTGTGTGTATAGACAGTTTCCCCTCCCCCCACTTTACAGCTCACCAAATATATATTTTCGCCCAGCTTACCCCCCGCTTGCATCAAAATGGAGGGGCATGCTTCGAACGTTAAGTGCACAGGAAAGGAGTGGAAGAGGAGTAACGATGATGATGACTCGAAAAAGGACGACAAATTAAAGTTTTTAATTGAGGGGAAAATGGTAGAGACAAATGATGCAGTTGATTTTATAAAACCATTAAAAGATGATATAAAGGCATTAGACTTTTTATTATTTGATATGTTAAAAGATAATTTACCTAATAAATTATTTGAAATATTATGTACAATTCATGATTTATCAGAGAATTATAGTGTAAACCCAACAGATGAAAATTTCAATTTACTAAAAAACAGAATATATAGTTTAGAGGATGAATACTTAGGAACTATTGTAAATGCATTTGGTCATATGTGTATCTTGTCTAATTTTGCCGAGTGGGCTCATAGAGGTAGAAGAAGAAAAGCGTTTGAAAAATCTTTTACTCCAAATGATAAAATATATGGTTCAGTATATGAAACGTTAAAAGGAACATTTAATATTTTAATTAATAAAGGTTTTAATATTAATGATATATATGAACAGTTATGTAATCAGTGTATAGAATTTGTATTAACTACTCATCCCACACAAGCAATTAGGACTTCTCTTTTAAAAAATTATATACAGTTAGGAGAGTTATTATTAAAATTAGATAAAACAGATAAAGAACTATATAAAAAGAAACTACTGTATGATAATTTAAAAACCTATTTATTAGCATCATGGAAGACAGATGTGATAAGAAGAATAAAACCGACACCTATTGATGAAGCTATATCGTTAGTAGACATAGTAGAAAATTGTATTTTTTACCGTATACCAAATATTATAAGATATATTGACAATGTATTATTTGAATATAATATGCCACCACTTAAATTAACTGCAAAAATATGTTTATTTTCTTCATGGGCTGGTGGTGATAGGGATGGTAATCCATACGTATTACCAGAAACAACTAGATATGTATGTTATATGAACAAAATAAGGGGTTGTGAATTATTTATTCCTATGATTGAAAATTTGATTAGAGACTTAACATTACATCATTGTAGTCAGAAGTTTAGAAATTATGTAAAAAGTTTAGAACAAGATGTGTCTGATTACATATTTGATAAGGATAATAAATATTTGGCAAAAAAATTTCAATGGTTTTCTCCTTTTTCTAAATCCAATAAAAAAGAAATATATAGAAGAGCATTATTAGTAGTTTGGGCTAAATTAAAAAGTGTAATTCATGTATACAAAGCGTTAATAGCTCGACAAACAGTAGATGAGGATTTTGAAAAATTAATGTTTACCAATTCTGACGAATTTGAAGAAATATTACTGGAATGTTATAAAAGCTTAGTGGATTCTGGAAATACATTAATAGCAGAGGGGTACCTAAAGGATGTAATTAGAAATGTAAAAATTTTTGGTCTTCATTTAATGAAATTAGATATAAGACAGGAATCAGAAAAACATATAATCGCCATGAATTATATATGTGAAAAATTGAATATAAAGAAATATTCTCTCTTAGATGAAGAGGAAAGAATAAAATTTTTGACCGAAATATTGCAATCGAATAGGCCATTGATCCCGAGTAATATACAACAAGAAGAGGATGTACCAAACGACTTTCTTAACGTGATAAACACATTTGATGTGTGTTCACAAATAGAGGAGAGTGCATTAGGTGCATATATAGTATCTATGTGTAACCAAGCATCTGATATACTACTAGTAGAAACATTTCAAAAGGAAATGAAAAAAAGTAAACAGAGAAAAACACAGCGTGTTGTTCCATTATTAGAAACAATTCAGTCTTTACAAACTTCATCTATTATTTTAGAAAATTTGTTAAAAAACGATTGGTATCGGAATCATTTAAGTCTAAATTTTGAAAACAAACAAGAAATTATGATAGGCTATTCTGATTCTGGAAAAGATGGTGGTAGATTAACATCGGCATGGGAATTATTTAAAGCACAAGAGAAATTGGTGCATATAGGAAAAAAGTATTCAATAGAAATTCGTTTTTTCCACGGTCGAGGAGGAAGTGTAAGTAGAGGTGGAGGTCCACAACATCTAGCTATACTGTCACAACCAATTGATACGATAAAAAATTTTTTAAGAGTAACTATACAAGGTGAAGTCATCACTCAGGATTTCTGTTTAAAGGGGATGATGTTACGATCAATTGAAACATATATAAGTGCAATTTTAAAATGTTCTCTATTACAAAATACAGTGTTAATTAAAAATGAATGGAGAGAAATAATGGATGAAGTAAGTGAATTAACTAGAAAGGAATACAGAAAAGTAGTATATGAAAATAAAGATTTTGTAAAATATTTCAGATCAGCTACACCTCAAGTCGAAATAGGAAAATTAAATTTAGGTTCAAGGCCATCTAAAAGAAAAGAAGGAAATGTAGAATCGTTAAGAGCAATCCCTTGGGTCTTTTCATGGACACAAAATAGAATGCATTTATCTGTATGGTTAGGTATAGAAGAAGTATATGATTACCTTATGAAAAATAATAATAAATTAGGTATTATTCAAGATATGTATAAAAATTGGCCATTCTTTACTAGCTTTTTTAATTTAATTAGTATGGTTATGGCAAAGGCTAGTTTACAAATAGCAGAAGAATATGATATTCTTGTTCCAAAGGAGTTAAAATATATAGGAGTAATGTTAAGGGAGAAATTAAAAAAATCTATGGATCTAACTTTTCTTGTCACTAATGAAAAAACTTTTTGTGATAACGACCAGCTCACTAAGAGATCTATCGAAAGTAGAACCAAATGGGTGGCTGTTTGCAATTTGATACAAATACAAGCACTTAAAAGGTTGCGCGAGAGGGAACACAAAATGAATATTATGGTGGGCAGAAAACATGCGCAAAGCAGTGTATGCTGCAAAGATGGAAGTGGAAACACTGGAAGCGGTGGTAACACGGAGGAACACAACCCACACGTATCATTATCCCATTATGCATTGTTAAATAAAAAAAAAGAGGATGAACAGAATAGTGAACAGGAAAGCAAAAAAAAAGATAACCTAACAAGTAGCACTAAGGAAAATTCCAACTATAACCATAACTGTAACTGTAACTCCACGTGCCACTACAATTCGCTCGCGAATTCTAACTTTATCAGATTGTCCTCTATTAACACAATTGAAAAAATTAAATATCGTATGAGTCGACATAGCACTTCACGTATACATTCTTATTTAGTCAGAAAAAAAAGCAAGTTAATGAAAAATCCAAAATTCCACCCACTACTTGTATCCTACTCATCTACAAACCTACAGAGTGAACCAGAAAATGATATTCTTTATGATGAATTCAGAGGCATAGATTATAGGTATGAGAGAAATTCGTCTAAAGGCAATGATTATACTTACGATGAAGCGACAAAAAAGTTCATAGATTATACTTCTCTCAATGATGCTCTAATAGTTTCCATAAAGGCCATAGCTGCGGGCATGCAGAATACTGGCTGACCAAAGCGTGGTCCTCCCTTGGTTAGCGCGATACGCACTTACTCGGGAAAGCATACCGCTTCATCGAGTCGACTGCTTCTGTGTGAACTGCTATTACCAACACTGTTTACAGGAACACGGGCTTTTTATAATTAACATGTTAACAAGTCCCATATGCGTCTCTTCCCTTTTCTCCATAGACTCGTATTCACACCAAGCGCTTGTGCCTATATGTATATATATATATATATATATATATATATATGCACATACATACATATGAACATATGCATGTGTGCTCGTATACTTACGCATGTACATATGATGTATCACTGTATCATTTGGGAGTTTCCGCAAGTATAAGTTATCATAAGCCAGTTTCGGTGAAAATAAAAAATGCCCATTTGGGAAAACCTCGAATTTAACGAACCAACAACTGCGACGGCTGCTTTAATGTTTTTACGCGGGCAGTAAATGGAAGGAAGAAATACGCAAATCTACGCAAAATTATGCAAAATTATTTCATATATTGACGTTTCGTTTTGTTATGCGCGCATGAGCACTCAAAAGTTAAAAAGAGAAGGAAACGTGCACTTGCATACATTTAATGCATAAATGTAAAGTGCACATGTAATACATATAGATGTATTACCTATCCTTACGTGCATTACACATAGTTACGTATGTTGCATATTCATACATGCATGCATATATGTAAAATGAAAATTTTGAAAAAATTGCCGTAACAGTAGGGGAAGAAAGCATACTAATCGTATTGTTATTCCTTGCACGATTGTTCATATTATTATTTCCTGATTCGCTTAATGAATGTATTTGTTTTATGTACTAATCGTTTATGCTTATCATATGTGCTAATCAGTTATGCTTCTCATATGTGCTAATCAGTTATGCTTATCATATGTTCTCATCGTTTATGCTAATCATATGTTCTCATCGTTTATGCTAATCATTTATGTTTATCGTATGTGCTAATCATTTGTTTTTGTCGTCCCACCTTCGCCGCCCCGCTGTGTGCTTTTTCCATACCTTTTAAAAATGATATACTTTAAATAATTGTACAAATTTCTTAGTGGTATAACGACAATGATTATATGATGACGCAAGTAATAACGTCAACAATGAATGTTGAGAAGGATAGAGCATTATTCATGAATAAGTTAAGAGAAGAGGTACAAAAGGTGAAGGGGTACTGTGTTATTGAAAATGTGTTATCATCATGGCTAATGAAAAGGCAAATTAAAATGAATATTAACATAAAAGAAAAAAAAAAAGAGGGAAGGATAAAGAGAAAGCAAGGGTATTTATTTTATTTAATTGAATCAAAATATTTAAACAAAATCCTGGGTAAAGTATTTTTTAATAAAAAATGTGTAAAAAATTTTTTAAATAGGAATAATAATAGTAATAATGATTCTTCGTATTGTTGTGTAAAGAAAATAATCCAAATAAAAAAAAAAAATAAGCATGTTGTTATTGCAAGTTTAAGCGATACATCTATTAAATCTTCGCTTCATTTTGTATATCGAGGAAAAAGTTTTTTTATTTTTGTTAATATTAGTCATTATGTAAATAAAGAGTTATTCAACCATACGAAGGAATGTTCAGATTCATCAATTGTAGTATTTGTTTATGAGTCCGATTGTACCCGCACACTGGGGGATGACAATGAAACGCGTAGTTATGACATAAGTGTAAGGAATATCCATCCTAAGAATTACAGAAGTATTTGTGATAATAACTACGCATGTGAAAAAGACTACTGGGAAGGGCGTAAGGCTGCTCTTTTTGGAGCCCATGAATATTTAAGGAAAAATGGCCTATGTGGTAGGGAAACGACCATAGAAGGGATTAGCGGTGGAATTAGAGTTGAAATTAGAGGCGAAACTAGAGGTAGAATTAGCGGTAGAGGTTGTATAAATATTGGTGGTCGTTCCCAGGGGGAAAAGGGCAGTTGCTCCTCGAACGAACACTGTAGCAGTTTTTCATCCCTCTACAAAAAGGAAAGAAAAAAGGAACAAATAGGCGAAAAAAAAGGAAAAAAAATAGATGAAAACATTGTGTGTACAAAAAAATATGTTGATCGTTATCTTCTACTAATTAACTACATAACACATGACACAATACTTCAGTTCTCGTTCATTAAATTATGCGATTATATTTTATATAAATACCTACAGCATGATGATGTTCATAAGAGTGCACTCGAGAGTGTAGCTAGTGCGCATAATGAAAAAGGTTTAGGTACTAGTTACATTTTTAGGGAAAATATACGGAGATGGTTCAACAGTGAAAGAGGTAGTATATATCGTGAAGCTACAAAAAGAGGAATGACAATAAACCGTTACATACTAAACCGAAGTTATACAAACATAAATTTGAAAAACGGTGTAACGTATCATTATGTAACTAACAAGGGAAATGATAAACTGGAGGGTGATAATGACGAAAAGCTTTTGGAGGAAACAAAACTTGAAATTACCGTTTATATTAAAAAAAAAAAAAATTTAATAGTTGTAAGTCTTATTTTTCCCTTAACATGTTCAGAAAATCCAATTCGGATAAGAAAAAGACAAGTAGTTATGTTCAAATTAGTGGTATGGAAAATTTAAAAAAAATTTCTGACTTGTTAATACAAAAAAATAGTCATATATATATATATAGCAATAGACTGAAAAGGGAAAAAGAATTTTTTCTTTTTTTTAATAATATTAATAAATGTTTTTATATATTTATTTCTCCTTTATTAATTTATTTTAATAAGCAAAATTCGGAGTTGTTACATATAAATACAAATGAGCAGCAAAAAAAAGGGTCTACTAATTTCCATTTGATAATTGAATTTTTAATAGAGCTCCTTTACTTAATCCGTGAAATGTTTGTTAAAAAAAAAAAATTATCAAAGAAGCTTCAGAAGTATATTTCAAATAAAACATTGAAGGGGTATATAAATTATAGTTCTCTTAGTACTTATGTGGCAGTGAAAAAAAAGAGAAAAATGGGGAAAATAGAAGAAAATGGAATAAAGAAAAAGAAATATATGTGCACATACACATTTCATACGGTTACTGAAAATTATTTTTTAGCACAAGAGGAAGACTTTTCATTGAATAGGAAGTTATTTAAAAAAATAAAAAAAATTTTGCGGAAATGCTCCCACTTGAACAAAAATATTATTCTAAATTTTGTAGAAAAAAATTTAGAAAAAGTTTGCACACATGTCAAAGATTTGTTAACATGGTGCAGCCAATTCAGTGCAGCAAGTTTGTGCAGACGAGGATATAACATATATTTGTATTTCTGTAGAAAGGAATTGACGCCGCTTAGTAACGCAAAGGAACATTCAGAGATGAGTGATCATATTATAAGTAATAGAGGAAAATGCAGAGTTAAGTGCAGCGATAAGTACGTCGGAAAAAGTATCAATAAACCTAGCAGTAAATGCAGCAGTATACGCAGGGATAACTGGGGTGATGATACATCCTCGCACAGTGACAGTGGTAACAAAGACGAATTGAGAAATAGAGGCAAGGCAAGCACCCATTTAATATGTTCATTCAAAGTGGTATCAAGAATGGATAAAATAGTAAAAGTATTGAAACACATACTCATATGCTTATTATACATTTTTAGTAAACTCGAAAAAAACTTCTCTAATTTGGACACTATATATAAACTGAAATGTCTTCATTATCTCATTAACGCATTTCCATATCTCTACATTTGTTATCTAAAAAAAGAAAAATTGAAGAGCTTTTATTATAAAAAATATATTCGTCATAGTAGACTTCCCTTCTTTAAACACTCGATGAAGAATACATACAATAAGCATATGTTAAAGTGTGTAATGAGGGAAAAAAAAAAAAAAAAAAAAGACTTCTGAAGTGTATTTTTTTTAAGCAGAAGGAATTTTTTTTCTTGTTAAAAGTGCAGAAATATATTTTATATTTTTACCTGTACTTGTTCAGAAAATTTTGCAAAAACAGGTTTGTATCAAACTGTAGCTTTAGCGACATTTCCTCCACAGAGCGAAAAAAAGGTATACGTTCAACAAAAAAAAAAAAAAAAAAAAATATTGAGAGTAAACAACTATACAAGTGAATTATTACATAAGAGATTTTACACTTTTCTTAAAAAAATTAGAGAAGAAAAAAGAAAAAAGAAAATTTACTCCTACTTTCAAAAATGTATGAATGTTCTTCTTTTAAGTAATAGCAAAAATGGTTCATTTGAAAATGCAAAAGCGTGTAATTACGTGCACACAAGAGAAAAGAGAAAAAAGGAGGTGAAGGAACATAAAAAAAAAAATGGAAATAAACCAAAAAAAGAACAAAACAGTGGAAAAAAAAATGACATATATATATTGAGGCCCATAAGTATGGATAAACATTATTTAGAAAGAGAAAAAAAGAAAAAAGGGAAAAATAGCAAAAAGGGGAGTAGTAATTATTCCAGTAGTAGTCAGCTTACCACAAGTGATAATGTGGTATATGACTTCACACCTGATGATAAACAGACAGAGCAGACACTGGTGAAATATACATTTAATAAAAATAGGAGGAACGAAAACATATTTATAAAAGACAAAGAATATTGCAGATTTTTTATTTTGAAGAAAATGAAAAGGACTGTGTCTAAATGCGGCACTTTCTTAATCAATAAGGTGAAAGAACAAATTTATAAAAAAAAAAATTTATTTTTTCTAAATGTAAATATGCATAAAATAATTTTAATAAAGATGGTAAAGCATCTTCAATGTGAAGCTAAAAATGTTATAACTGATATTCTAAAAATGGGGGAAAGCAGTATGATGGGAATGAGGGGCTGTGGATATGCGGATGGTCAACATGGCGATGATCCGCACAGCGATAATGCCAAAAGAAATGACAAAGGGAAGGATACTAATACATCCTTTATTAACCACCATGAAGCAGAGAAACTACTATATCTTGTGTGTAAAAAAATTCGAATTAATAAAAACTTCTCTGTATTTAACATTATGAATGTACTTATAAAAAAAAAAAAAAATGTACATTATACAAAAATACCAAATATTGATGATCAAATAATTAGTAGCTTTTTTCATTATGAAAAATGTTCAATTAACCAAATCTTTGAAAAGAATAAATCTCGTCCGTACAAAATTACGCTGAACTATTTAGTCTTTTTTATAAATGGGCATATTACCTGTACTGTTCATAATTTTTTTACCAATAATTATGAAAAATTAACTAAATCACAGGACAAAATTTATTTTATAAATATACAAAAGAATGATTTTATTAAAAACATGTTTGTTGAAACAACCTTATATTTTTTGGAGTACCTCTTTTCATATATAAGTGGTACTATCAGCTTTATACGTAAAGGTGAAGGCACAACCCCAGCAAAAAAAATAGTAACAAATGCGGAAGCGGAAAAAGATGAAATAGAAAAAAAGGAGGAAGAAAAAAACAAAAGTCATTTTAATGTATGCAAAATATTTTGCTACGAAATAGAGCAAAACGTGTGTGAAATAAAAAAAATATATAAGGTAAAAAGGAAGGGAAAATTTTTTTTAAACGTTTTTATATTTTCAAAAAAAGATCTTCTCTTTGTTTATTCGTACAATAAAAAGAATAAAAGTGCCATATTCAACCCTTTTTTTGTCAAATTTTTAAATCAAAATGAATTATATGACGTTTATTTAGACAGATTAAACTTTAGGAACGCATGAGCCAGGGAGCATAATGAGAATAAGGAATAAGCTGGTCAAGCTACACATGAAGGGTGAGGTCTTGCTTATTCCAAAGTGCCGAAAGGATGGCATGATTTTTTTGAAAAAAAAAAAAAAAAGATACATGCACACATACATACACATACACATATATATATATATATATATATATATATATATATATAAACGCTTCCCTTCCTTTTAGGGATATAATCCCCTTTTGCATAATTTGACCAGGTCAATAATTCCGCACGTCAAACTCTGTTGATGCAAAATCAAAATAGCTTACCATTCTGAACTATTAAGATATAGATCATAATTATGTAGGCAGGAAGAACGAAACATCCCAAAGAATAAAAAAAGAGAAGCGTTTATTATATAAATCTTTATGATTTTATTTTTGTTTTTATATTTTTTTACTTTTATATCTGCCGTAGCAGAACCTTAAGTACATGTTTTTTTCCCCCCTTTCTTTAAATGCCCTATATTATGACATATTAATTGAAATAACATATATTTTTTGTAATTTTTAAAAACAAATTTTGAAGTGGTCAATTTTTTTAGTAATGTATGTATAATATTAATTTGGTAAAAAAAAAAAAAAAAAAAAAAAAAATTGAACTTGACCTTTTTTGTTTATTTCCTGACAATATGTTTGAGTATTCCCTTTACACATACATGATGGTCAATTTTTTTTTTTTTTATTACGTATTTTTTTCCTTCGTATTTTAATCCTTTGTATTTTATTCTTTAGTATTTTAATCCTTCGATTTTAAGCTTTCATATCTTATTCTTTCTGTTTTATCCTTTCGTATTTTTTCTTTTTTTTATATCTTTTATTTTGTTCATTTCTTTTCCTTTTTCTTTTCCTTTTCCTTTTCCTTTTCTTTTTCCTTTTCTTTTTCTTTTTTTTTTTTTTTATTTGAGGTCCTAAAAAAAATAGAAAAATATTAATATAGAGAAAATTCCAAAAAAAGAAAAACATCTAGACAGAACGTTTAAAAAGAGGTACACAATATAAAAAAAAAAAAAAATAAGAAAAAGGATATACAGTAGACTTGAGCGAACACAGTTTGTGCCTACACGGGTTATATCCAAACTCCTTTACAAACACATAATAATACAATACACCAAATGCACACCTGTGCAAAGAGGTAAGAAGCAATTTGGAATAAGAAAAAAGAATTTCAAGCTCTTGATAAATATATAGGCAAAATCATTGCGTAAAATAATGCACAACCGTAGAGCACGGGGTGGAAGTGAGGGTATGACAAATTTACTCTAGTCTGAAGCGGCACAGGAAAAGGTGGAAAATAGAAAATTAGAGAAGTAGAAATATAAAAAATTAAAAAAGTAGCAAAATAGAAATATAGCAAAACAGCAAAAAACTGCCATTTGTGCTGATCCTTTTTTTCCTTTTGTTTTTCACATTTCTATTTCGCCTATCTATATTTGCCCATCTTTCCCATCTACCTGTCCATTCTTTTTCACCAGGCATCTCCAGCAGCAAAAAAATGGACGATGCAAGTGGGGCGGCAAAGGGGGGCCAGGGCTTACAGCATGACAAAATAAAGTACGAATTTTCAAATGTAAAATACACAGTAGATCATGGAAAGCTAGAAATATTGCACGGAATTAAAGGTATGTTATTACCTAAAACGATAACAGTTATAATGGGTCCGAGTGGAAGTGGTAAAACAACCTTATTAAATATTTTATCATTGAAAGTAACAGATGGTGTTCAAGGGAAATTTCTAATTAATGGTATGAATAGAACAAAACATATAAAAAGCCATATGGGTTATGTGTTACAAGATGATTATTTTTTTTCAAGACTAACAGTATATGAAACCATCGAATTTACAGCTAAATTAAAATTAGATATAAGAGACAAAAATAAATTAACCCAGTTAGTTAACTCTGTTTTAGATATTATGAGTTTAAGTCATGTAAAGGATACTATTGTAGGAGATGCATTTATAAGAGGAATAAGTGGTGGTCAAAGAAAAAGGTTGTCTATTGCAAATGAAATATTATCAAATCCTCCTTTGCTACTAATGGATGAACCAACGAGTGGTTTAGATTCATCATCTGCTTTATCATTAGTAGAATGTATTCAAAGAATAGCTACCATGTCAAATACGACAATAATTTCTTCATTACATCAACCAAGTAGTCAAGTTTTTGCAAAGTTTGATAGACTAATTGCTATTACCAATGGATATATCATATATCATGGGAAAACAACAGAACTAAATAAATATTTAAAAAAAATTGGGTTTATTTGTCCTTATGGATGGAATGTAGCTGATTACTTAATGGATATATTATGTAATAACAAATTTGAAATCATATTATTAGAAAATTACAATAAATTCCTTCAGTTTGATAATGAAGAGGGGTATTTTATGAACATAAGTGCTATTAACAATACAGTGATTCATGATGATTACGATGCTTCTATGGAAAGGGAGTTAAGTGCAGCAGAGTTGAAGCAAAAGGCGGATAGTGGGTATTGCGGTAGTGGCAGTGCCGGTGGTAGCGCCAAGGTGCAGATCGTTTCAATGCAAGAAAGTAAGGCAAGGGAACAGGATCTAATGAAGCTCAAGTCAGTGGAGATATTAATTTCTTTGCAAACAAGAAAGACGCCATATTTAAGACAAAATTTTTTTTTATTAATAAGAGGATTAAAAAAAATTATAACGGATGAAATAACGATAGTTAAAGTAATCGATTTGGTAGTCATTTTAACTTTATTTGGTTTCTTATGGTTAAAAACATTTAAAGAAGATACAGAAGAAGGTATAATAGATACTATTGGTGCAATATTTTTTATCCTTTCTTATTGGACATTCTATCCAGCTTATTTGTCTTTATATTCTTTCCCATCAGAAAGAGAAGTAATAGCGAAAGAAAGAAATATGAAAACCTTTCAAGTTAGTAATTATTTTTTTTCAAAATTGTGTGCAGAATTTATTTATTTTTTTATTATAATAGCTTTTTGGATGCTTGTAACACATTTAGTTCTCTATGGCACTTTTAAGGTAGGTATATATATAAGTTATGCAATTGTTACTTTGTTAAATGCTCTTATTAGTTGTTCATTGGGATATTTTATATCAACATTATTTGATAATTTCAGTAAAGCTGTAAGCTTTTTATCGGTTGTTCTTTTAACTATGACTTTAACTAATGGATTTTATGTAGAAATTGCAAAATTACAAATCCCATTTAGATACTTACAATGGTTATCTTATCAAACATATTCTGCTTCTATACTAGCAAAGATCAAATATGACAATGCTCTTATTAAATGTTCTCCAGAAAATTTATCTCAACAATGTAAAAATCATGGCGTATTTCCTGGTAATGTAATTATAGATAAGCGATTTGCCAAATTACATATTTCCATTTCGGTCCTTATTTTAATTTCCTTCTATGTGATTATTAAAATATCCACTTACATTTCTTTGCGGTGGTCCCATGCCCTAAAAATGAAGTAAGTAGGGCACCCGCGACTCGCCTTGTGCGTATGTTTGACTCAGTACATATACCTGCATGCATGCATAAGTACATACATACATATATATATATATATATATATATATATATACGTTTATACATGTGGTAATATATTATTTGAAAATAAGACCCTTTCTTAGCAAATGTATGTTATGCAGATTTGCACATACGAGAATTTGCCCATTTGTTCATATGAAATTTTTCCCGTTTGAACATACAAAATTTTACCCATTTGCGCATAAAAAGTTTTACCCATTTGCGCATAAAAAGTTTTACCCATTTTCACGTTTGAGCATTTCCATACGAATGAGCCCAACATGCCAACTTGGAAAATCATTCAACACATGATTTTTATAAAAATATAAAAAACAGGATATTATTTTTTTCTGTTTTTTTAAAAAGAGCGAATTTTATTTACTTTTCTTTTTCTTTTTCTTTCTTTTTTTTTTTTTTTTTTCTTTTCGTGCGTGCCTACAATCATATGATGTGTGCACACGTATGTATGCATAACTCTCTTTTAAAGAAGTAAAAGATTGTTTTTCTCCACTCAAACACCGAATTTAGAAAACTTGTAACTAAAGCAAAATTTCTCTTTAAAAAACAAAAGCTTTCATGTTTAGTCTTATTTCCAGTGATTATGCAAAAAGACTTGTGTCGTCCAGGTAGACACAAGAGATAAAATAGAATAAAAAAAAAAAAAAAAATTTTAATTACTTCGAAATGTACCTTCATTTTCCCTTCAAGTATTTTAAGAAGAAAATTTAAAGAGTGTTCAGAGAAACGCACTAATGTCTTTGCCTCTAATGATGCGTTAACGGATTGCATATAATGGTTCATGAAGAGGACCCTCAAGAAAAAAAAAAAAAAAATTCTACGTACATACGTACATACGTGCATACGTACATATATATGTATGCATATATTTATATATTATATGTATGTGTAAATATTCGGATGATACTAAAGGAATGTAAAAACTCCCCTGCAGATATGTCGACTGAATACATCCCTCCAAATTTTGATAAGACAATGTGAAATATCATAAAATAATTGTTAAATACTTCTCAAAACTGATGATTAATTTATTTTTACATTCATTTAATTTTCATTTATAACAATTTACTTTTCTATGTCACAAATAATTTATATGAACAAGGAAAAAACTAAGGGAAAGTACGTTTATCCAAATGGAAACGTATATATAGGAGATTTTAAAAATGAAAAGTTCCATGGGCAGGGTATAGACAAAGCCGAAGATGGGAAAAAAAGAGAAAAAAAAAAATTCGTGCTACTATTATTGCATGTTCATAAATATTAGGAAATTGTGCATAATATGCCTTACGTGTACATACATGTGTGCATATACATATACTTACACATATACAGACACATACACATACACTTACACATAGACATACACATACACTTACACATACACTTACACATAGATATACACATACACTTACACATAGACACACACATACACTTACACATATATATACATTTTTATTTTATTTATTTTTTTTTTGGTGCCAGGAACTTTAATTTTTAAGGAAAAAGGGAAATATAAGGGAACTTGGGAAAACGGGAAAGAGGTTACTGGTCAGTATTACTTTAGTGATGGGTTACAATATGCAGATAAATGGAAATATTTAATTGATAGTCCATATTTTCACAACGAACAAATTAACAGCAACGAAGTTATTTACATGGAGAAAAAAAGAAATGCCTACTTAGACAATATTTACGATATAGGTATGCATTTCACTTTTTTTTTTTTACTCTGCACCCATAATTAGATACATACTTGCATAATCCAAATATATGTAGTACCAATAACGGACTTATTTGTGAAGCGGTTGTTCCTTTTTTTTTTTTTTTTTTTTTTTTCATGTTTACTTGTTTAAAGAATTTCTTAAATTTTTGGCTATTTGTTTATAAATTTTGTTTTTTTCGAATTTTGTACATACCCTTTTTTTTTTTTTTTGTCTATTTGTTCATATATTTTTTTTTATTTTTTCTGTTTGTTCATATATTTTTTTTTATTTTTTCTGTTTGTTCATATATTTTTTTTTATTTTTTCTGTTTGTTCATATATTTTTTTTTATTTTTTGCTGTTTATTCATATATTTTTTTTTATTTTTGCTGTTTATTCATATATTTTTTTTTATTTTTGCTGTTTATTCATATATTTTTTTTTATTTTTGCTGTTTATTCATATATTTTTTTTTTTTTTTACTTGTGCATAAATTTTTTTTTTTTTTTTTTGGTGCATTTTCATTTTCTCTCCTTCCCCCGCTGTGCTAAAAATGTATGCCATGTTTATAACTTCTTTGAATGATGGTCTTTTTTTTTTGAAGGAGATGGTTACTGCAAAATGGATGACAATTTCGTCTACGCTTTCGTCGATAACAAAGAAATAAGAAAAGTAAATGAAAGAGAAAAAAACTGGATAAAGAACCACTGTGCCAAATATTAAAGAAAAAAACTTACATTAATATATATGTAGAGATATTTCCTTAAAAACCTTTTTTTTTTTTTCCCGCTGAAAAGTTTAGCTAATTAACGTGGGCATATTGCAAATGTAAGCGCATATATGCACACACACATGCAGCATAACGAACTGCACTTTCTCATAGCACATTTTGCATAGAATATGTTTTAGAGAGAATGCTGCAAAACTAAAAATGCATTTTTCGTAAAAATGGGAAATGGAACACATTTCTTTACTAGTTTCCCTATTTTTTTTTTAACGTTCCAAAGGTACATTATCTTCCAAGTTTTTTAAAACTTCCCTTCAGTCAAACTTATAGGACTACAGCCTTTTAATAAAAAAAAATTGTATTTCTCTTAATAAATTACGGTCATAATATGTTCATTCAGTTTGAAGGCTATTTAAAAAATTTCTTTTTTTTTCTTTTCTTCCATTTTGCAATTTTACCTTCATTGTTAAGGCGATGCACCTACACTCGTGCTACTGAGCCTATTTTCATTTAATTACTCGATTGAGAATTTATTTCCATTTTTGTACTCTGCGTTGGATTCTAAATTGCACCAAAGCTGCATGGGCTCATTTCGTTTAGTGTTCAAGGAATTCCTAAGGTAAAACTGGGCTTTGAGTAGTGGCAGTAGTAACAGCAGCAGCAGTATAGTACTGCACGCTCAGGAAAAATGATAGACTACTACTACTGCTACACGAAAAAGAAAAGCGATATTGGTAAAAAGTGCTGCTTCACCAAGTCTACAAGTCAAATAATAGGGCGAATAGAACCAAATGAAGAGTTAAAAAAAAAATATATGTATAAAGAGAATATATATTATAATGATGATAATATAAGAAAGTTTAGTGAGCAGTATGTTAATATAGAAAGTGTAAAATTAGAAAATAAGTTTTTTTATCATAATGAAGGTGGATGGACTAAAGACATAGATATCAGTGATAAACAAAATAAGATAAAATATATTAAAAGATTGGATAAAGATGTGAATCTAATAAATAGTTTAAAAATACTAATGAATGAAACAACGAAAATTTTACATAAAAATAATAGTATTAATATATATGAAGAATATTTTAAGGATGATTTGCAAAAGGAAGAAAATTTTAAAATTAAATCAATTATAATAATTAAGGATAAAATTCGAAAGTATAAAAGATTTATTACATCTATTAAATGGTCAACTGATAATACACACAAATTAGCTATCTCTTACTGTGTTAATGATTATCAAAAAATTTTAAACAGTTCCCCAAAAAACTGTTTATTATATAATTTGAATCAAGTTAATAGTCCATATCAAACATTATATTCAAAAACGTTTATTAGATGTCTACGTTTTAATCATAAAAATCCTGATTTGTTATTAGCGGGTTCTTATGACGGTACAGTTAATATATGGGATCTAAGAAAAAAAAATACCTTATGTGAATCATCTTCAATAAATGTTAGTCATAAAAACATTGTCCAAGATATCATATGGTTACAAACGAAAACAAATAATCATTGCTTATCTATTTCGAATGATGGTTTATGTTTAATATGGGATGTTCGCAATTTTTCGAACCATATAGAATCTTTTTATCTAAATAAAGATCCCAGAGAAGTGTGTGAATTGGTAGGAACCGCCAACTTAGATGCAGACAATTTGAAGCTTTCCGATGGGGGGGTGGTAAACACCGCAAATCTGGTTAGTACTTATACAGAACGTGTTTCAACACAGGGATTAACTAGCAGTACAGCACCAGGAGTAGCTACCAGTTCAGCTACAGGAACAACTACCAGTCTGACTCATCCAAATCAGGTAAGAGGAAACATTCCTATTGCGAATGATTTGAATAACGAGTTACCATCGGGGAGTTGCACAAACTTATGTTACAGTGCAAATTGTTTAGAGTGGAACCTCGAAGCAGGACCATCAAAAATACTAGTAGGATCAGATGAAGGGTATATTTTATCCTTATCAAAAAGACAAACTAAAAATCTTGAAATGCTACAAAAATATGGAGCATCAAATGAAAAACATTTATCTAGTATTACAAGTATAAAAAGAATACCTGTTAATCTCAAATATTTTTTATCAACAGATAAATGGGGTTTTAATATATGGTCAGAAGACATAAAATTTCCTATCATTTCGAATTATTATGATGAATGTGTAATTAATAAAGGATACTGGATTTATGATTCCTCTTTTTTCATGTTAATAAGAAAAGATGGTTACTTAGATTTTTGGAATTTACTTTACAATTTCAATGAACCCATTATCAAACATAAAATATGTAATTGCTCAATCACAGAAATAGATGCACATGTTAATAATAAATATATTTCTGTCGGAAATGAACAAGGCGATATTCATATATTAAAACTAGGGGATAGCTTTTGTAAAAATTCGAGTGAAGAAAAAAATGCCCTAGATGAACTATTTGAAAGAGAATCAAAAAGAGAAAAAAATTTAGAATATATTAGAAAACAGCTCAACTGTATTAAGAAAAAGAAAGAATATTTAAATGCTCAAGATGTTCAAATAATGGACGATGCTGTCAGGGAGACTGATAGGGAGTACGAGTCCGTAATTTGATGGTCAGTTTTCTTGCCATTGAGTGCGGGGGCAAAACATGGGAAAAAAAAAAACAAAATAAATAAATGCATATGTATATATATATATATATATATATATATATATATACTTAATAAGCGAAAATTTTCTACCACTGGGAACGTCTTCTTTTATCAAAATAAATCCCTCACTCTTTTTTTTTTTTTCTGTTAAGCTGTTACTATTATATACGTACATGTATCACATAGCCCGCATTTATATTATTATTATTTTATTTTTTTTTCTTTTTTATTATTTTTTTCTCCTACTCACCTATTACATATATATAATTTTTAAAAACCGTGTAACCTTACCATTTTAAAAGTAAGAGATCATGTAAAAACAATTTCTTTTTCTTGCTGTTCTTGTTCGAAATGTTCTTTTAACCATACCGAGAATTTTTAGTGCTCTACTTGATTTGGTTATACGTGCATGTATAAATAGGTATACAAACATACATACGTATATGTACATAGGTATATGAATATATGTATATATATTCATCCCTAGCATTGTCCTCTAGTCATTTATACGTGCTTTTTTTTTTTTTTATAAAAATGTATCCCTGTATCTATTTGGAAGAATTTTTCCCCCTATAACGTCATGGGTATTGGCAGTATTTCTTCAATAAAAAATAAACGAACTTATGAACTAGCGAACAGACGAACAAAAAAAATAAAATGATGCGCAAAAATAAAAAGTTTTTCCCAGAATAACTGTTTTGTGTATAAAAAAAAAAAAAAAAAAAAAAAAAGAAAAAGCGCAGCGTGTATAATATATTTATGGCGTAACATTAATCAAGTTCAATATCTATGTAAATAAATAAAAAAAAAAAAATTATTGATGTAATTAATGGAGTGATTGATACAATTAAAGAAATAACCAACACAATCAGTGGAATGACTGAAACGATTAATGGAATGATTGATTCGATTAATGGAATGACTGATTCGATTAATGGAATGACTGATTCGATTAATGGAATGACTGATACAACTAATGGCATGAAATACCAACTGTTTTATGGAAAAAATAAAAAAATTTGTGTTTGTTTTATAAGTAGTTTTTTTGTTGTACAGTATTTCTTAAAAGAATAGCAAAAACAGATAAGCTTTTATTTTGCCCATGCAAAACGGCATATATTGTTACATATTTATGTAGGTTAAAAAAATTTTTGAAAAAGAAAAATTGTAATTCCAAATAAAAATACCTGCACATGTACAGGCAGTTTGTGGGAAGGAATAATTTTACGTGGAGCATACAGGTAAGAAGTTGAAATATATGTTTCATTGATAGAAAATAAAAATTGCATATTTCAGCAAAAGCTTAGCATAGCATTTACGTGTATCGCGTAATTTTGCCTGTAGAGGCCTTCTTTTTTTTCTTAATTTTTGTAAATTAATTAAATGAAAAATAAAGCGTAAATTCAGCGTAAATTCAGCGACAAATAAAGAGGCGTACAAAGCGATATATAAAGAGACGTATAAAGCGAAAAATTAAGAGGAGTATAAAACGGCATGCAGAGTGGAATACAGAGTTACATAGAAAACGGCTCGGAAGGGATGACGAACAAGTACAACAAAATCAATAAGAGCAACTACGAAACGAGAAAGGCTGTGTTTTACGACAAGGGAAATAATAAAAACAGCTTTGAAAAAGAGAATGGGGTTAAATATTTTAACGAACAGGACTTACAAAGTTTTTTCAATACATGGAAGCAGTGTTATAAAGAGAATATAATTGTTGAGGAAAGAGAAAATTTTATAGTGTGTGATAAAGAGAAGGATATGGAAAATGGTAATAATGAATATTTTAACTCTTATAATTATATACATATACATGAAGATATGATAAAAGATGAAATAAGAACAAGGTCATATTATGATGCTATTCGAAAGAACCAGCATTTAATTAAAGATAAAATAGTATTAGATGTTGGATGTGGAACAGGAATTCTTTCTTTTTTTGCTGCAAAGTATGGTGCAAAACATGTATATAGCATTGAAAAGAGTAATATAATATATACAGCATTGAAAATAAGGGATGAAAATAATTTAACAGATAGAATAACTCTTATTAAAGGACTAGCTGAAGAAATAGAGTTACCAGTTGATAATGTAGACATTATAATATCTGAATGGATGGGGTATTGTTTATTATATGAAAATATGCTTGACACAGTTTTATATTGTAGAGATAAATGGTTGAAAGAAGATGGACTTATTTTTCCTGATAAAGCTTACATGTATATAGCAGGAATTGAAGATAGCTTATATAGAGAAGAGAAATTTGATTTTTGGAAAAGTTGTTATGACTTAAATTTTTCATCAGTTTTACCAATACTTAAAGAAGAAGTTGTTATAGATTATGTTGATAAAAATTTTATTGTTACTGATACTTGTTGCATATTAACATTAAATTTAAAAACATGTAGTAAAGACCATTTATCTTTTGTTTCTCCTTTTAAATTAAAAATGATTAAGAAAGATTATTTACATGCACTGGTTATATGGTTTGATGTTTCTTTTTCTGCTTGTCATACAGATATTAGTTTTACCACTGGACCATATGGTGGTCATACACATTGGAAGCAAATTGTCCTTTACACAGAGCATATTATTACAGCAGAAAAGAATGAAATATTGAACGGAATTTTTGCTCTCAAAAAAAATAATAAAAATAACAGACACATTGATATGAAATTGCATTACATATTTGATGGTGTGCACACAAAGGCGCAGTCAACGCAGTACTTTAATATCAGTTAAGTGTGGTTTGACTACGCGTTCGTTCACCGCGCAAGTACTAGAATATGGACATATTTGCTCACGTGAATGGAAGTACACACACGTATGCGCTTGCACACACAAGTGAAGTTGCACACCCGTATATGCTTGTTTGGACGTCCATGCTAATCCTGTGAAAAACTGCATCTAGTTTATTTAAATATTTACTCATACGTTTATTCATTCATTTATTTAATATATATATATATATATTTATTTATATATATTTATATATATATATATATTTTTTTTTTTTTTTTTTTTTTTGATATTTATTTCATGGTAATACACTTGTACTTATTTACATGACTTGTTCATAATTTGCAGTTTAGGTTAAAAAAAATATTCTTACCAGTTCATAATATATATTCGGTGCATTATGACTAAGCAATAAATAAAGGTGAAAAAATATGCCTGTTTTTTTTTTTTTTATTTCGATCTTTATTTCTGTTTTTATTTTTTTTTTTTATGTTTCCCCTTTCTACATTTTTTAAATTAGACACCGATAAGTAACTCCGGTTGTTTTCTTTTTTTTAATTTCTTTCTGTTCGTTTCGATTTTGCAGTTTTTATCGCTCTTTCACCTTATCTGAAAACCCATTTCTACCCTTTATTTTAGCTTCTTTTTTCTTTACTCATTACTATTATTGTTATTACTAAAATTATCATCGTTATTATAGCTATCATCGTTATTATAGCTATTATCGTTATGCTAAATAACTTTTTTAACTTTTTTTTTTTTTTTTTTTTTTTTTCTTCCTAAATTGGCATCCATGTGGTGATGTGAATAAATTCCAGAAGGCAAACTTAACAAAATTTTACAATGTTTGAAGAGAAAAAACACTGATAAAATAAAAATACTTATATAAGTTTGTATATGTAAATACATGCACGTATACAAACGCGTACGTATACCCACATGCTCACCCCTCCCCAACATACACGAACACATCTTCTAACTCATTTAATAGATAGATATACGCTAAGACGATGTATATGCTGAACATATAGTATGTATGCAAAGAGGGGGTAATAACATACATATGTATTCATATGTAAAGATAGTTTAATTTTTTGTATAACATAAAATGAATTGGTATGCATATATATATTTTTTATTCCTTTCTTTACTTCTTTTGCCAAAGCAACAAATATAAAATATTTCATATTCCTTGCACATTCATATCTTTTTTGAAAACGTATGAACATTAAATTATGAGAAATTTTTTCCTAACATGAGAGCAAAACAAAATTAATTTAGTAGTGTACAACTTATGATATTACTAACGTACTTAAAAAGGAAAACATTTTCATTATTTTTTCATTATTTTCTCGCATATACCATTTTTGCATTATATTTTTATTTTACACATAATATCGAAGTCTTTACTTTTTAGTTTTTACTTTATAGTTTTTACTTTTTAGTTTTTACTTTATAGTTTTTACTTTATAGTTTTTACTTTTTAGTTTTTACTTTATAGTTTTTACTTTATAGTTTTTACTTTTTAGTTTTTACTTTTTAGTTTTTTTTTTTTTTTTTTTTTCACTAAAAAAGGGGCTTATTAAGGAAAAAAAATAAAAATAAAAATATCATCTAGCATGATAGAATGTACTAAAGGGGTATGTGTTATTAATATTATATTTTTGTAACTTCAGCATAGCATAATTATATATTGTAATAATACAATACTGTTAACTATGAGTCATCCTTATTATATATATTTATACTCTTGTTCAAGGTACATAACGGAAATATTGTTCTACGTAATATCACCATGGTAGCTTCCAAAAAAAAAAAAAAAAATGCTATTTATTATACTTTATAAACGTATACAGTCGTGATCCTTATTATTATGTTTTGTTATAAATGAAAAAATAAAAGCATATAGTCTGCACATATGTATATATATATATTATGTAGTATTTATTCATAATTGCTTATAAGGTAATACTAATTTTGTTTCACACTCTATATTTTAATCAATTCATTGTTTACCTTACTGTATATGACGATACTGCGTAATATAAGTGCGAACGATTGCTTTTTGAAAAGAATCCTTTTTTTTTTTTTTTTGTTCATTATATTTTTCACATGTTTCTTCATTTTGTTCTTTTAAATCATTTTCATTATTTAAATCATTTTCATTATTTAAATCATTTTCATTATTTAAATCATTTTCATCATTTAAATCATTTTCATCATTTAAATCATTTTCATCATTTAAATCATTTTCATCATTTAAATCATTTTCATCATTTAAATCATTTTCATCATTTAAATCATTTTCATCATTTAAATCATTTTCATTATTTTCATTATTTTTATTTTTTTCATCATTTTCATGGTTTTCATGGTTTTCTTTTTTTTTTTTTTATCTCTCTTTTTTAAAATTTTAAAGGAACATCACTTACACTTCAAAAATTTTTTTTTTTTTTCATAATTTTCCTACTTAACTTGCAATAAATGTTTAGAACATGTACATTTAAATGTAGCAACGTATTAACGAACACTAATAAATTTTAGTAAAAGTTTTTTATCTTTTTTTTTAATTACACAGTAAAAGTGTCAAGTTAGTATATGAAATAAAAATTATACTGTATTGTGTTATATTAAATTATATATTGTTATTTTGAATTGTACATGTTATAATATATTATTGCATTTCATTTCGTTTCATTTCGTTTCCTTTTTTACGCCGCTTTTCGCGTTTTACCTGTATCGGTCCCTTCACTGCCCCCTTTTATTGTCCATAATTTAGTTCTTCTCAACCTTCTTGTGTGCAAAATGGAAAATGTATCACCTGAAATATTAGCAGCAAGAGCTAGGCTGAAGGAAAAGATGGGAGGTAATCTAAGACAAATAGGAGGAAAGGGGAGTGCTAGGAGAAAGATAAAAAAGGTTCATAAGACATCCATATCAAATGAGAAGAAAATTAATTTGATATTAAAAAAAATTGGTGCTTCCTATTTTGGGGATGTGGATGAAATATGTGTGTACAAAGCTGGTGATACGTACTTAGAATTTAAAAGGCCGAAATTGTCAGCTTCTTTGCAGTCAAATACATATGTTGTTACTGGAAAATATACTGAACAGAAAATTGATTTAAACAAAATATTCGAAGGACTAAAAGGAAATAAAAATGTGGATAAGAACTTACTGGAAAAATTAAAAAATGATCCAAATATAAAAAATTTATTAAATAAAGAAAATGAAGCGAAAAAGAGGGAAGAACAGGAGCAGGCTGCTGAAATACCCGATTTGGTTGAGAATTTTGAGGAGGTCTCAAAAGAGGAAGAGAAATGAATTTAAATGGTCTTTCAGATAACTCTTTTTTTTTTTTTTTTTTTTTTTTTTTTCCCATTGTAGCAAATGCATGTGTGCATTGTTTGTATATATTACGCGTATTTATTACGTGTGTACATTATGTGCATATAGGTATACCTATACATATATGTATTTTTATATTTTATATATATTTTTTTTTTATTACCCCATTTTACTAATCAAGCTGTATGTCTAACTGGCGAAACGTAGCGACCACAGTTGTACGTGTGTACTTAGCACGTCCATGTGCATATCTGTTGTGAACAAAATTCATTTTTAAATAATCTATATAATATATGTATCCTTATCATATGGGGTAATATTATTTTTAAAAATATAATTTAACTGAGTTTGATTAAATGAGTAAAAAGGGAGAAGAAAAAAAAAAAAAAAAAAAAATACAAACAAATTGGAAAAATGATAAATTACCAAATTGCCAAATCGAATATCATATTTTTACAAATATTTAATAAAATGGGTCTCCGTGTAACGCTTATGCTAGTAAAACGGTACTGCGTTACCTTATGTGCGAACACGTGGAAGAAGAATAATTTATTGAAATAAAAAAGAAAGAAGCAAAAATTATGTAATGCTATGATTAAACATATTTCTTTGTGTATTGTAAATATATGTAAGCATTACACGCATCATTATGTTACGTCTTTAATTGAGTGTTTTCCGTTTAACTCGTGCTTATATCGAGTATGGAATGGTATCACGTTTAACCTTTAGATGGTGCCAGGGAAAGGCGTGCAGGTTGTAATCCCCCATATATGCATACATATATATATATATATATGCATAAATACATATGTATATATGTATGATATGTACGAGTAAACCCATTTTGCACGTTTTGCTCTTAGTGTGCTATTTTTACAAAAATTAGGGATCCCACATATTTTCCATTTTAAAAGGCTCATGTTTTCTTTGATTTATTCGTTCAATAATTGCATTTAACGCGCAAGCATGTTACTACGCGTGTACATACACATTCGAATTCGTATATATATATATATATACATATGCGCATATGTGTATGGGTACACATACATAAGATTCCCCATTGTAGTAACATAAAAGGCCAAACGTACTCTTTATGTAAAGAAGCGAAAAGAATGCAAAAACGTTTTTCCTCTTCACATATTTGTGCGAAGGTAAAGGAAAACAAGTACATAATTTTTAATTTAAGCTAAAAATTATAACAACGCTCTTTTCACAAATGAGATAAAAAAAAGAAAAAAAAAAAAAAAAAGAGAAAATATTTTTCTATTACTTATGTAAGAACCATTTTTAAAATGAAAGTTAAACATAATTAATTCCGCCTAAAATTACTACAACTTATCACAAAATAAAACGAATTTATTTTTTAATACATTTGGATATTTTTGTAGGTAAGCGCAAATATAAATGTATGCGTGTATTTGTAGTACATGTACATGTACATGTATATATATATATATATATATAAGTGTATAAGTATTATGCACTGTGTATGCGACGAAACATTGTTCTGTGTAATGCATAAGTCCATTTCATTTATTTCCTTTTTCAGTTCTCTACATATACTTTCCACTAATATTGCAATTTTTTCAACGCGACAATAACTTATGCAGGTTATGCTGCTTACGTAGGGAGGGACAAAGGTAAATATTATTCATTCCATATAAATTTAAAACTAATACATTAATACATAAGTACATACATACACATGTTCACATATATTTTTATAAAGGCAGTTAAGGCAGTTTTTCCCTTATTTTTAAATATGTTTTATATTTATTTTAAAATTCTGGGTTAACATTTTGGCAGTTTTGGCATTATACGTTTGCCGTTACCATCCTACCATCCATTCATTCTTTTATGTTTTATTCGTTTAAAAATTTATGAACAGAAAAGAAATTTCTAATAATAAATTTTTTACAATGACTGCAATAACAGAAATTTTTTTATACATCCATGGTGCATTTGTAGTTTTTGAATGTATGTAAACGTAAATTTATGTGGTAGTATTATTGGTACGACATTTTGCAGTATTTAAGCGTACACAAGCCCAAACAGGGATGGATTTAAATGTATTCAAACGTGTATAAATGTATGTACGTATGTATGTATGTACATATAACATGTACGTGTTCAGCTAAATATGTACTGTATATAGCTAGCACGAAGGCGTCAAATGTGATAACCCCCTTTTATGCCCTTTTCAAGTTGATGCATTTTATATATAAAATACCCATATGAATAAGGAAAAATTTCTTAAAGTGTTTTAAGCGGGGGTTGACAGTATTTTCGTTCAAGTATGAACATATATGAATACACGTGAAAACACATGAACAAATGTGAAAACACATGAACAAATGTGAAAACAAATGTGAAAACAAATGTGAAAACAAATGTGAAAACACATGAACGAATGTGAAAACACATGAACGAATGTGAAAACACAAGAAAACATATGAACACATGAATTATTGTATATATTTAAAAAAAAAAAAAATAATTAATTTTCAAGTATAATAAAATTACGAATATTGTGCCTTACATATGATATATTGTATGTATACCATAATGTGAGCCCACAAAATAATATGCTTCACTTGTGCTTATATCATATGTGTACGTGTATGAATTTATACATATATTGACATACATTACATGTACATGTACATACAAAAGTATTTATTAACTACACGCGTGTATCAAGATACGTATAAATACGCATAATCATAATTGTTATCTTGTGAGGATATAATTAAATTTTAATTATTTATTTTTTTTTTTTTGAGAATATTTTAATTTGTTTTCCTTTTAATTTTTTTTAATTTAATTTTTATTTATTTTAATTTTTTTTAATTTAATTTTTACTTATTTTAATTTTTTTTAATTTAATTTTTATTTATTTTTTGCGCAAGTTAAAAGTACAATAATTAAACTGTTAAGTTACAAAGAATTCTTTTTATCACAGCAAATAAAGAAAAAAAGAAAACACTCCTTTTTTTTTGCCAAATTTATGTATGAATAATATCGAACGTGTACCGTATAATCGTTGACATTATATGTATACGTACGTACATGTACCTATATGTATGTATATAAACTTATATGTATGTATATAAACTTATATGTATGTATATAAACTTATATGTATGTGTACTTTTTCGCGCATAGGTGAATAATCCCCTTCTGGAATACGTGAAACTGTATGAGTGAAAAAGCAAAATGGGAGGCAAATCAAAAGGATTACGATCAGGTACAAGATACAAATTTTCGAAAAAATTTCGTAAACATGGAGAATGTACAGCAAACAAATATTTAGAAAAATTAAATTATGGAGATTATGTGGATATAGTATGTGATTCAACACAACAAAAAGGTATGCCATTTAATTATTATCATGGAAAAACTGGAAAAATATTTCATATTACGAAAAGAGGTGTAGGTGTTTTAGTAAATAAAAGAGTTAAGCATCGAATTATACAAAAGAAAGTTTGTGTGAGAATAGAACATGTGAGAAAGTCGAGATGTAATGAAGATTTCATATTGAGAAAAAAAAAAAAAGATGAAATAATTAAAGAAGCAAAATTAAAAAATGAAAAAGTGTCGATTAAAAGAAAACCAGAAGGACCTAAGCCGGCGGCCATGATAAAAGTACCCCCCTCGAAAGTCATAACTATTGAGCCCTTACCTTTTTATGAAGAATATTAAAAAGGAGTGCAAAAGAGGTGAAACATTAAAAAAGGAAAAGAAAAAATGAAATAAGTGAATGGATAAGTGGAAGGATAAATGGATGAATATATGAATAAATGGATGAATATATGAGTAAATGGATGAATATATGAGTAAATGGATGAATATATGAGTAAATGGATGAATATATGAGTAAATGTATGTATGTATGTATATATGTGTGTATGTATGTATGAACGAATGAACAGGGTAGCGAGCTAAATGGGGATAAAGGAATAAGGCGAAATGTGCAGCGAGAAGAGGAAAAACGAAGAATATAAAATTTTCAAATTGAATAAGTGAAGAGGCACGTTTAATTTTGAATATTTTTTTTAAAAAAAATCGACATTACATGTTTCATGTATACGCATATAAGGCGCACAGTGCACATACAAATATATATACATATACATATATACATATACATATATACATATACATATATACATATACATATATACATATATATATATATATATTAAAACACCGTTTATGCATATATACATATTTATTTTTCCTATGTGTTGTGATGAAATATGGAAGAATGAATACAGAGTAAAACATAGTGCAAGCACAAAGCAGTATTTAATTTATTGAGTAGGAAAACTTTTTTTTTATGGAAGCAGAATTTACTATATTTGTATGTTTGATGTAGCGTGAAGTGTAATATATAAAACTGTGGTACAGAGTGTCTGCAATTTTCGACATGAGGGTGATGGATGTTTTCATTGTTTATTTCATTTTTAAATAAACAGGAAAACATAGCACATTTTGTCTTTATTATTATTTTCATTCATAATTGTTTAAAAGGAATTTTGATGCATTGTTGTACTATTTTATGTTCTGTTTTTTTTATTTTCTAGTATGGGTTTTATTTATCTAAATATTTATATATATGTTTATTCTTATATTTATTTATTCGTGTGTTTATTTATTCGTATATACATATATTTATATATATATATATATATATTTTTTTTTTTTTTTTTTTTTTACCTTACCATGCAAGGTAAATATTTCCAATTTTTTTTTTATTTTTATAATTATACAAACTTTTTAAAAATGGTGAAAGCAGTACGTGCGCGTAAAAAATTGTTAATTTCTTAAATTACGTATTCTATGAAATAGAAAAATAGAAGTTCCTCTTTTTTTTTTTTTTTTTTTTTTTTACTTATGCTAGTAAAGGTGTGCTTAGTGCACGCAAATTTTTGTACTTCCGTTTGTCGAAGCTTAGATGTCCAAAAAAGTAAATATATACATGTGTGTATATTTTTATATATAGTCCCACCTACGTTTTGAGTACAACATATGTATATACATACATATATACATACATATATACATACATATATATATATATATATATTTATAAATGTACGTATATGTACGTATAATAATGCATAATAGCAACTACCCCGTTTCAAGTTTCTATATAAGGGTAAAGAAAAAAAAAAAAAAAAAAGATATAATAAAAGGGGGTATATTTTAACAAGCAATTTTAAAGGTGCATTTTTATTTTATGCTAGTGTTTGTCCTATAATTTTGTTATTCTTGTTTTTGTTTCTGCTACTATTACTGTTACTACCATTATTATAACTATAATTATTATTAGTAGTATAGTTTTTTCTTTTTTTTTTTTTTTTTTTTTTTTTTTTTTTTTTTTTTTTTTTTTTTTTTTTTTTTTTTGGTGTTATTTATATTTAAGGGCTTTTTCTCCTTGCCTAAACATATTTTTTTTTTTTTTTTTTTTGTGAAATTTTTTTTTTTGTTTTATTTTCTTTAAATTAATTCTACATAAGAAGCACCTGTATATGATTCAACTTTGGAAAAAAAAGAAATGCTTTCACCTTTCTGAGGAGAGAGAGAAAAAAAATTTACAAATAAAATGTATAAAGTTTATTTTTACAGATACATGTGAACCTTTTTTTTTTTATCTTTCTTGTCGCGTTCTTTTGTTGCCTGTCAAAGCAGGATATTTATCGTGCAGCTATACATACATATATAAATGAACATATAAAACTATGTACATATAAATATAGAGTTATGCGCATATAAATTTACGTTTATATTCACATGTGCATCTATACAGTTTTTCGTTTCGGCAAAGTTTAGCGCATCCTAGGGTAAATTCTCTACCACTTTCTTTTTTTTCTTTTTACTTTTCCTTCTCTTTTCCTTCTCTTTTTCTTTTTCTTTTTCTATTTCTTTTTCTATTTCTTTTACAATTTCTTTTACTATTTCTTTTTCTATTTCTTTTTCTATTTCTATTTCTATTACTATTTCTATTACTATTTATATTTATATTTCTATTTCTATTACTATTTCTATTCCCTTTTTTTTCTCCTTTTTGTTGATGAAAAACGCGTAAGCACAATGCAAAATCAAAATGTTGATCAAAGATCAGGAGAAGAAGGAAATAATAATGAGATCAATGAGCAAGTTTTTGAGGAGTTATTTACTTTTGCCAGTAGCGATAACGAAGTTGTAAAAAAGGAAAGTTTAAAAATTATTTTAAGCTTGTTAGAGGAAAACGAAATAATAGATTACATTATAAAAAATAAGAAAAAATGTTTTAAGGTTTTTATTACATCCTTAAGCACGCGATGTAAGATGTTGGCTCTCGAGTGTTTGCTGAATTTGTCAGCCCACTCCCCGAAGGGTAAGATAAAAAAGAAAAAAGGAAAAAAGAAGATATTCCAGTGTACATCATTGCACGTATGTACCTCTTTGTTCATGTGTATCTCTTTGCACGTATGTACCTCTTTGTTCATGTGTACCTCTTTGCTCATGTGTACCTCTTTGCTCATGTGTACCTCTTTGCTCATGTGTACCTCTTTGCTCATGTGTATCTCTTTGCACGTATGTACCTCTTTGTTCATGTGTACCTCTTTGCATGTACTGATGACTAATCGTATTTCTCTCAACCTTTTGCAGAACTGATCGAGAAGAACGTAATTGAAATACTATTTGATATGACCAAAGAGGAGGAGAAGGATGAAGATAACTATGTAGACATGTACATAATGATTCTTTCGAACTTGAGCAGATGCAAAGAAGGTATTTACAAGATACTAGATATAAGAGAAGGTAATAATAATAATACTTTAAAGGAAGAGAACTTTTTGGCTAGCTATTATTTAAACAAATTATTTTATTTCTATTTCTTACCGATAAAGCCATCTATAAATAAACACATGAATGACAAATATATATATGTTTCACATATACTAATAAATATAAGTGCCTTAAAAGAGGGTATACCATATTTTAAAAATATTGCTCTTTTAAATAAAATTAGCGATCAGGTATTATACATAGACAGATTTAGAGCAATATTACCATGCATTATAAACTTATGTTTAAATGAATCTTTGCATGAGTATTTGTTTCACGAGAACTGCGTTTTGTTTCCGTACATGTTTTCGTACATTTACACAAAAGGTAATAAAGCCCCTGAGAAGACGAAAGAGAATGGTACGCATAAAGTGAATGGCGTAGACAAATCGAATGATATGGATAAAATGAATGGTACAGATAATGCAGATGGTACGGATAAGGTAGATGGTACGGATAAGGCGAATGGTATGGATAAGGCGGATGGTATGGATAAGGCGAATGGTACGGATATGGCGGATGATACGGATAAGGTAGATGGTACGGATAAGGCGAATGGTATGGATAAGGCAAATGGTATGGATAAGGCAGATGGTACGGATAAGGTGGATGATACGGATAAGGTGGATGATACGGATAAGGCGGATGGTACGGATAAGGCAGATAATATGGAAAAAGCGAATGATGGCATAAGTGGAGAAGCTCGTGGTGATGGAAATATCGATGATAACGATGCTATAAATGGCAGTGAGAAAAACAATATATATGAAAGTGTAAACGGGCATGTAGATGGCAGTTCAAACGGTAATGTAGATGGAAGGGCGAATGATACCGTTAAGGGTAGTTCGAATGATAATGTTAAGGGTAATTCGAATAATGTTCTCACTAAAGGAAAGTTATATGAAAGTAAGAACGTGCACTACCTTGTTTTGGAAAAGGCATCACTGCTGGTGGAATGCTCAGCAATTAAAAGTAGAATCATTATAATTCTATTGTTTTTATGCAAAAAGGAGAGTTCAAGGTATTCCTTATTCTTACATCCCCACCTTCTTGAATGCACATACTTTTAGCGGTCTTCTTGGGTGTTCATATTGTGCCACCTATGTACCTTTTCTTTTAATTATACCCCATAAAACATTTATTTCGTTTCAGTTCGTTTCATATTATTTTATTTCACTTTATTTCGTTGTACAGGAATAGACTACGTAAATACGGCATTATTGATATTTTGAAAAACTGGAGGGAACGCGAGAAAAATATAGAGATAATGTAAGTTTATTAGGGGATAGTGAGTTTGAATAAGGCCACAAATGCGAACACATAAAACTCCTGAAGTTCGGTGTGCATATATATATGTGCACAGGGAAATACTTGTTGTTTTGCTCCCAATTGCTGTCTTAATTTGACATCTTCATTTGCCTTTTTTTTTTTTTTTTTTTTTTTAGATCTGATATAAATGGCATGATCAATAAGTTTACGGAAGGAGCACCCGTCAAGCTTTTGGTTGAAGATTAGCTTGTATCTTTCATCATTTTGCAGAAAAAAAAAAAAAAAAAGAATTTTATACTTTTTCCATAAATCGGGTCTTAAAAATATGGTATATTTTTATATATACACGTACACAGGTGCATACGCAGGTGAACATATTCATGTATTAATCTTTTCCATTGGTTGGAAGTTCAACCAAGCATACAAAATTTTATAATTTTTTTTAGCAGTTTTTAGCATTTCATTAGCAGTATTTTTTATATCGTATAATTTCTAATCATACAAATTTTAAAAGTATTATTTTTAATCATACAATATTTAAGCGCATATTTTTTAAGCGCATACTTTTTAAGCGTACATTTTTTAAGCGTACATTTTTTATGCTTATATTTTCATTTATTTTTTATTGCGGAAAACGCAAAGCGAAAAGAATTAATATATAAACGAAGTGTTAAAAAAAAAAAAAAAAAAAAGGGTATATAAAAGCAGAAAATTGGGCGAAAAATGAGATGTTAAGTGAGGTGGTGTGTTGACAAATGGGCAATTTTCATAATAATGCTTAAAAATAAAATCTGCAATACAAAAAAAAAAAAAAAAAATTTTACTCAATACTAAATAAAAAGAGTATCACGAAAAAATATTTGCCACTAGACAGTTCAGGTGCTTAATTTGATTATCATAAATATATTGCATATAATTATCTATTTTGTGTGAGAAATTTTCTACGTTTATATCATCATCGTGTAGAACAACATTCTTATCAAGTGCTTCTAAATTATTGCTACATATAAAATCCGTCAGTTCGTTTAGGTAATCGTTGTACTCTAAATAATCCCAAATGTTTTTATTACTATCATCATCTTTTACCTTTTCAATTAAATTTTTCATTTTATATTTTTCAAGCTCTTTACAAATGCACATAATATTTTTTGGCGTTTCTTTTGCATCTCTCATTGTGTTATATACTTCCTTGATAACGCTAGCACTCGCAGCGGCACTGGTAGGATCACTCATTACATTTTCATCCGTACATGCGGCACTATCACTATGTATCATTCCTTTATCCACCTGCCCTTCCGTCAATTGTACAAATTTATCTTTTTCACTTACGCAATCTGAGACTTGTGCGGCTTGCTCATATGACGGTGCATTTTGGTTGTTTCGATTGTTTTGACTGTTTTGATTGTTCTCACTACTTTCGTCCTTTTGAGATTCCTTTATGCTTCTAAGGGGTTCCTTCACTTTGCATTTTTCGTCAATGCCTTCATTGAAGTCCATCTCAACGTGTCCTCCGTTTTCTACTCTGTTATCTACTCTGTTATCTACTCTGTTATCTACTCCGTTCTCTACTCCGTTATCTACTCTGTTATCTACTCCGTTTTCTACTCTGTTATCTACTCTGTTATCTACTCCGTTATCTACTCCGTTCTCTACTCCGTTTTCTACTCTGTTCTCTACTCTGTTCTCTACTCCGTTCTCTACTCCGTTTTCTACTTCATCTTGTTTAAGCCTTTTCTGTTCACTCCTTGAGGCATCGAGGAAGCTTTTTCGAAATCTGGATAATGAGGTGGACAGGGAAAAAAGGTTATTATCATTATCATTACAATCATCATCTTGTCCTCGGGAAGAATAGCCATCGTAATTATATGGGATGCCCTCTTCGTCCTTCTCTTCTAAATGGAGTGGGTCCAAGTGAGAATGTGTATCATCTCCAGATAACATAAATTCGTCAGACACAAAACTGTTGACGTTTATCAGGTTACTGCTGGTAACGGTAAGGATCGGATTGGCTGTGGGGGTATTCTTTTTTTTATATTTTTTTTTCGCATTTTTCTTTTCTCCCTTTTCGAATCCGTCAGCAGTACCACACAAAATACTCTTCTTATCTTTTAGCGTTTCGTCTCTCGAGTAATTTAAGCTATCTAGAAATAATGGTTCGTCTTCTCTTCTGTTTGTAGGTTCTGTGCCTGTTCGCTCTTCCTTAAAATGTGTAACCATCGAACTTTTCTTAATGTATTCGTGGTCACTCAGATGTTCAGTCTGTTTTTCCTTACGATGATTGCCATTATGTGTTCCCTTATCTGTATCCTCCTTCTCTTGCACCTCCTCTTTTGAGTAGAAACCTAGTCTCATCTTTATATTCTTAATAATTTCCTTGACATTGTTTTCAACCACCTTCTTCTGTAATATATTCGTCTCTACGAATGATTTATTATTTTTACCTTTATTTAAATTATTATTTACGTTCATATGTTCGTTTTTACCTTTATTTAAATTATTATTTACGTTCATATGTTCGTTTTTACCTTTATTTAAATTATTATTTACGTTCATATGTTCGTTTTTACCTTTATTTAAATTATTATTTATGCTCATATGATCATTTTTATCACTAATTTTGCTTTTACTTTCTCTTTCCTTTCCGTTTTTCCCCCTCCTCTTTGCATTGCTATTCCCTCTGTCAGTATCTGCATAAATATTATTATACAAACTTTTATTCAAAATTTTATTGTAGTCTATAAGTTTTATATTCTTATGATTCTTCATGTTATATAGATCCCTGAAATGGCTGAAATGGCTGAAATGGTTATCGTGGTTGTAATCGCTGCAATCCTTGAAGGAGTCAAATAGGCACGATTCTCTTTCACTACATGTTTGACTATTTTCTTTGTCCCCCCTCTTATATGTACATGTATAACGAATAGAACTCTCATCTTCACTCTGTTTACATCTTTTTAAAAGTCCATTTGTTTTCTTATACATCCTTTTTTCCTCTTTATTGTGCATAGTACTCGTGTTAGAAGTGCTTAACTCATCGCATATATTTGAAATAAAAGAAAGACTTAGTCCTTCTTTGCTTTCTTTTATGTTGTACTTAACGATACCACGTCCTTTTCCTCCTTTATTAGGAGATACACTGTTTCGTAAAGGGGCCCTGATGTTGTTTCCCCCTTGTCTTATCAACTCATTGGCTGTAGCGTTAGTTGTGCAGTATACTTGTTCGTCAATTAGACCATTCGCTAGTACGTTAATCGGATCGCCTTCTAATCCACTGAAAGTATTCTCTTCTTCTGCTTTGACCAGATGCTTCCAATCCTTATCATGGAGCTCGCTATAATTGAAGTTAAAGGACGAAAACAATGATTCTCCCAAAATGCTATTCTCCTCATCCCTTTCACTTGTATTCGAAAAATGTATGTTATCGGCATTGTAAGCATCAACCTTTTTAGTTAAAGAAGAAAAATACTTAAAATTTAGTGCTTCAGTGCAATAGTCCATTTGTTCATTCTTTAGTTTATCTATTCCTGGTACAGTAGTTTCTTTTCTTCTTATTCTTCCACTACCGAAACGGTGCTTTATATATTTGTAGTGAGTATTGTTTGTATGTTCTGCTTCCTTTATATCTTCTTCTGATCCCTTTACATTTACCTCCACCCACCACTCTCCTACTGATTCTCCCATTTGTTCGATTCCACCTATGCAATTCTCATCTTTTATACTTGTCTCCTTTTCATTGGGTTTTCTTTTTATACATGATGACAAGTCCTTCCTTCTGTTTAAGTTAAAGATATTATTGTTTCTTTTTTCTACCTCCAAACACTTTTCCTTAAACGATGTGCAGTTTCTGTTCGTACAATAACAAGGGATGCCACTCGAATTTTGCTTCATCTCGTTCTTCATCTCGTTCTTCATCTCGTTCTTCACCTCGTTCTTCACATAGTCTACTTTGCAGCTATCCAAATAAGCACTTAATTGTTCGCTAATTCGTTTGGAGTTCTTCACACCCCCATTATTGATCTCCTTTTCTTCCGTGCTCTTCATTTTGAAAATTTTGTTTACATCTTCTATCTCTTTATCACTGTCCTTATTTCTCTGAGTTCTTTTTTTCCGATAATTTCCATAATTAATAATTTCGATGTTACTAAATGAGAAGGGCAAATTGTTTATTAAGTCATTTTTAATATCGCTATTCGTATTCATGTTTTTACACAAAGGCATGAAGGATGGAGAGAATAAAACAAAAAATAAAAAAAATAAAATAAAATAAAAATAAAAAAAATAAAATAAATAAAATAAAATAAAATAAATAAAATAAAAAAAATAAAATAAAAAAAATAAAAAATACTAATCTACGCTATGCGAAAGAGAAAAATAATAAATTCAAATAAACTAATTTGCTCTATGTAAAAGAAAAAAAAAAAAAAAAAAAAAAAAAAAAATCTTTTTACTATTTTTGCACAAATGTATTAAGGAGTCTTCTTTCCCTAACGTGAGCGTCAACATGTGCACTTGATTATATGTACACATATGCTCACTTGTCAATCTTTTGTATGTTTTTCATTTTACGTAATTGTGTTATGAGGCGAAGGAAATAATACGCCCAAGGCAAACATAAAGCAAATCAAAGAGAACCATAAACGAAGCATAAACGAAGCATAAACGAAGCATAAACGAAGCATAAACGAAGCATAAACGAAGCATAAACGAAGCATAACCAAGCGGAACAATGCAAATCTTAACGAATTAGAGCAAAGTAAGAACATATGTATATCATAACATACCTTCTGACTGTACCTTATTTTTTCTTTTTCAAAAAAAAAAAAAAAAAAAAATTAATCTTATGCTTGTATATTATAATTTCGAAAACGTGGGCAATGTGTAATTTCATTCCATATGCAGGAAAAAAAAAAAAAAAAAAATGAAAAAAAAAAAAAAAAAAGCCTAGCGATATTAATAAAATAATTTCACCGATATGGAAAAATTATTTTTCTTTTGAAGTTAATTTAAAAAAATATATGTAATACATTATTATGTATGCTGTTCAATTTTAAGTAGCATATTCAGACAAGGTTTTGTTTTCTGTGAATACTGTTCATTTTTTAAAAAGCAAAAAAAAAAAAAGAATAATACTGTTATATGCACAAGTGTATTATATGTATATATGTTCATATACAACTTTGTATGTATATCTGTATGCAGATTTGAAATGGCAAAAAAATCCATATTTCTTTTACTGTTTAAAAATGAGCATTTTAAATTAAATATTTTACAATATTTAACTAAACAGTGAAACGCATAAAAAATATAAAAAAACATAAAACGCGGCAGAGAGGAAATGGGGATGGTAGAACGAAAATAATATAAGACGCTGAATGGAACAGAAGTACGGTTAGACAAAAAAAATAAAAAATAAAAAATCAAAAATGAAAATAATATAAAATAAAGTATAATGTATACATTTACCGAAACATCGGAAAACAACAAAGAAGGGGAAGGGGGAAAAAAAAATATAAAAAAATATAAAAAAAATATAAAAAAAATATAAAAAAAATATAAAAAAAATATAAAAAAAAAATATAAAAAAATATAAAAAAATATAAAAAAATATAAAAAAAATATAAAAAAATATAAAAAATATAAAAAAATATAAAAAAATATAAAAAAAATATAAAAAAATATAAAAAAATATAAAAAAAATATAAAAAAATATAAAAAAAATATAAAAAAAATATAAAAAAAAAATAATAAAAAAATATAATAAAAAAATATAATAAAAAAATATAAAAAAAAAATATAAAAAATATAATAATATATAATAAACGCAAAAACTATTGCACAATTCAAAGAAAAAATATATTAACAAAAGGTCAAGCAAATGGCGGGTCGAAAGGGAGGCACAACGGCTTAAAAAAGGATATGTAGAATTAAACTGTCCTTTCATGAGTGCCTCTGTAAATACATATATACACATATCCATACAAGCATGTGAATATATATACACATGTAAACATATATCCATAAGTATAAAATAAAAAGTTACTTTTAAGTTTACGTTTCTGCTTTCTTCCTCTGTTTGAGTGTTGACTGTTTATTTGTTTCCTTCATTTCCTCTATCTTTCCTTGATCATATGTCTCTTTTTTAAAATACATAACCTTTTCATATAATCCATAATTGCTGTTCATACTTTTTTGGCTTCTGCTTTTATTTTCAACCTTCTCGTTTATTATTATAAAAATGATGACTTCAAGTATTAAGGTAATATAAGAAAAGATTATGCCACATATCAACCGCTGGAAGGCAAAAAAGAAAAAATATAAAAAAAATAAAACAATGCACACGCATGAGGAAATTACAAGGAAAAAAGAGCAGCCCATGTACAAACTCGAGTAAATAACATAGAAAAAGAAGCAGCCCATGTACAAGCACAGCAAAACAATGCAAAATGATGTTCATTATTTTTTTACCGTAGTAAATTTGGTAAAACCTAATATGAGGCTTCCATAATACCCGCTCAGAAACGTTAGGAAAATACCTATTATTAAATTTAAGCCATAGCTAAAAAAAAATAAAAAATAATAATAAATATGTAGAAAAGGGCAATAATAAATAAAAAAGGATAAATTAAAAGAAAAAAATAAGTACAAAATGGTAACAAAAAGGAAAAAAATAAGTACAAAATGGTAACAAAAAGGAAAAAAATAAGTACAAAATGGTAACAAAAAGGAAAAAAATAAGTACAAAATGGTAACAAAAAGGAAAAAAATAAGTACAAAATGGTAACAAAAAGGAAAAAAATAAGTACAAAATGGTAACAAAAAGGAAAAAAATAAGTACAAAATGGTAACAAAAAGGAAAAAAATAAGTACAAAATGGAAACAAAAAGGAAAAAAATAAGTACAAAATGGTAACAAAAAGGAAAAAAATAAGTACAAAATACAAAATGGTAACAAAAAGGAAAAAAATAAGTACAAAATGGTAACAAAAAGGAAAAAAATAAGTACAAAATGGTAACAAAAAGGAAAAAAATAAGTACAAAATGGTAACAAAAAGGAAAAAAATAAGTACAAAATGGTAACAAAAAGGAAAAAAATAAGTACAAAATGGTAACAAAAAGGAAAAAAATAAGTACAAAATGGTAACAAAAAGGAAAAAAATAAGTACAAAATGGTAACAAAAAGGAAAAAAATAAGTACAAAATGATAAAAAAAAATAAAAAAAAGGCATAAAAAACTAAAATAAGGCATAAAAAACTAAAATAAGGCATAAAAAACTAAAATAAGGCATAAAAAACTAAAATACGGCATAAAAAACTAAAACATAGCACGAAACACAGAATGCATTATATTTGAAAAGTGCAAACATGCTTTGCTGCAGTAAATCTTAAGTATATTACGGATATGTTTTTTTGTAATTCGAGAAAAAATCATTTATGTTGTTTGTATTGCCCATCAATCTTTTATATGCTTTTTCTTCGTTTAGCAAATCCTTAAAAGATTTGCTATTTCTGTCGATATTTTCATATATGCCCCTGTCTAAAAAATAAAAAAAAAAAAAGCCGAAAAAGAACAAAAATACACATATATTATATGTAAATACTGTGCACGAAATTATTATTTTTTATTACAATCCCACTCGTTCATTTTGTTTTGCCATGTTTTACTTTGCTACATCGTATACTGCTACGTAATGTAGTGCTACGTTATTCTATTCTATTTTATTTTTTTTTATTACAAGTTATGCATGAACTGTTCATAATATTATGAGCATTAATTTTTTCCTTATTATTGTGGGTACAATATAAGTTATAAAAATACATGAGTACACTTAAGATATCGATATTGATACTTTTCTCATTCAAAAATCTGTCTATATTTTTTGATTCATTAAAGATAATGTTTGACGTTTTTTCGTTTATTTTGTTGGAATAAAGAGCATTATTTTTTGAACACCAGCTCAAAATATCTTCTCTATTTTTTACAAACATATCAATGAACTCTTTTATTTCTTTTGTTATTTCGACATTTATTATTCTTTTGACGAAGACGTCATCTTTTCGCTGCTCCGGTTGCTCCTTGCGTTGTTCCGACTGCTGTTCCGACTGTTGTTCCGACTGTTGTTCCGGCTGTTGTTCCGACTGTTGTTCCGGCTGTTGTTCCGGCTGTTGTTCCGGCTGTTGTTCCGGCTGTTGTTCCGGCTGTTGTTCCGACTGCTGTTCCGGCTGATGTTTCTTCCATTTCCCTTTTGTGTGCACCTCCATGTGTTCCTTTGTTTCCCCCCCTGTATCATTTTCACTCTGGTCGCTATTTACCCCCACTGAGTTTTCCTCACTTAATATAGTACTTTTTTCAACACTTAATGAGTATAGCACTTTTTTATTTTTCTCTTCCTCTGTTGACTTAGTAAGTTTGTTAGAGTTATGTCCTTGTGTTATCGTATTTTTTTCTTCATCTTTTAGACGTTCATTAGTAGTATAAGAATTTTGCTTCTCATATTTACTCTTCATCATTTTGTATTCTTATTAAATGAAATTTAAAATGTTATTTAACAAAAAAAAAAAAAAAAAAAAAAAAAAAAAAAGATTACATGATTATTCATGTATTTTTTAATCTTTTTTTTTTTTTTTTTTTTTTTTTTTTTTTTTTTCCTTTTAGCATTATACCATCATTACTTAAAATTTTTGTTTATGTCGTTTATTTGAAAATCTTTATTCAGTATTTTTTCATTTATTGTTTAAAAATTTTTCTGATTTTTCTGATTTTTCTGATTTTTTTTTTTTTTTTTTTTTTTTTTTTAAATGTGTAAACTAGTGTATATTATTATTATTGCTATAATGTGTACATTTTTGTAATTTATTTTTTCTTGTTCGTTTAGTTTTATTTGTTTTTTTTTTTTTTTTTTTTTTTTTTTTTTTTTTTTTTTTTTTTTTTTTTTTTTTTTTTTTTTTTTTTTTTTTTTTTTTTTTTTTTCATTAAATTTTTATAAGCTTTTTGTCAATTTTTCTTTTTTCCTAAAGGAGCTCCATTTCTTCTCCTTTTTTAGTAAATTTATATAAAGAAATGTTTTCAGCAAAAAAAATACGTTTTTATTAAAAAGGAAAAACTTAGTACGATGATGAAAAGGATGAAAAAGGTGAAGGAGGAAAATAGAACACCTCTTCTATGTTAAAATATTTGTATTTTGTCATTTTTTATTCTTGAATATTAAGAGGAACGAAAAGGTGTGGTGTGCTCGTTTTTCGTTTATCTTCAACTAGGAAATTATAAAAGAAACGGAAAAAATGTAAAGAAGTATACTGTGTTTATTAATTACCACAGTAATCTCCTTATTACTTTTTCCTTTTTTCTTTTTAATTTTTTCCTTTTTCTTTTTTTTATTTTTTTTTTTTTGTGTAAGTAAAAAAAAAAGGGAAAAATGTGAAGATCCTTTTTAGCTGTAGAAGAAAAACTTAAATTTGCACACCTTCATTTTTAATACTAAATGTAATTATTATCATTACTGCTGCTACTACTGCTGCTACTTCTGCAGCTACTTCTGCAGCTACTACTGCTGCTACTTCTGCTGCTACTTCTGCAGCTACTTCTGCTGCTACTACTGCAGCCACTACTGCTGCTACTACTGCAGATACTATTGCTGCTATTCTTGTTAATTTTTTAAAATGAAATATAAGTTGAAGTTTAAGATGAAGTCAAAATTGAAGTTAGAAGGTGACTGGTTAAAATAGTTCCATATAGCATATTTTTTTTTTTTTTTTTTTCATTCATTACATTTTCTAGTTAACCCGCATTTCCCACTTTTGAATATAGTGTACATAAAATTCCATATACCATTTTTGCCCTTTATATGTGCTTATATATATTATATATATATATATATATATATATATATATATATATATATGTATATATTACCTTTGGGCTTCTCTCAAATAAATCGTTGTAACAAATATACATGCTCAGAGCGAAGTTTAGCCCGTCATTTAATATGCAAAAAATGGGGTGAAGAAAAAGGTTAAGCTATGTATATGTATAAATATAAATACGCACCGTAAAGCCATTTTCTTTAGGATACGCAAAAAGGCTGCATTATTGACTCAATTTTAAGAAATGTAAAATATTACTCACCATTTTATTTTACATAGAAAAAAAAATAATAAAAAAATTTTAATTACGTTTATTTA
This sequence comes from Plasmodium brasilianum, assembly GCF_023973825.1. Taxonomy (NCBI): domain Eukaryota; phylum Apicomplexa; class Aconoidasida; order Haemosporida; family Plasmodiidae; genus Plasmodium; species Plasmodium brasilianum. Next base: position 1,444,634 of record NC_090126.1, read on the forward strand.
AAAAACAATAAAATATTTTCAAAAATTGAAAAAATAAAAGAAAAATATACATGTAATATTATATTAGTTTGGGACTTGTATGTAAGAACATTTAAATGCTTAAAAAGTAGGGTGCACATTTTTTTTTTATGAACAGTTCATGCAAAATTATGTAGTCGTACATATATGTTTACAACCACTTATACACACATATATATAAATTGATGTACAAATATAAAAATAACATCATATTATTCGGTAAGCCTAACTTTTGTAAAAAGAACAAGACACATATGAATCTGCAAGAAGAAAAAAAAAAAAAAAAAAAAAACATCGATTTTTGAAAGGGAAAATGGTATAAAAATCAGTACAATTTTTAAATATATTAACATGCAATAAATTTTTTCTTAAGAATAAAACCTGTATATTGATATTTTCACCCTTTTTTTTTTTTTTTTTTTTTTTTTTAAATTATGAACAGCCAAAATTTTGGGGTGTGAACAAGTGAGCTCACAAGTTACTAAAATGAAATACAGGAAAAAAAATGAAAAAAAAAAAAATATATATATACATGTACATATATATATATATGTATATGTATATATACGTCTATATTCGTTGTATACCTTATTTACGCGCACACAGATATATACTCTACAATATTTATTATAATTTTGTATGTTTGACATCTTACAGTAAGAAGGTAACAAAACATTTTGTGAAAAAGAAAAAATTAAAATAGTTTCTAAACTGTGTAGAAGTTAAAGAAGTAATTATTCCGCTTGTCTGTGTAAAGTATTAGTTTTTTTTTTCGCATTTTAAGAGTTATTAAGTCTTACCAAAAAAGAAAAAAAATGTGCTAAGTTATATATTCTTATAATATTGCCTCATATTATTAACAGCAAATAAAAAAAAAAAAAAAAAAAAAAAAAAAAGGCTACCGTGGTAATTACCTGCATAATAATACATATATACATTTATATTTTCGTAAGACATATTTAATTTACAGTGTGTAAGAAGGATAAGATGGCATACTATTCTTAAGGTGTGTGAAATATATAGGGATGATAATGTTTGTAATTCTTAGTAATCATATATATATATATATATATATATATATATATATATTATATATATATATACATATACATAAAAGCACGAAGAATAATGGGTATTGTTTTGTCCCATTTATGAAACATATATAGTGTATTTGTATTTCTTTCTATTTTGTAAACATGTATATATACTTATACATGTTTATTCGTTTTATCATGTTTGCCGTTCTTTTTTATTTAAGTACTTAAATGTATGTTAACTTACATATTGAGGTGTTTTCACTTAATATTTTTTTTTTTTTTTTTTTTTTATTCCGAGCATTTAGACATATCTTATATTGTAACGTATTTAACTAGCAAGTAAGATGGTGAATACGAAATGAAGGGACAAGATGAAGTATTTATTTTGTTTCATTTGTTTTATTTTATTTTACTTCATTTTGACGTTGATTTTTAAATAAATTTCTATAATATATATTTCTTAAACGTACATATGTATAACTAACATGTAATAATCTGCCGTGCCTGACTATTCACGTATATGTTGAACTATGTGTAAAACAAAGCATGTACTTTATTAGAGAACTTTCTTTTATCATATTTTCTGTAAATTTTTAAAGTAATTCCTTTTATATCAGTTTTTAATTCACGTGGGCGTACATATAAGCGTACATATAAGCGTACACACGTGCATACATATGTACCTACTTACGTACCTACTTACGTACACATGTATGTACGTGCGTGTTAACTTTTTAAGTTGAGCTAGATAGACACAGGAACATTTGAAAAATTATGAACAATATACTTTCCTTTTTGGAGCTGTATATATATATATGGAAATATGCTTTATTTTTGTTTTTTGAATTTCTTAAATAATTATTTTTTTTTTATGAATTTGTTAGCATTTATCAATTCGCTAATTTTACTCTACCAACAAATACATATATTTGAGACCATATTACATTTTTAATAATATGCATCGTCCTTATGTATTTGATTTTTTTTACGAGCGCTTAAAAAATTCATATGCATAACGTAATATTTTTAAGAAACGAAAAATTTGGAATATTTATCATAAACATATATTCGTTATTAAATTTTTTGCGTTTTCGCAGTGTCATATTTGCATATATGTATTTACATATACATGCATATATACATGCATATATATACATGCATATATATACATGCATATATACATGCACATACACATGCATACATATACATGCATATATATACATGCATATGCATACATATTTATACACATTTATACACGTTTATGCTTATATACACTTAAGTAGAATAAAATATGTTTTATTTAATAAAAGATACACACATAATTTTTGATGCCTAGTGCATTTGCCTGTACATATGCAGGTAGAGTTTTAAAATTATAATTTTTCAATCATTTTGACAAAAAATTTTTTGATGTTCTTTTATTTCGTTTTCCTTTATTTGGCGTTATTCTAACGCTACTATGTTACTGCTACATTGCTACTACATTTGATGTTTTTTTATGTAAGTTGTTTCATTTGGACTGCATATTTTCTATATTATTATTTTTCCTTTTAGAGGAAATAACATCGTTTGAGCATTTATTTATTAAATTTTTATTCTTTCACATATTATGTATCAATTTTTTTTTTTTTTTTTTTTTTTTACTATTTAATGTGTTAAATTTATATCTTTTAAATTTTATTAATTAGTGATCAATTAATTTGATATACTGGAATTGTGAATGTATATCCTTATTTTATTTGACTCAACACATTATTGAAATGTTGCATAATACGATGTTGTGGTATTTCGATGTTGCAATATTATGACATGGCAATAGTTTACATTTAACTTTGCAATAAAATAACATTGTAGTATTATAAAGTTATGACATGTTAATAAAAAAAAAAAAAAAAAAAAACACACAAAATATGAGTGCCACTGGAATATATATATATATATATATATATATATATTTACATATCTATATATACACATACACCATTATGTTATATATGCACAAGGATGTTAAAAAGATTATATTATAAATTTTTATTATATTTTATAAAAACATGCAAAAATGATTATAAATTTTTGTTAATTTTATTGATTTTTAAATGGGTTTTATTAAGCATTTATGTTCATGTCTGTGCTTATTTTTACTACATAATTATCATAGGTACAATAAAATCAAAAAAAAAAAAAAAAAAAAAAAAAAAGAATTATGAACACATAACATGTGATACTATTTTCAATGTTATATGGAACAAGTTTTGGACTATTTCTTTTTTTTTTTTTTTAAATATATATATTATATATATGTATACGTATATGTACCTGTATATGTATATGTACCTGTATATGTATATGTACCTGTATACGTATATGTACCTGTATACGTATATGTACATGTATACATATATGCAAATGTAGAAATTAATTTTTTATTAATACTTTTTTATGAACATACTTATATTTTTTTAATTCTTTACTCAATTGGTACATAAATATGTATGTATACATATGCCCTGGTTTATATATATATATATATAAATATATGTGTACATATGCTCATACGTATATGTGTATTTTTATATGGGCATACAATAGCTTAAATCTTACAGGATGCACATAAATATATATACATAAACATCCATCTATACATCCACCCATGCATGAATACAATGTGTACATAATACATACTCACAAACATTTAGGTATTTTTTAAAAAATAAAAAAACTATAAAAGCCCATTTGCATATTTTATAAATTTTATTATTGATAATAAAACAGATCAGGAGAAGTAAAATTAATTTAAAAAAAAAAAATAAATAAAATAATAATAATAATAATAAGTAATGAATAATGAATAATGAATAATGAATAATGAATAATGAATAGTGAATAGTGAATAGTGAATAGTGAATAGTGAATAGTGAATAGTGAATAGTAAATAGTGCATAGTGAATGATAAAAAATTATAGGAAATACATTACAAGGAGAATGCGCATTTATGTATAAGCACTAATTTTTTTTTTTTAAAGGTTTTACGTAAAAGATAGAAAAAAGAACAAACAAATATAATTAATATTTAATGCAATATTCTATGTATATTTCCAAAAAAAAAAAAAACATAAAAACTATGTACGTGATTTAATTTTATGAGATACATATTTTTATTTTATGCAATTGTATGTTAAACATGTTATGAATCAATTTGACACAGATTAATTTTTGCAACATCAATTTTAAATGTCGCATTTGTTAAGTGTACATATTATTTTTACACATATTGCATACATATCGTATTTATATAAATACAAACATACGTACATATTATGTACATATATGTATATATATGTACATGTTACACATAGTTATACAATGGGTAAATGTGCACACGTGAGAACACACACGTCTATATATATATATATATGTATACATATTTATTTATATTTATATATACTTACATATTTTATATACGGCTGCCCCTTTTGCATTATCTGAGTTTTTTTTTTTTTTCATTTTATATGAGAATATTCTTACTTTATTGTACATAATTACAAAAAGAAAAAAAAAATGGTCTAGCCAAAAAGCGACAGAAAAGTAGTCATATATATTCCAGTTTTTACTCCTTTTTAACGTTTATTATTGTTTTGATTGTATTTCAAAAGAAATTTATTAATTCGTAAATTTATTAATTTTTCTATCTTTTTTTTCTTTTTTTGCTTTTTTTTTTTTATTTAAACATTTTTTAATCAATAGTTTACATAATGTTTATTTATCCTAATTTTTTTTTCATGTTTTATTGACGCACATCCTTGTGTTCATAGAGTTAGGGGTACAATATACAACACTAAAATACGTACGTGTAATATGTTTGCATGCACTCATGTACGCGTACGCATCTATACAGTTACGCACAGCATTCCTTATTCCCCAGCATTATTAAGTAGATCTTCTTAATATAAAATTCGCATTTTTTTTTTTTTTATCTTTTTTTTTTTTTTTTTTTTTTTTTATCTTTTTTTTTTTTCTTTTTTTTTTTTTTTTTTTTTTTTTTTATTCTTCACTGTATAGTACTACTTTTAAATAACGTTTTCGAGCTTTCTACATTTTTCTAATTTGTGATATTAGCTCAATTTGGTAGATTAATTCTGATTTTTCTTTTTTTTTTTTCTTTCATCCTTTATACTATCCCATTACTGCTGTTATATTTTCTTTTTTTTTTTGCCGTTAAAAAATTAGTTTTTTAATTTTTAAAGCTTCACCTTATTTTTACAAAAATATATCGCTTCAATTTGGTCCAATTTTGCTTTAACTTTTGACAGCCATCTGTGAATGTGAGTGTATGCATATGCTTGTCTGTACATATACATTTGCGCACACAAGCATGGGTATATAATAAAAAAAAAAAAATATATATATATATATATATATATTAATACACATATGCACACATGTAAATACATATGCATACATCCATATATACATACGTACACATATACATTACTACAAAACGAATTTTCAAAAAAAAGTATAAAATAGATGCTTTCACAAAATTTAGAAATACCACTAAATTATTGCACCAAGTTAAAAAATGAACGAAGAATATATAAACGCAATATTAAAATTTAGGAGGAGTTACGATGAGGAGGTGGTACATAGTAACAGTGTGAAAGGGAAAGACGCTATAAACATTAATATTTACAAAAATGGAGAAAATAATTTTATAAACGTAAACAACAAGGAGGCAAGTGAGGAAATAGATGGGAGGATAAACGAAGGAACGGACGGGGGGATAAATGAAGAAACGGATGGGGGGATAAATGAAGAAACGGATGGGGGGATAAATGAAGAAACGGATGGGGGGATAAACATAGGAACAGACGGGGAGATAAACATAGGAGCAGACGGGGAGATAAACGTAGGAGCAGACGGGGAGATAAACATAGGAGCAGACGGGGAGATAAACATAGGAGTAGATAGGGGGATAAATAAGGGTGATATTAGGAAGTGGTATATACGCGAATTAACATGTTTAGAGGTGGAAAAGAGGGATGCCACCATTGAAATCAATAACAATGGTAAAAATTACGACAAATACAGTAGCAGCAATGCAAATGCAAATGCAAATGGAAATGATACTAATAATAATGAAAACAGCAAAAATAATAGTAGTTCCAATACTGGTTATAACCCTAGTTATAACCCTAGTTATAACCCTAGTTATAATCCTAGTTATAATCCTAGTTATAATCCTAGTTATAATCCCAGTTATAATCCTAGTTATAATCCCAGTTATAATCCTAGTTATAATCCTGACTTCAATACTGGCTGCCGTGATGGCCGGAATAACGAGCTCAGTACATGCGAAGGGCAGAACACAAAAGAGATTGATCATTTCCTCAACGAAGGAGAATTAAAAAATTATTTTTTCCATAATAGTTTAAGGAAAAACACTAAAAGATTGGATAACGTCAATTTATATTCAACATTCTGTACGAATAGAAAAAATGAACTTAGAAAAACATCAATTTGTAAATATTGGTTAAAGGGTATATGTGCAAATATAGTATGTAATTTTGCTCATGGGGAACATGAACTAAAATATACATATGGTGTTTACAAGACTACTATATGCAAACATTGGAAGAGGAACGGAGTATGCTCGAGTGGAGTTCACTGTAGACATGCACATGGGGAAAATGAACTTCAACCCAAAAATTTACCTGTACATTTATTAAAAAAAAAAATTAATTTAAAAAATAAATATAATATGGAAAATGTGTTTCTTAACTACAACGATGTTCACAAAGTGGGGTTTGATATAAACAATTTGAGCAGTGATGGGGATGGGAGTAGTCTAATCAGAGGTGGAAGTGGGAGCAGCCTAATCGGAGGTGGAAGTGGGAACAGCCTAGTCGAAGATGGCACGAGAAGTAACCTATGTTCCATTATCAGACATGATAATCCCGCTGATACTAACAGTACATGCAGTATAGAAAATAAAAGAGTAAGTATTCCCACAAATAAGGAAATTACAAAGGTGCCTTTAAATTTAAGTTTATATAAAAACGGGGAGGATCATACCATTAGTTCTAATTTATCAAAAAAAAAAATTTGGAATTCTAAAATTTTTAAAGAAAAACAAGACGATAACTACCAAGTTGAACACAAATTATCAAAATTGTTCTTAACCAATGCTAGCCAAAATATTAGTTATATCATAAATAAGATACAGAATATTCGTACCACAGAAAATGGCAATAGTACCAATGATAATAGTAGTGGTAATAATAGGAACGGGGTAATTGGCACCCTGGAGATAGGAGCACCGCCTGGTTACGGCGGTCCGATGGACAGCACAAATGAAATTAGCGGAATGAACGAAATTAGCGAAATGAACGAAATTAGCGAAATGAACGAAATTAGCGGAATAAATAAAATTAACGCAATGGAAGCCAAGTTAACGAAGAAAGGATTTGAAATTAACAAGACTGATTTCCGTAATAGCAACGGGAACTGCCAAGTAACATGTACAGATAAATTTATAAATGCAGAACGAAGTAGTAGTACCGTTGACGATGGTAGCGCACCGGACGGTAGTGGGAACACCATCATGAATTCCAACGTGAATTGCAGTGCTAAGGTTCTTGTCAGTGTGAATGTCAATGATAATGTACTTTCCAGTTTGGATGCCAGCGTGAATACAAGTGCGAATGCTATTGCGAATGCTAATGCGAATGCTAATGCGAATGCTATTGCGAATGCTAATGCGAATGCTATTGCGAATGCTAATGCGAATGCTAATGCGAATGCTATTGTGAATGCTATTGCGAATGCTAATGCGAATGCTAATGCGAATGCTAGTACGAATGCCAGTGATAATAGCCCTGACGGAGGTGTGCTTAGTAGTAGAGACAGGCACTACCAGAACGAAAATAATTATAACAGACATATATTCAATAATAGCATTAATAGTATTAATATTGATAAAAGCAATAACATCAGCAAAAGCAGTAAAAGCAGTAGTAACATAATTGGAATTGCCCATAACAGCAGCTTTAGCGCAGTTGATGGGAAAAATAGAGGTAGAGCCATCCCTAGTGCAAGTAACCACAACACACACTATGTAAATTACAATGACGATATTGTATATGATCAGAATAAAAATCTTTTCATTAGCACTCTTGACAACTCAAAGGATTTAACTAAAAATGAAATATATAATAAGAAATTATATTCAATGTACATGCATACATTACATAAATTATCAGAAAATGTAAAATATACAAATAATGAAGAAAGCTTTTCTAACATGTCTAAAAATATTAACATGAACAGCATGAACAAATTAAAAGAAAGCATTATAAATGTGGACAATGAAAAGAATAAAATTATGGTTCTCAGTGATGACCACATAAGACTTAACACACATATGGGTATTGATACTACTCGTAATAATTATGATATATCTAAAAAATACGATGATAATATGAACACAGATGAATATATCTTGAAGCAGTATGAATTAGAACCAAAACAGATGGAGTTAAAGTTGATGTTAAAAAATATGGATTCCATGTTGTTTAGTGAAGAATGTAATAGCAGTGAAGCAAATGTATGCAACAGTAACACAACGGAAAAGGACTTCCCCAGTAACTATGCCGCGAGGGCTGGAGATGGTGGTGCTTCTACTACAAACACTGCTAACATCGCGTCTAACACCGCTTCTAATACCGCGTCTAACACCGCTTCTAATACCGCTTCTAATACCGCTTCTAATACCGCTTCTAATACCGCTTCTAATACCGCTTCTAATACCGCTTCTAATACCTATTCTAATACCTATTATAATACCCATTCTAATACCCATTCTAATACCCATTCTAATACCTATTCTAATACCTATTATAATACCCATTCTAATACCCATTCTAATACCCATTCTAATACCCATTCTAATACCCATTCTAATATCCATTCTAACACCAATTCGAATATTGCTGCAAATTACACACATTTGAACGCCGACGATGCTGGGGGCACTGATGAACAAAATAGTGGTTTGCACAGCAGAGATAACACAAATGATGCTGAAAATAAAAGTAGAACGAAATACCTTAACGCGTTTATAAATTTTAACTGTAAGTCGAACCAGTGCAAATGTGAAAGCCTCAGTAATGAAAGAAACATTACATACATAAACAAAAATAATAGTAGCTGTAGTAGTGAGAGCAATAACGATAATCATAGGGATAGTAATAATAATAATATGGCTTATGAAACGTATAGCAATATTAAAAACATGCACATGGTCAGCACAACGAACAACAACGTGGGTAAAGATTATTCACTGGATTGTTTACGGAGTAGTATTGCGAACAGTTATGCAAAGAATGGTACACATATTTATAGAAATAGTTTAACGTCTCAAAAGTTCAAGAAAAATACAATTGAAGAAGAAGAAGAAGAACAAGAAGAACAAGAAGAGAACGTAGTTTATTATGACAATAGTGGCACATACAGTAAACAAGGAAGTAATTTAATATTTGGAAATGACGGCTCAAATAATTACATGAACAGTTCAGATTTCTTAAGAAGCCAAAGTAGTAGTCCATATTTAAGGGGATGTAATAATAGGCACAATAATATATACAATAATAGGTATCATAATAGATACAATAATAGATACACTAATATACATAATAATATATACAATAATATATACAATAATATATACAATAATATATATAATAACAGATATAATAATAGATATAATAATAGATATAATAATGTAAAATTGATGCATAACTTGACAGTGAATGATTGCATAGTACACCCTCTTCGAGTAAGGGAACATGTGTGGAATGGCATTGACGGGCGGGAGGAATCAAACTATAAGAACGAAGAAGGTGGTCAGGAAGCAAGATATAAATATGTAGGAGATGGTAATGAATCAAACTGTAATAACATATACGATGCTGACAAATCAAGCTATAAGAATGCAAACGATGCTGATATTCCAGAAGATGATAAGAATTATTTTTTCCCGAATTGTAGAAAAGTCTTTAAATGTTTACATGAGAAAGATGTAAATTATATGAACAATGGTAAGGAAACAGATATTATAAATACAAGCAAAGATGAGCACAACATTCCTTTTAACGAAATGAGGCTACAAAAGGATGTTTTAAAAAAAGAGGATAAGTTTTACCTGTACAAGTCAGAAGAAAACGAAGGGAATATTGTACCTAAAAAAGGAGAGAGAAATAATGTGTTGTATCACCCAAGTGACAAAGGTAACATAAATAAAATAAATGTCAGAAATGATAGTAGGAAGATATTGGATAACTACAATTGGGTCAAATTGGCAAGGGAAGAGGAGTTATGTAGTAGCAAGAATTGCATATCAGACGATAGTAATAAAACAGGAATGAATTGTTTCCATGATGGGATGGCTAGCTATGGTAGTTATAACAAGCATGACAACTGCAGTTATAGTTATATGTTGAACAGTATTACAAATATAAACAGCAAAAAGAAGAAGGACAATGAGAAAGAGAACGAGTTTCCAAGTAATATAGAACAAAGTAATTCTTTGGAAAATTTGCTAGGTGATAAAAGGGAGGTAATAAATTACCTGAACAAGAATTATAAAAACTTTGTTAACATAAAAAACAAAAGCTACGAATTGTATGAACAGAATAATTTAGATAAAGAAAAAGATTTAAGAAATTACGAAATAGGTGAAGAGTCCAAGACACATTTTATACATAACTGGAAACACACAGATAAAGAAAGAAAGGAAATATATAATATGAAAAGGAAAAAAGAAAATCAAAATGAGCATATGGTACACATGCAAATATTTCCAATTAGTAGTTTTTTCCCTGTTCGTAAAGGGAATGAGTCGCTTAACACAGGACAAATCAGTAATCACAGTACCCCCCCAACGAATAGCAGTAGTAATGGTAGTAATAATAGTTTCAGTGGTAGATTTAGTAATGATTATATTTTAAACGATATGCGGTTAGAAGGAAGTGGGGGAAAAGACAAATTGTTATCCCATGGTCATAATGATGTTTTTAAAATGAACAGCCAAAATTTTATTCCATCGTTAGAAAGAAATAAAAAAAATAATATATACGATGAACTGTTCATCCCTTATGAGAAGAAGGTAATTAATAAACTCATTAACAGTGCTATGGGACGTAGTGGAGATAACTGCACAGATATCTGTCATGGTAGAATGAACATCGCAAAAGATGCCAACAATGGCAGCAGTGCTAGTATTGCCAACAATGGCAGCAGTGCTAGTATTGCCTACGATACCAGTATTCCAAGTAATTCCATACACAGTAGTATAAGACTGCCTGAGCACAATGCAGTAACAAGTAATAATGACAATGACTGCACTACTTGTTACGGAGGATGCACTAGCTGCAGAAGTGACAACAGCTGTAGAGGCAATCATCTTAGTTGCCTTAACTGTACATGTAATAATGATGAAAATGATATCATAAAATATTTCCATTTTAAAAATTATAAAAATAATATATGCACAACATGTAATGTTAGTAATAAAGAGGATGCAGTAACATACACAGATGAAGTTATTGATATCACTAGTAAGAAAACAAATTTTCCTTTTGAAGAATCAATTAGAAGTAGTTTTTTCACTAACGACTACATATATGACTTACTTCAAAGCTCCACTAGTAATCTAGGGACTGATAAAAGTAAATGTTGTGTGTGTGGGGATAACAATGAGCAAGTTACCAGGGAAACCTTAAATGTAATAAGCCCTTACCTGAACAGTGCAGTGCCTCCGGGGGAAGAGGTGGATGAAATGGAAGATGTGGAAACAAAAGATGAGGAAACAAAAGATGAGGAAGCAAAAGATGAGGAAGCAAAAGATGAGGAAGCAAAAGATGAGGAAGCAAAAGATGAGGAAGCAAAAGATGAGGAAGCAAAAGATGAGGAAGCAGATTACTTAGCAGTATATAGCACAAAATGCGCGCATACGGGAGGTAAAGAGTCAAAAAAATCATCAACCAAGTTGATTAATCTAAATAATTTACTAGGTAAGAATACAAATGAGCAAAAATGGGAGCATCAGCAAAAACAAAATGAAGCAGAGGAGAAAAGAGGACAAAAAAATGAAAGAGTTGAGGACAAGGAAAATATAAAAAAAGATGATAAGGATAAAAATACAAATCGTATGCTTCTCCTCTTAAATTGTGTGGAGGTGCCACACAGAAGGGACAACATTAACAATGAGAACAGTGGAAACAGTGGAAACAGTGGAAACAGTGGAAACAGTGGAAACAGTGAGAACAATGAGAACAGTGGGAACAATGAGAACAGTGAGAATAGTGGGAACAATGAGAACAGTGAGAATAGTGGGAACAATGAGAACAATGAGAACGATAACGATGCTCGAGAAAAGGGGAGTTTTAATATGCTAGCTAATAACTCAACAAAACTAATTCAGCTCGAACAGGAAACGGAGGGGACTTATTATGACTGTAACAATACCGAGGAGGTAGAGATGGGTGAAGAGGGCAGTAAAGGTAGCACAAGTGGTAGGGGAAGTAGAAATGGTAATACCCGAAACGCTGGTGGCATAATGGAGAAAAATAAATTTCAAAAAATGGGCATGTATGAAACACAGAATAACCAAATAATTAATGATAATGATTATAGTAACATGTACATTTCAAGTGCTAAAAGTAAGATGCCCTTTTGAATTGTTCTCTATGTTTTTAACTATTATTATGTAAAACAAAGTTCGGCAGTTATTGAAATATATATGTATTTTAAATTATTTACCCACGTGCAGGTTTGCATGGGGGTATATGTGTATGTGTGGGTGTATATATGTGGGCATGCTTATACACATATATATATATATATTATATATATATATATATATATATATATATATGTATATGTACAAGAGCCCACCCACGAAAAAAATTCCTATTTGATATAATTAGTGACGACTTATAAATTTTGTGAAATATATGATTCCGTAACTACAAGAAATTATGCATACATAATATATTGACTTAAATGTAGTAATAAGAAGGAAAGAAAAAAAAAAAAAAAAAAAAAAAAAAAGCGGAAGTTTGTATGATGTTTTATCTTGTGACATTCTGCGTGCAGCATTCTACGAGCAAAGTAAAAACTTTTTGTAGCTCAACGCTTTTTCGTTTGATGTTTTATATCTTATCGTTTTAAATACCTTTTAAGTGTGTAAATTTTTTTTTTTTTTTTTTTTCTATCATTATTTATTTCATTATTCTTATATTTGCAAGTGTTTATTCAAAGAAAATTTTAATTTCTGTATTATGGAAAAACTTAATATAGTATTGATAAATTAAAAAAAAATATAAAGTAAATTGTGCATGTTACATGCTTGATACAGAATATATACAAATATTTATGTTCGAAATAAATCTTCAACTTTTTAGCATATAATTTGTATGAATTAACCTCTCCCCCACTTCCCTCAAAAAAAAAAAAAAAAAAAAAAAAAAAAGGACCTGATCAGGCAAGGGAGTAATCAAATGAATACACGTGGAAATGCGCAAAAATTAGTAGTTTAATTTCACTAGGAAAAAGGGGCACATATTATTACATTCATATATAGGTATATGGATATGCTTATACATATATACGTACGTAAACGAATACATACAATGACGTCCTACGTGCGCACATATACATATATACATATATATATATATATCGCGTCGTACGAAAAAAACTTAGGACTTGGTTAACATACTTTTTAATTTCTGCAAAATGCTTTGTTTCAAGTTAGGCTGCGTAAAATAGTTAGCGGCATATTCATAGACATCGTCTGGTTTCTCTTTCAATATATCACACAAGAAGATATGTATGATGTATTTTAAAACTTTATTTTTTTTTAAATACATTTCATTTTGCATTATTTTGCGTATTTTAAAATTTTCTACTTGCACTTTTTGCTCCTCGGACAAATCAAATAAAAAGACTTTTTTTTTTTCAAATTTATTCTTATCATGTTCTCTCTCAAATATGATATGTTCACCTTTATCTGTAACAGAATTTTTCATTTCCGTTATTATTATTTTCCAAGTAGATGCATGTTAGATACAAAAATGTTGTAACATGCGCAACGTGAAACAAAAGAATGGGACATGCTTAAGACGTCCGATGGATTTACACATATGCCAATGCATATATGTATATATACACACATATATATATATATATATATATATATATATATGTACACCCGTACACACTGATACTGCTACGTTTAACGTGCGTTTTACGAGCTAAAGCTTAAATTTTTTTTTTATCTTTTTTGTCACTTTCGCACGGTTTACTACTAAAGGAGCGCAATTCTTACCATCAGTTGACGAGTTATTCAGATTATTCGTCAAGAAATAGCTAGGTTCAATTTTTTGAAAATCGAGTGAAGAAAATGCTAGATTTCCATTTAAAGAAGTAGGTAAATTAAGAAACTTATCATCCGTCTCATTTTTTAATTTTTCTTCAAAATATATTATAGAATTATTTTCTGACGTATTAAAATTATTCATTTGAAATAAGTTTTTTTTTTTTTTTTTTTAAATATTTTTCTTTTTTTTTAAATATTTTTCTTTTTTATGATATTATAAGGTGAAAATTTTAACATGTACATGTGTTCAGGAAAAAAAAAAAAAAAAAATGGTAAAAAGCTTGATGATAATATAAATTAAACAAGGACTTTTTATATATATACACATTTTTTTGTGCTTTCTAATTTGTACAGTTATGATGATCATATTTGTAGTTTTCTAAATGACAATGAAATATGATAAAAATTGGCAGGATCAAAAACACATAACCGTGCTAAAATAACGGCATATAAAAATTCGAGCGTAGATATTCCTGATTTGCACATTTATTTACCGACATACATACATGCGGTCTTGCATATCCCCCCACACATACATGCACGTCCTCATGAGAATCTATATTGTGAGCACGACAGAGATTCGCACTTGTGTGCGGTACAGCCAAATATGCAAAATGGATTAAAAAAAAAAAAAAAAAAAAAATATTATGAACGTTCATAAATAATTATTCGAACTTATTCTTGCATGTTCATAAAATTTTAATAAAATTATTCCACCATTGTATGCATCGATTTTATCATATCACTTCTTAATATTTTTACTCAATTGAAAATTAAGCTTGTCCACTTAGAAGTTATTCGGTGTTCTTAGGACTATATAAATTGATTTAAATACACATTTCGAAAGCTCTTTTTTCTTATGGTTACAAATGGTATAAGGAAATTTTTTAAACATTAATGCCGTTAAATTATTCGAATAAATTAATCTGATAAGTTACTCCCGACAGGTGTAAACTGTTTATTTATGGAATATTAATAAAAATTTAAAACGGAACAAAAGGGAAAAAGCTATAAGTAATCTGCGCGCACGCATACGAATAAATAAACATGTATATACGTACATACATACACACACACATATGTATGTACATGTATATATATAAAAGTATTCATGTTATTAGGAAACGGAAAGGATAAAAAAGGCGCCCATTCCGAGGGACAAGAACAAAAACTTAAATGGAGATGGCATAATTTAAAATATTTTTAAAACAAACAATCAATGCGGGTAATTCAAAATGTTCCCACAAAAGGGGGAAAAACGGGGAAAGTAGGTGAGACAAAAAAGATAAGAGACGAGATAAAAGACAAATGACAAAACAAAAAAGGAACAAAGGATAAGAGATAAAAGACAAAAGTGGGAAGTACAGTGTTGCACCATAATTAAGGTGCAGTACATCCTTTAACGAATTTAAGAAATATATAACATAATGAATAAATAGCAAAAGAAATAAATTAAGTGTAAATGCAGCCATTCGTAAATGAGGTCATGCGCGCATGGATATTTTTCAGTAGTGCCGCCTCCGCTATTACAGCCCGACCTGCTCACCCTTTTTCAATAAATAAAAATTGTGCAAACTTATGGCTACATTCGTATGTACCTCCTCTGATTGCTCGCTTCAGTGTTCCTGTTCCTCTTCCTCTTCCTCATTTTCATTTTCATTTTCATTTTCATGTTCATTTGCATGCTCTTTTATTTTTATTTTATTTTTTTTTTTTTTCGTTGATTTTTCCCCAAATGATGATCGTAATTTAAATTGCTGCCTTGGAAAGAAAGACGATGTCTATTTGTTAAGGGCATTTCACCAGTTTTAAAATAGCAAATAAATTTTTTTAATAAACTTGCCAATATCCACTGATCGAGCTGATCAAAGAAAGAAATCAAAATGTGGATATAAATATAGGTATGGTGTAAAATAGTCTGTAATACTTCTTCAGTTATTTTAAATGTTGAACATATTAAGGATATATTGTTTCCTTTCAAATACAGAAATAACAATATAGACAAATATAATTTATTGTATTTTTTCTGAACAAGGTCATCAGTGAAAAATATATTTTTTTTTCTGTTAAAGGACATATTTTGATTTTTTAAATTTAACATATTTATTATATCGCTATCAAATTTTAAAATTTGAAAAATGATATGTTTGGTATAATTATCTACAAATATTATGGAAAGCAAATTTTTTAAAAATGGTAAATAATAAGTAAATGATGCAATATTCAAATTGTAAGATGAACAAATATAACATAAATGAAAACTATTATTATAAAGATAAATTTTGTCATAATATTTTATTTCATTTAATAATTCTACTCCAAAAGATATTGTGAAATTACTTATACATAAAGACTTACAAAAATTCGTAACTCGAATTTTCTTATTTTCTATTTCTATACACTTATATTTTATTAACTTGTTAACCACATAATGAATATCTTTTTTCTTTCGCTCATAAAATATTAATTCATTTTCTGTGAATTGTTCTAAATTGATATCCCCAAATTCGTCATTAAAAGTTCTTTCATCTTTCTCCTCTTTGAGTTGAACAGACGAACGAATACTACCCTTCGATGCACTCTTTTTATCCACCCCTACATAATTAGAGCAATTAGCTGCACTGTTAGCGGCACTAGTAATGGCAACATTGATCACTCCGTTTCTACCCGTGATACCCCCCTCTCCTTGTTCTGGCTCCCCACTTTTGACTATCTCGATAAAATATAAAGAAAACGAAAACACAGATACAATATCATGAAAAGACATTGGATCATTCAACAAGCAGATAAACTCAATTATGTACTTTTCCAACTGATCGAATGAACTACTACCATTCATGGTGCTTTTTATATGAATAAAATTTTTTTTAAACATATCTAATATATTTTTCTCTTGCTTCTTTTCAACAAAAAGAAAAGAATCTCCCTTATTTAATCTGGCTGCTCGACCTATCATTTGTTTATACTGAGTGACTGTTAAAAAGTTATCAGCAATAAAAGGAGAAGAAATTAAAACTCTGTCTACTCGTAAATTTAGTCCAACAGATAAAGTAGATGTACATGTTAATAAAAACAATGTTTTTTCTTTATATGCTAATTCGAGTAGCTTTTTTATAGAATTACTAATATCGCTATAGTAATAACATATACCATTATGTATATAATAGTTCATTTTATCATATGTGTACTTATCAATGTGATATATCTTATCGTTTAGTTCTCTTCTTTTTATTTTAATCTCTTCTGGGATATTAATGTCATGGTAGGGAAAGCAGCTTAAAAAAAAATTATTTATGATATTAATGTAATACTCGCAATTTTTTTTAGTTGAACAGAATATTAATGTGTTTAGCTTATCTATGCGGCTGTATAGGGCAAAGCAAAGCAGGGAACGAACCAAGTTGTTGTTTGTGGACAGACTTCTTCCTTTCAAAAAATTCGAAATGCTATTTTGTATGTTCGTACTACGTTCACAGCTGCTACCACTTCCAGAGATATCCCCATTCCTTCTGTTACCACCATCCTCGTCGTCTACTTTCCCAAAATCGTATACACTGCACGAGTAGGAAAAGGAACCAACCTCTTTTTCCTTTTTGTAAACATCCCCATTGCATATGTAATGCTCCTTTATTTCTTGTGGTCGATAAGACGAAACGTATATTCTGGCGTTCATCCATTCCCTTAATTTGGACAAATTATCTAATGTACCACTCATAGAAATAATTTTTATTGTGGGTCTTTTTTTATTTAAGTATAAAATTTTAGAAATAATGTTCTCTATATATATACCTCTCCCTCTTTCACTTATAAGATGAAATTCGTCAATTATTACAATGAAACTATGACAACAGTTCTTATCTTTGTGCACGTTTTTATTCATTGTACTAGAGTATTCTTCCCTTATGTTGTCATTACACCTTGTACATACTAATTTTTTCTTATTTAAATAACTATTTAATTTCTCATATGTACATAAAATTATATCTGTATTAGTGAATTCGGTACCTATCTTAATATCTGTACCAATACATATTTTTTTAAAATATGCTATTTTTTCATTTATTAAAGAATTTAAAGGAAACAAAAAAAAAATTTTTTCCGTTTTTTCAATTTGTTCAAAAGCGAAAATTTCTGCTACTAAAGTTTTTCCACCTGAGGTCGGCGCGACGAATAGAAAGTTTTCCCCTTTTTCCCATTGTACTTCTTTTAACTTAATTAAGCATTCATGCTGCCAGGGGTAGAGCTCATTTATGTTTTCCTTTTTGTAGTTGTCCAAAATTTGTTTTTTTAAATAATATTTGTTTAAACTGTAGTCTGCTGTGGGGTTTGTGTAATTTATGGGAGTATTAGCATGCCTTATGGGAGTGTTCGCTGCACTTGTTGGCGGCTTCAAGTCATCTTTTGAAGAATTTCTTTTTGGGTCCAATAAATGCTCAAGTTGTGTTATCCAGTTTACGTTCATTTAGGGTATCCCTGTAAATACGTTTATACCCCTACACACACGTGCTTACACTTGTGCCCATGCGCTCGTACATGTACTTGTACGCACGCGTGTAGCATACGTACGAATATAGCATACGTACGAATATATGCACACATACACATATACGCATAAATGATCGTGTACATATGGGCACATACTAGCTCTTTTTCTTATGCGCATGTGCATACTGCGATATATCCTTCCGCTCAATGCGTGTGTGACAAAACTCGGTTTAAGTTACACTGACAATGCAAAAACTCACATGAGGATAAAAAAGGAGTTCGTTTATGCACAATGGATGTGTATAATATTAATTAGCTGCTCGTAAAAGATTTTTCATTCTTCTATTTTTTTTTCATTAAAGTTATTTTTAAGTTCTCGAGGCGCGGACGAGAAGGGTCAATATATATATTTTTTTTATTACCTTATTACGTTATTGCATTATTGCATTATTCATTATTACAGTTTTGCATATTCATTATTACAGTTTTGCATATTCATTATTACAGTTTTGCATATTCATTATTACATTTTTGCATATTCATTATTACAGTTTTGCATATTCATTATTACATTTTTGCATATTCATTATTACAGTTTTGCATATTCATTATTACAGTTTTGCATATTCATTATTACAGTTTTGCATATTCATTATTACAGTTTTCATTATTTTATTATTTCATCCCTTTTTTACTCTTTTTTATTGCTTTGTTATTTTATTTTTTTTTTTTTTGGTTTTTCCTTTTTCGGGTGTACTTCGTTATTGCTCCTTTTCCACTTCACATCAGTTGAATACTGCAAAAATATTGCAGGTATGTATGTGTGCATTTTATGCTTCGACAAATTAGAAACGGTAAGTACCAAGATGCAAACAAGAAGGAGCAAATCAATAAGTTTAAGTGCAAAACAAAAAAAAAAAAAAAAAAAAAATTTCACAACTTTCAAAATCAGTCATAATGTTCCTGAACAAGACATAATTTTTTTTCTTTTTTTGCCTGACAAGTAATAATTTTTTTTTTAGCTAACCATTTTATTATTATTTTTTTTAAATAGAAAAAAATAAAATGAAGTGTCATTATGTAACCATGGAAGGAGAACAAAACGAAAATGCGAGCGACAAAGGTTATACTTGAAAGAAAAAGAAAGAAAAAAAGAAATACACATCTTAAGTACTAATTGCAGTTTTTCTTCTTATTCGCCGCTATACACGTACATAAATGTATATAAATGTATACAAATGTACATAAAGATACATATATATACATATATATATACCCATATGTATATATGTGTATTTGGGTACGTTTTCTTCCGTTTTCTTTCCTTTTCCTCCGCATGTTGCTTCATCCGCTCTGTTTCTTATTAACGAAGCTTACCAGAGCTTGACCTAATAGTGGGAGCCTTCCTTTTGTTAAAAGCACCCCTTGCCGTTCAAAATGCAAAGCATAAGTTTTGAATTACAAAGGGGAGGGAGAAAGAATTAAGAAAATACCACGAAATAGTTATGAAAGTAGAACATAAAAAGGACGAAAAAACTACATAAAAATTATGAAAAAATTACTAAAAAAGAGCAAAGAACAGGAAATTAAAAAAAAATAATAATAAGCCTGGATGTGCACAGTACTACTGTGTTATATGTCAGGGTGCGGGCAGCATATGTACGTGTGTATCTGCATTTGCTTATGCACCTCCCTCTGCTCCCTGTATCCCCTACACCACTTAAACAGCATATATATATATATATATATATTTATATTAACAAATGCATGTTCGACAAGTAGTTATAAACAGTTTTCTTTTCCTTTTCATCCCCTGCGGCTTGTACAAACAAACATTTGTTACAGAAATGCAAAGCTTCTTTGATGAAATAGAAAATATAGCTAACGAAGATATTGTGAATGATGATTTTACAAATATAGAAACCAAGTTGAACAAAAAATGCGCTCAGATAATTGAAAAGAAGAAAAATAGTACGACCTTACCGATACAATCAAAAATTATTCTTTTCCTAGAAGAAATAGATTTCATTAATCATACATTAAATGTGTATGAAGAGGAGAAAGAAAGAGAAAAAGAAAGAGAACTTAGGAGAAGAGTAGAAAGAGAAGAAGATCATGAAGATGAAGACAAGGAAAAAATAAACAAAAAAAAGAGGAGGGGAAAAAACGAATCTAACGAACAGTTAGGGAAGGAGGTTTCCAAAGACTTGGATGATATTTTAAAAGACGTAATTTATTTGGAGTTGGGTCTTAAGGAGTCTGAAAATACGAACAATGTAATGGATGAAAAATAGAAGAGGCTTGAGAAGAGTACTAAATGTACTATGTAATACATGTTTGCTTATATGTATGTAATATAAGCATACCACTATGAATGCAACATTGTACTTGTGTGCTTATTCCCGTACTGAGTGTATTATGTTTGTTCTTCTGCACTGGCACGATCGTACGATGCTGATGGATACGACTTATCACTTTTTATACACCTTTTCAGACAAAAAAAATATTGCTCGAAATTAGTGAAATATTAGATAAAATAGAGAGCAAGGATTTTGTGCTAACAACCAAGAAGTCCTTAGACATAAGAATAGTAAATTTAAAAAAAAAAAAAAAAAAAAAAAATGAATGAACGAATGAGCCCAAGTGCATTATTTTAACTATTTCTATTCGTACATATGCGTTCACAACTTATTGATGCAGTGAAAATATTCTTTAATATTGTCAAAGTGGTATGTAGGCATCTAATATGCATTTTGCTTACATTTTCGCATACATTTGTGTTGCATTTTTTCCCATTCTTTTTACCCCTTTTTTCATAGTTTTTACCTTTTTTTTTTGTATTTTTTTTCTCATCTTTCCCCTGTATAGGATGATTTTCGGAAAAACGAAATAAGTGAAACCTACTTTTCAAAAAAAATAAACGAAATATACCAGGATACACTGGTAAGAAGTATGCACACGCCATTCTGTTCATTCGATGTTTGGAATGTGACGATTATAACGCGTACAATGTAGTACAAAACCAATGTAGGCTGTCTTCAAGCAATTTTTTTATTCACTATATATTTATTATTAATTTATTATTTGTTCGTTATTTGTTTATTATTTGTTCGTTATTTGTTCGTTATTTGTATATTATTTGTATATTATTTGTTTATTATTTGTTCGTTATTTGTATATTATTTGTTCGTTATTTGTTCGTTATTTGTTCGTTATTTGTTTATTATTTGTTTATTATTTGTTCGTTATTTGTTTATTATTTGTTTATTATTTTTTTTTTTTTCTAGGCGCAGTTAAATTCTGAGCAAGAGGACGGAGCAAAGAGGGCAAATGAGAGTATCAGCGAAGAAACAAAAAATAATTTTGTTGATGAAATTCCACATAGCAATTTAATTGTGTCTTCATCGGTAAATGATGATACTAATGAAGGCTCTAAGGGTAGTGGACCTTACCCCACATATGGATATAACGGAGCAGGAGAAGGGCGAGCAATAAGTACGCGCAGACGTTCCCATATATACATAACACGCATGTGTGTTACGCTCATACGTGCATACATACATATACAAACATATGCATACATATATTTACATATATACAAGTACCTACGTACTTACGTACTTACGAATTTATGGGTGCACCCTTGGTCGGGGTTCATCTGCATGGACACACGCAAAAAAGTTATAAATGAAAAAATGTACATTATATATTCTTGCTTTGTTCCTGTTATGTGCAGGCAATAAAAATACAGGAAAAAAAGCGAACACGAGAAAAAATAAGAATCAGCAAAAAATAGAATCGTCAAATTTTTTTCATAAAAAAAAGGTACATAAATGGAATTCGCATAAATGGATTGTGCAAAGTATTTAGTGTAGTTCGTGTGAAGTTATTGGACGTTCTGCATTTACATGTTCATGTGAATTTGTATATGTGCACGCGTATGTACGTGCGTATGTACGTGCGTATGTACGTGCGTGTATGTATAATACATATTCACAAATGTACGTGTGTGTGGTTCCCCTTCTTGTGTACAGCTGAAGTTAGTAGAGAGGTGGCAGAAAGTAGCGGAAGAAACGAAGCTAAGGAGTGATTACGATTCAAGTAGCTAAATTAATATATCAGTTAAAATAAAATATAATTTGGATGTTTTTATAATATGGTTTAGTTCCAAGTTTGTGATGCATGCGCATTGTTTTTTAAGCCCTCTGTGTTTTTATTTCTCATTCCACGCGAGTATGTTTGCATGGGTATACATGTGTACGTGTATATACGTGTGTGTGTGTACATGTAAGCCTTTTAAAAACAAGAGAGCCCTGTATATGCACATTTCACTCCAAGTGATAAGCATACATATATGTTTGCATGTTCCTTCACTACGAGGAAAAAAAGAACGAAAAAGTATGAGGTAATTGTTGCTGAAATATATGGTGTGCATTTTTACGAGTTCATTTTTTTTTTTTTTTTATAATATCTATTTGTTCTTATTTATGTAGACTTTTTCACCTTTTTGTTTTAAGTTATTTAAATTTTATTTTATATATATTTTATTTTATATATATTTTATATTATATATTATATATATTTTATTTTATTTAGATATTTTTATATTTATCATTATTCTTATTTTTTTTTTTCTCCCCCCCCGTTTTTCCCATGTGTTCCCTAAATTTTGCTATTTAAAAATATTTTAACTTATTGTGTAGCGTTGTGATTGATATTACATCGTCTATACTTTTCATTTTTCATAATATTTTATCTGATAGTAATACTCCTTATGATATTACTTATAACTGTATTTTATCCTTTAATGTACTTTTTATTATACGTCGTTTTATTATACGTCGTTTTATTATACGTCGTTTTATTATACGTCGTTTTATTACACTTCCTTTTATTGTACTTCCTTTTATTATACTTCCTTTTATTGTACTTCCTTTTATTATACTTCTTTTTTTTTTATTTCTCTTTATTATTCTTTCTTTTTTTCTTTTTTTTTTCTTTACTGTTGATTAATTACGAAGCATATACCTTTATCTTCGTTTACTGTACAACGAAGGATGCCGCGTTAATATTATTTTTTTTATTTTTTTTTTTTTTAAAGAATTTAAAAAAAAATTATATTGCCATTTTAAGCAATCAATTATTGTTGTAATTATTTCTCTTAAGAGGGAAATAATATATTTTCAATATTTGGGACTGGTTGAACAACGCCTTCTCTCTTTATGTGCATTTTACTTGCCTTCTAATTTTTTCATCATACATTTACATTTGTACTCACTAATTATATATGGATAAAAGAAGTTCTCTAAGATGATCTGGCGAAGAAACTTTTTTCTGAACATGTCAGGTAATAAAAGAATGCATAGTTGTGATATAGGGGGTAAACTGAGATATTTTTATAATAATTTGAAGAGATACAAAGGCATTTCGAGCGAAGCGGGGTTTCATAGTACTAGGATTGACGGGAAAGTTGAAGGGGGGAAGAACTCACAGCGTATGTACTTTAGAAATCATAATTTTATTGATTTCTTTCGAGATGAAACTAGAAATATAGGTATAATAACGTTTAAAGATATAAACGATAAGAAAAATATTTTTCACTCTTTTTTAGAGGAGCTGAAAAATGTTATTGAACATATTAATAATGTAATAACAAATGAAGAGAATAACACATTTTACATTAACACCTTTAAAAAGAAAGAAGATGGTCTTAATAATTATAACGACAATGATAATTGTAATGGTAGTGAGGATAACTATTTGATGAGAAATATAAGGAATAGAATTCCTTACTATGATAACAAGTTGAAGGTCTTAATTTTTAACAGCACTACCTGTGACGCATTTAGGGAAACAGAGAGAAGCCCCACTTTTTTAAGCTCGTTAGGATATAATTCCTACCTAAAGGGGGATGAAGAAAACAATATAAATATAGCAAACTCCTTTAGGTACCTATGTAATGCTATTCAACATTTACCATTAATAACTGTGAGTAATATTAATGGACAGTGCCATAATTGCGGAATGGATATCATCCTTTCTACAGATTTTCGTATATCTAATAATACCAGCAGTTTTGGATTTGATAAAACTTATGCCGGGTTATACCCATATGGGGGTAGCGTGCAAAAATTGCTCCGACATATTCCTTTGAATTATTCAAAATATTTATTATTAACAAGTCAGGTAATTAATGCATATGATGCATTAAAAATTAATTTAATTGATATATGTATAAATAAAAATGAAGATTTCTTCATAAACAATTCAAATATTTTTTTTGAAGAGAAATTAAATAATACACAAAAATTTGCCATCATCAAGGATAACATATTAAAACATTTCAACAATATATTTAATTATGATTTATTTCAAACGAAAAAAAATGATGATAGTTTTGTATTTACCCTTTTTTTTGCTTTCCAATTTTTATTTATACCAACGCATATTTTACAAAACATCAAGTTAAGTATTAATGAAGGGATTCAACTAAATGATATCAACTCTTATTTGGATTGTGATAAAAACATTTTTGAAAAAAACATAAATTCGTCACAGCGCCTGGACATTTTAAATTATATAAAGAGGAAAAGCAAATGAACTGTACATAAGTGTGTACAATGAACGAAGCATGGTACAATATGGTAAAAAAAAAGGAAAGAAAAAAAAAAAAAAAATTGAAAAAAATAAAATTGTTACTCCTTATCCATACCACACATCTCAATGCATATATATACACCACTGCATCACTAAACGACAAGTAAACATTTAGCACTTCCCCTTTTTTTTTTTTTTTTTTATTTCTCATTTCGGTAAATGTATTAAAAAAAAAAAATATATATTGTAAAAAGTTAATTATATATAATTACAATTTTTTTTTTTTTTTTTAAATTTTTTTCACCTAGACTGATTATGATGTTTTTCATTTTTATTTTGAAAAAATCTTGCCCGCTAGGAGTTAACATACATCAATAAATTATAAAAAAATTTTATTTTATAATATATTTTTTTTTTTTTCTTTTTATAACTCTTCTTTGTATGTATAAAATATTGGGGAAGCACTTATGGTATATATGTGCTACGTTAATTTTTTAACTTGTCCAAAAACGTTTCTCCATTTCGACAAGCGAAATGAGTGGTCTCTCTCCCCTACCCTTGCACGTCGTTGCTACTGTTGTTATTACATTGCTTTATTCTTACTACTTCTTCATTTTTACTTTATTCTATTTACATATGTATAAAATATCATGGATGATTATATAAAGGTAAATAATTTTACGCTACGTTTGCATTTCATAACTCGCATATATAAACTCAACCACAGTCGTTCTCATGTATGCAGGTGTACAGAGTTAACGAAAAAAAAAAAAAAAAATCAATAAAAAAAAAAAAAAGAACCACAAAAACAGTAATGTATACTACTACTTGTGCTTAATTTGTTATTATTTTACTTCGTATATAATATACAAATACATTTCTCTCAGATACGTGTTTTATTTATATGTACTGTAGATCGAATATATATCATCAAACGAAATGCAGTACTTTTTTTTTCTTTTTTTTTTTCTTCTGTGTCTATATCGCATGAAACACATATATATTATTTCAAATTTTATTTACAAAAAACTTATAAATAAAAAAAAAAAATATATATACATGAGATTTAAAATATAATTTTTATTTACCCTCATTTATTAAAAAGCAGAATGGAAAAGACTTATTCTTACATACACGTGCAGGCAATATACCTGCACTTTCATGTGTTGTAACACCTCTCCTTTCTGTAGCTTTGCAAGGGATGAAATAGTGCGGCACAAGTTGATAATTACATGTACACGTTCATTTTTTTTTTTTTTTTTTTTTTTTTTATGTGTGTGTGTAAATTTAAAAATTATTTTAAAAATGGGTAAAACAATCTCAAAGGAGAAGGATCAAATAGACGCGCATAAATATACATACATACGTATGGGCATCCATTCGTTCCGCTCGGTTTCACTACACGCATAAATGCACAATTCTCATATTCTTCGTTTTATTTTTTTTCAGCTAAAAATATTTTTTCATCTCAATGTTATTTCAGTAACACAGACCAAGTTTTTCATGTCATCATTAAAAAAATAAAAGGAGGAATTAAAACCGTTTGTGCTGTTTCTGTTGTTTGCGCACTTTTTGAACAGTTTTGTTTTATTTCCGTTCAAAATGAAATATGTTCATGTATGAATAAAACGAACGTACGTATGTACACGTATGCACATATATACGAATGCATGCGCATATAAACCTATGCATATCTGTTTGTCTGATACGAACACGAGAAGTTTGAGTTAAAAGTTATCAAAATTCCAGCTGGAAAATCAGGTAAAATTTTTTATTGCAAGAAATTATTTCCACAGTATATTTGATAAAAAAGGAATATTGTAGAACTCAAAAATCTTGCATAACGTTTTGTTTTTAAATATCTTGTTTTCATAATTTCGCAATATGTACACGTGAATTTAAGCATACACATATATATATATATATATGCTGCAAGTGAACTCTAAGAATCAAATACAACGGTACAAAAGCTCTTTTAAATAATATACTTTTCATGAGTATACTTCCTCAAAAATGCAGTTTTTCACAATTCGTATATGCGTACACAAAATATGAATATATATATATATATGTACATTCATTATATATATGCATATATGCACATGTACATGCTTTCTTTGCTCTTTTGCAAAAAAAAAAAAAAAAAATCAGATTTTTTCTTCATCATTTTCTTATCTTCAGACCCGAAAGGCTTTGATAAACGAAATATAGTTTCATCAGCTTTTTTTTTTTTTTTAGGAAAACATACAAATATAAAATAATATCAGTATATATATACATATATATATATATGTGTACATATATATGTATATGTGCATATTTCATTTTACTTTTTGTAAAAATAAATTATGAATAGTAAATATGTAACACTAATATTTCATATAAAATTTATTACCAATGCAGGTAAAAATGATTGCTCCCCTTTTTTTACTAAAAATTACACGAAATTAACTGAGTAATAATACAGGTAACTTTTCAAAAATGTAAATAAAATAACATGTAAAAAGAATTACGAACATATGGGGATAAAACAACTATTATGTTTTCTAAATTAAATAAAAAATTGACGAAAAACTGGTGAAAAATAAACGAACAGTGAATATAATTAACAATATATAACAAAATAAATTATGAACAAAACAAATTATAAACAAAATAAATTATAAACAAAATAAATTATAAACAAAATAAATTATAAACAAAATAAATTATAAACAAAATAAATTATAAACAAAATAAATTATGATCAAAATAAATTATGATCAAAATAAATTATGAACAAAATAAAATATGAACAAAATAAATTATTAACAAAACAAATTATGAACAAAACAAATTATGAACAAAATAAATTATGAACAAAATATATTATAAACAAAATAAATAATAAAAGAAAAAAATACAAAGCGTAAGTACATAAATTTAAAAAAATACATATGCCAATTGAACTGCATTTGCATTGGCAAGCCTTTTTAATGAAATGGCTGTTTTAAACGTTTGCGCATGCCAATAATAATATTCATATATATATAATATGTATGTACCTATCGTATACATATATCGGTTCTTTTAAAATAAAAAAGCATCAAATCATTGTGGGTGGCTAATTAGCACTCATATTGTATTCCTCTTGACTTACCAATTTTAATTCACTGCTTTATTTCGTAAATTTATCAAATACATACTACTTGAAGCGAATCGTTAAGGTAGCCAACGGAACGGGTACAGATTAACTTCTTTCGTACTATAATTATATATACATGTTATATTTATTTATACATGTACAGTATGGAATACTTACGAACTCGTGTTTATGAGCTATAAGTGCGTATTAAATTTTCAAACTTTTTTCATGCATATAAAAAAATTTATTAATTTGTATATATATATATTATAAAGACATCCACTGTATAAGGCTTATTTTAAAAAAGATTAAATAATATATTTATATTCATATATAAGGATCAAACATGGAAGTTCTTTTTTTCTAAAAAAAAAATATATTTTCTTTTTTGCTGAATGAGCATAAGAGCATAGTGCACATTGCACAGTTTCCAACAAAATAAGCAAAGTTTAAAAGGAATCGCTATAAATATATACGCATGTACGTGTATATATTTCCATACATATATATATATATATATATGTACATTTGAATACATACGTATATGCATGCGAAAAGCTAGCTTTCCCCCGTACAACTGACTTTAAAACACTCCTTTTACGATAAAGGGAAGGAGAACAAAGTAAAAAAAAAAAAAAATGGCCAAACGAAAGAGATCAAATTAAGCGCTTTACTTCGCTTAAATGAACAACCTGAATATAGCTTGACTTTTTTTTTTTTTTTTTTCTTTTTAATGATAATATTAATATATCTGAAAATTAATAGCTCAGAAGGAATTATATACGACTTAGAAGATAACGTATTTTCGTCCTTTTGCACGAAATAATCATTTATAAATTTTTATTTTCTTTTTTTGAACGCAAAAATTTATTGTTGCTTTGTTTTAGTTGAAAAATAAAAAAGCATAATAAAAAGCTTAAACATAAATAAAAGGGTAAATGCTCGTCAATGCCTTTTCGTCGTATATACATGCACATGTACATTACATGTACTTCACAATACGTAGTAAAAAGAAAAAAGAAAAAAAGGATAAATATAGGGTACAAGTAAAAGTAAAAATTTATTTCAATAAAATAATCAGCTTTGTCTCCTTTTCTCATATTCATATATAACAAAATGTTTCGATCGATTGTTCGAGTGTGCGTTTTTTGTGCTGTGTCTTTCACCTAACATCAAAATTAAAGGCAAGAAAAAAGTAGTATATATATTATGTACATTTCCAAAGAATATCCTAAACGTGCACATTGTGTACATACATACAAGCACATACATATATATTTACAAACTCTCGAAAAAACTGGTCAAACGCATTCCACAAAAATGCATTGAAAATAATTATGTTCAGAAGGTTTCATTATCGTCAACATGAAAACTCGGACGGCACTTCCTGAATAGTTTCATCATTATAATTATTAACAATGTACATTCTTCTTTTTGCTTCATTAATATGTGCGAATATGAATTGATCATCCGGGCACATGCTCACGTAATATATGAACACGTTAGCATATGCATATTCACTCATATACGCTGCACGAATGGCACAAATATGCAAAATGACAAACAAAACGCCAAGTGTTTTCATAAATACGGCCCACTAAAAAAAATTGATAATTCTTTCAATGGTTCCTAAAATTATGAAATTGTTTTAGCTGATTTCTAGCAGTTAACAAAGAAGTAAAAAAGCCAAATGTTACTGTGGCTAAATCAGCAGTTCAGTATATAAACAAACAAGTTGGTACATGTTCATGTTCATATATATATATATATATGTACAAACACACAAATAGACATAGATATACACACGGATGAGACAGATATATACATAGCTCCCTCTCACATGCACGCAGACAAATATGCACTCATCTTGTACCTTACAATTTTGAGGATATTTCCTTCTTTTTGGCTTCTTCAATTTTCTTGGCCTTGTCCTTAAGCTTTTTCAACATCATTGACTTGGCACTCATTTTTTGTCCACCCCATTTCCTTCTTATATCAACATTATCATTGAAGTGTTCTCTACACAATTTCGAAAAGTAATCTAGTTTTTCCTGATCGTCTTTTAAAACATTCTGAACACATACAGCTGTTGCTGTCTTTTTATGCACAAGTGTTCCTAACAGAGCTTTATTCTTAACAATACAATAAGGAATATCTTTTAGTCTACACAATGTAGGTAAAAATAAAACTAACTCGATAGGGCATACATCATTCGCTATAACAACAAGACTTGCTTTTTTATTCTCAACTAATTTTGTTATATGGTTTATTCCGTATTTAAGAAAAATTGGCTTTTTCTCTTTTGTTACTATTTTCTTCAATGCATTCTTAGCCTTAGTTAATAATCTTTTTTTCTTTTCATCCTTTGATTCTGGTTTGTACCCTCTCAGGAAGTTAATCAAATCTTGCGCCTGCGAAGGGGTGGATCAGTTGTCAAGAAGTTATCACATAGTCGTTACGTAGCTGCTAAGTAGCTGATAAGCGATCATACAAATGTGTAAATACACACACACGTACACACAATCGTCCATACTATGTATATGCATTGTGTAAAGTTTGCGTACCCATCCGTTAAGGTTACAGAAGGTTTGTATGTATGCACGTTTGTATGTATGCACGTATGTATGTATGCACGTATGTATGTATGCACGTTTGTATGTATGCACGTTTGTATGTATGCACGTTTGTATGTATGCACGTTTGTATGTATGCACGTTTGTATGTATGCACGTTTGTATGTATGCACGTTTGTATGTATGCACGTATGTATGTATGCATGTACATATTTATATACATGTACGCGCGGGGCTAACCTGATTCTTTGGAAGTGTGTGGTTGAACTGGTTAATCGATGGGGGAACTTTTAATCTTTGTAACAGTATTTTTTTTTTTCTTTGAATTCTTATATACTTTGGCCATTTGACATATTTTGATAAATCCTTTTTTGGTCGTACACCCACACCGATAACGTTACTTTTCTTTTTTTTTTCAAAAATTAAAGGGTTCTCTCTAATACCTTTTTTCTTTTCCTTTTTTATTTCTTTCTTTACTGTTTTTTTGTTACTCAAGGGGCATGGGGCTGGCGTCCTCTTCGACGGCTTCTTTTGTTGTTTCTTATCTTTCTTCTACAGAGAATAAAAATAAATAAATAAATAAATAAATAAAATAAAAAAAAAAAATAAATAAATAAATAAATAAAATAAATAAAATAAAAAAAATAAATAAATAAATAAAATAAAAAAAATAAAATATAACAAAGCATAATACAGTTCAGCTTAACATCGCGCAAATTAACACAGCACAGCAAAAAACAATTTAGTGCAGCATGCTATATAGTGTAATACAGTGTTGCATAATATAATACAACATAATATGATAAAGCACATGTTAAATCACTGTCAAGTAAAATCTTTTTATCATGTGATTTCAACATGTTCAAAGGTATAACATGTATGTACTATAATAACGCAGTTGTGCCATAAAAAGGAAATAATTAAAAATAAAAAAAAAAATAGAACAACACTATAATGTAAAATTGTAATTATATTTCGTACATTTTCTGTTAATATATTTTTTATTTTATTTTATTTTTATATAAAACTCTTACCATTCTGAAGGATTGAAAAAACTGTTATATGCTTAAAAACGTACTCTCTTAACAAAATTGTTTCTGTGTATAAAATATATGTAAATTACATACAATGTATATTTAAACGTATACATAATATATATATAAATTTATATATGTACATAAATACATACTATGTATTTGAATACATTGTATATGAGTTTATTTTATTATTTTTTTTTTTTTTTTTTGAGGTGAGATTTTTGTACTAATACATTAGCGGCTCGCTCACTAATCAGTCCTTCCTTTCCCTTTTACAAAGATTACGAAAAGAAAAAATTGTAAACGTAAAAAAAAAAAAAAAAAAAAAAAAAAGTCAGCTATAAAAAATTCAATAGAAAATTTTGACAAATGGAATAAAAAAAAAATATACTTTCAGAGGGTCGTAAAGCGAATACGTATAATACGTACAAGTCTGATAAGCATAAATATATATACATATATTATATATATATATATATATACACGATAAGTATATGTACATATATATATATATATTATATATATGCATGTTGATATATATATTGTGCGCATGCACAAATGATAACTCTATTTGAAAAAGCTTTGCACAAACATTCCTTCTTATGTAAGTGATTGAAGCGGTGCTAAGCAATACCCCCGTAGTCCACAATTCTTCAACACACTAACTATATAATAAGCTATATTATATCTCCTAGTCACTATGTATATAACCTTATACATATGTATAAATGTTTATATTGTAATATACTGCTCATATAAGTGCATATGTTCTAAGTGTATATGTATTTTTTATATTTTTGCTTGTATACTACATTTTTGTTAACATTCGTTAAGTTCATAAAAATTGACAATGGGTTATATAATTATATAAAGTAATAAAGAACTTGAGTACTTGGAAAAAAAGAGGAAAAGTTCAAATTGGGTATATAACAATACAATTTGTCCGCCCTATGACAAGTTGAATTTATTTTCAATCCCTATTAATTTTTAACTTCAATTTTTTCCTTGTTTTTTTACATGTACGTTTATATACATATATATATATATATGCAAATGCATCATTTCACTGCTCTTTAAAACTTTATCAAATTTATAAAAATATAAACACTCGAAGTTTACGGAAAGATATATTTAATGAAAGTTGTGAGCCTTCACAATTTTTTCCGTTCACGAGAGGAGCAGGAAGAAACCGTTCTACATATTAGCATATGCACATATATATATATATTTATATATATATATATATGAACATATATATATATATTATTTATACGAAATACCTGTGTTCATAATTTTTTACCAATTTTTGTGGCCAAGGCGTGATAGACGAAAGTAATGAAAGTGCATACAGCAAAAACCTCAGTATAAATGACCCGAAAGAGGGGGTATATATACACATACATGTACATAAATATTTTATTAATACAGAATATAATTATGTATGTATAATATATATATATATATTCCGATACTGTTATACATTTATACAAATTCTCGTGGCAAAGAATACGTAACATGCGTATGCATATATGTACATATATATTATATGCATACGATTTATCCCTATTTGCTGAGTTTTTTTTTTTTTTTTTTACCTATTAAGTTTAAAAATATATACATGCATATTGTATATATATACATATATAATTATATATACATATATAATTTATATATACATATATAATTATATATATATATATATATATATATATATATTCGTACGTTCGCGTTTGTTTACGCTTACAGCTTACCACTTTACATAATTTATGCATCGCTTTAATGTGCCAAAATTTGAAACGGATGTTGACTTGAACGAAGCTATATATAAAAAAATAGATACGATATGTTTCAAATTAATTTTTAATTAGCTTGATTAGGTTAAAATTTGTTTGTTTTTTTTTTTTTTACTTTTCATTATTTGCTAACGCTTTACTTCATTACGAGAAGGAATTTATTTTTTTAAAAAATAAAATCGCTTTTCTTGTACATATTGAAGAATAAATTTTTTTTTTTTTTTCTTTCTTTTTTTTCTTTTTTTTTTTTAAATATTATTAAAAAAATTAAGGCAAAGTTAAAAAAAACGAAATAGATTAAAAAAGAAAAGAAAAGAATGGCATATGTGAAGGTTGTTAAAAATAAGGCGTACTTCAAAAGATACCAGGTGAAATACAGAAGAAGAAGGGGTAAGAACATTTTTTGTTAATCATCTTCATAACTATGTTTTCACGCGCATGTTTGTATACAAGTATATACATACGTATTACATACATATGTAAAACATACATGCATAATGAGCACGTACGTACGTTTGTACATGATTTACCACATTGCTTGTGCGTGCCTGTGTAAATGAATTACTACGCGTTATATGTATGCCTTAAATAAATTTAACATGTTCATGATTTCGCATGTTATGAGAGATCTTTTATTCGAGGCTAAAAAAATGTTGATCAGTGATTAAACAAGTTAAGCATTTTTGCAAGTTGCCGACTTACCTGACACTGAGACAACGGAAACGCATAATTTTTTCTATTTGCTCATTTTGTTCATAATTTTTTCGATTTGCTCATTTTGTTCATAATTTTTTCGATTTGCTCATTTTGTTCATAATTTTTTCTATTTGCTCATTTTGTTCATAATTTTTTCTATTTGCTCATTTTGTTCATAATTTTTTCGATTTGCTCATTTTGTTCATAATTTTTTCGATTTGCTCATTTTGTTCATAATTTTTTCGATTTGCTCATTTTGTTCATAATTTTTTCGATTTGCTCATTTTGTTCATAATTTTTTCGATTTGCTCATTTTGTTCATAATTTTCCTGTTTTACCCATTTTGTTCATAATTTTCCCGATTTGCTCATTTTGTTCATAATTTTCCCGATTTGCTCATTTTGTTCATAATTTTCCCGTTTTGCGCATCCTTTATATAGAGGGAAAAACGGACTATAGAGCTAGAAAAGCGCTAATTTTGCAAGACAAGAACAAATATAATGCGCAAAAGTTGAGATTCGTTGTTCGTAAAACAAACAATCAGATAATTTGCCAAATAGCTAGTGCTCATATTGAAGGGGATAAAATTTTAGCTGAAGCAAAATCAAAAGAGTTAATAAGATATGGAATACCAGTAGGACTAAAGAATTATGCTGCTGCATATGCAACTGGCTTATTATGTGCAAGAAGATTTTTAAAATCTTTAAATCTGGACACAGTATTTATAGGTGTTGAAAAAGTCACAGCAGATATGAATGAAAATGAAGATAAGGATGATGATGAAGAAAGAAAACCAATAAAAGCTTTTTTAGATGTTGGTATAACAAGAACAACAACAGGTAATCGTGTTTTTGCTGCTATGAAAGGAGCATGTGATGGAGGATTAAATATTCCTCATGGAAATAACAGATTTCCTGGATCAAAAAATGAATTTAATCCTGAACAGTTAAGGAAAAATATTTTAGGTTTACATGTAGCCGAATATATGAAATTATTACAAGAAGAAGATATGGATAAATATAAAGCACATTTTAATGATTATATTAAACATAAAATTAATGCAAATAATATTGAACAAATGTATATAACTGCACATGAACAAATTAGAAAAAACCCAGAAAAAGTAGTAAAGAAAAAGGACAAAGTTAAAAAGTTTATGGCCAAATATGAAAAGCCCAAAAAGCTTAATGCGAAAATTAGAAAGAGAAGAGTTAAAGAAAAGGTAAAGAGAAAAGAAAAAGAAATGGAAAAGTGTAGTATATCATGCTTATGCATATATACATACAGGATGTGTAAATATGCTTAAATGTGTACATACATATAAATATATATATATATATATATATATATATATATATATATGTACTCACGCATATGCATACATTACTTTCATACGGTACATACGTGCATATGTTTGGGTCCAAAGCGAACACTCAACTGATTTGAGAACAAACTTATGCACTGTGCAAATTTGTATAAAAGGTTTTTCATGATGAGAAATACAGACCTGATTTGAAAAAAAATTTGAGAAAATTTTTTCTATTTCTGAAAAAATCTTTTATATATATTATGTATATATGTACATACGTACATACATACATATATACATACATACATATATACATACATACATACATATATACATACATATATACATACATATATACATACATATATACATACATATATACATACATATATACATACATATATACATACATATATACATACATATATACATACAGACATAAGATAACCAAATTAGCAAAACAAAATAGTTATGTCCACGTAAATATGAAGCAAGTGTACATTTACTGTTCGTTTTGCGTATTATATAAATATTTTACGTTCCTGTTTTATTATTTTATTAATTTATTATTTTATTATTTTTTTATTTTATCAATTTACTGTTTTATTATTATTGTATTAATTTATTATTTTTTTATGTTTTTAATTTTTAGTTGGCTAAATATGTGGAAAAGTTGCAGTAAGTAAAAAGGAAGTAGTGAAACGAAGCGTGCAGGATTATATGTACAGGTCAGGTTTTTTTTTTTTTTTTTTTTATTTTTACAATCCCTATATATATATATATATGTGTATGTATATATGTAGGCTTCCCATCTGATTTACCATTTTAGGAAAGGAAAAAAAACAGTTGCGTATATGTGTATATGTGTGTATGTTTGTATGTTTGTATATACGCAAGTATGCATTCCCACATATGTATCTGCATGTACACACATTTTATGATTAAAATATAAAGCCATGGATAATACAAATCCTCAGGCATATTATTATTAACAAAACTTCATACAATACGTACAAAAATAGCATATTAATATATATTTTTTTTTTTTAACACAAAAAGAAGAAAGTAAAGAAAGAAAAGTTGTTATGTGCGAAGGTAAAAGAAAAATGCATATTTTTGGTGCATATATAATGTGGTAAAGGCAATTCGCTTAATCTCTTTTTTTTTTTTTTTTTTTTTTTTTTTTTTTTTTTTTTTTTTAATGATGATGTGTCAAAATTGGGTAATTTACGTCTGAAAATTACTGATGATAACTGCTATCTGAAAAAAAAAAAAAATAAAATAAAATAAAACGAAATAACTGAATAAAAAAAAAAATGCTTAATTTTTGAGGGGAAAAAAAGCAAGGGTGTTATAGGTGTGTATGCCAGAATTCTTTCCGGTGTTCATAAAATTTACATATGTGAGTGTAGTGTTGCATAAAAACGAAAAAATAGAATATAATAAGAGAAAATATAATACAATATAATTAGAATGCATTATAATGCAGTGGAAACTAACGGAATGCATGAACAATTGCTGTACCTCTTCTCTTTGTAAGTGATGAGGAAAACATATCATTAACTTTCGTTCTTCTGCATCGTACGAAATGAAGATGCTTTTTTGTAGCTGATACAAAGGAAAGAAGATATCGATAAATGGTAAAGGGAATACTAGTAAAAACTGCAAAAATAATACAATAGTTTTATAGTTAAATGTTGTAGTGTTCCATATAAATGTACATATAGAAATAAGTAACATTACATGTTCATGTGAGGTTACACAAACAATTAAACTTAGAAAAAAAGAAATGAATGAGATTTTTTTTTTTTTTTTGTACATGATGAGCAAAACAAATTTATTAACTTTCGTTCTTCTGCATCTGAGGAAGTGAAGATAATTTAATGGCTGATGCAAAAAAAAAAAAAAAAAAGGGAAAAAATAAAAAAATGGAAAAAAAAAAGAACATAGTTTTAAATTGTAAAAACCGTCTGGTTAAACGAGATAAAAAAATTTTATTTTATATTTAAAAACATATTCGAAATATACATATACATATATATATATATATATATATATATATCACACCCTCATGAGTTATTCATCATAAAATTTTACAAATTTTTGAGATAACAAATGTCTTTTTTAAAAATATAAATAAAAAAGGTAAACATGAAATGAACAAGGGTTGACTGAAAAAAGAACTTAAGCATGACAAGTGAGATACGCGTGCGGTGTTAGAATAAATCTCTACAAAAAAGATACGTACGCGTAATGTTGTTTGTAGATATGTATTATACAAATGTTTACATACATGAATTAATCAGCGCTAAAATGAAAAGGTCTTAAAAGCGAAAAGCACAAATTAGGATGAGTCCCTTAAAGAAAAATGTTAAAAGTGAAGCGGCCAAAATAGGAGTGCGCCAAATTGTATCAACGACAATGTATAAATAAAAGAACAGTCCACTGTTAATGATTCCAAATTATGACTAGCATCGTTCACTTGTAAATTTCTTCGTCATACTTGTCTATGCAATGAACGTGCGTTATGACCTCCTCCGAAAAATAAGCAAAGCTTTTCTCGACCACCTGGCCGTTGCACACTTTGCAAATGCTGCAAATTTAAACAGGAAAAATGGTAATGAGGTAATGTGGAATTATATCGGTATATCGGTAAAGCAGTAATAATAGGCTAAAAAAAAAGAAGACCATTATACGCTGAATGGTAAAAATGTAAGAGAGTAATACCTTAGGAGATGGGAATAAACCTACTTTGATTTATTCTTTTTTCCCTATCCCCTCCTTCTGTACAACCATAAATATATATAAAAATACTCATGCACATACACGTCTACATATACACTTACAGCCTGTCCTGGACGAGAATGCTCCTCTCCTTTTGCTCGATCAAATCGTAGGAAACGTTCAAGTAATGGCTCTTAACTAAGTTGTGATATATCAGTAAATTCATATTCGTATTTAGCTTTTTTTGCAAACCCAAGTTAACGAAGCTTAATATTTCTGAAATTTTCCATTCCTCTGGTATGAGTTCATATATGTATATATTGTCAAAATCATTGTGATTAGCATATTTATTTAAAATGTACAGTATGTATTTTTTATATTTTTCTTTTTCCTTTTCATCTAAATTTGACTCATTATATTTGTTCATGCACACCTTAACAAGTAAGAAATAAAGTCCGCATGATCTGTTCTTACAACTCTCATATACTTTGAAATAATTGAACAAATCTATGTCTCTGTTTCGGTGTTTATTTCCCAAGAAGGTATGGTAGGAATCTCGATTTTTTATATTTTTCTTCTTACCCTTTTTGACATATTTTTGTGCTTCGTTCTGTGCGGCTTTTTCCCTTTGCATCTTTTTCCTTTTTCCTTTTTTTTCCCCTGATCTTCGTTTTATTTTCCTTCTCCTTGCATCTTCACCGCTGCTCGACATGGTTCCTACACTTAAGCTAGATGATCCATCATCGTCGTCATCATCCTTGGACATGAGCGAGTTGCTACTACTAACGTCTGATAGTGAACAGGAAGAAACGCTAAATTCTGTTTCTTTTGAAGAACGATCAGAGTGCATTTCGTAAAAATTTGTAATATCATCATCACTCGAGTTGCTTTCATCTTGTTGCCCAACTAAATGAAGCATATAGTCGAATTCTTTTTTTTTCTTTTCTCTTTCCTTCTCTTCTTCATCTATTTTTTCATGATTCTTTTTATTTTGTTCTTTCTTTTTCATTTTTGATAACACATCCTTGCTCATAGTAATGTAACTGTATTTATGGTATTCCCTCATTATATCAGTAATAAATGCGTCATATATTTTTTTCCTTTTCTCTTTTTTTAAATGTGTATTTATTAATTCCATTCTCCCTTCGTCGTATTCTTTAAATAAATGCTCATGTATTGTTTTGTCGTCTTTATATATACCATTCAAAAGTCTTTCATGGTCCTCTTGGCTCATTCGTTTTGCTCTTCCTTTTAATATGAAGTTGTAATACAAGCAATACTTTTCACACATGCTGATGTTTTCGCTAGACAGAATTACTAGACTTTCACTGTTAAGGGTGATAAAAAAAAGAAAAAAGAAAAAAAAAGATAGAGTGAATGAGCATGTGGATGGAAGCATTAACACGTATATGGAAACATTAACACGTAAACGGCGATATTAACACGTAAACGGCGATATTAACACGTAAACGGCGATATTAACACGTAAATTGTTTTATTAGTATTCATGTAGACGAGTGGACATAACCAAATTGAATAAAAATGGGGAGGGGCATTGTAAAAAAAAAAAAAAGAAAAAAAATTAAACACATAAGCGATATGAGATACGACTAGAGAACACAATCATTTCAAGTAAATGAATGCTCCAACCTAAGGCGTATACTTACTAATGCTTGTGAATCTTGCCATAAAGCAAAGCCTTGACCAAGTTAAACTTCTCGTCTTTAATTATTCTAATTAAATAATCAATTTCAATGGGGTAATTTGTGTGCAAAAAGTGGAGTATTTTTTTTTGCCTAACTTGTACAGGTTTTTCCAAATCGTTCATATATAATTCAACCAAAGCAGTATTAATATTCGTATTATATTTATCATATTTTAAATAGTTGACAATATATTTTTGTACATAATGTTTTACTTTTATATTGTATTTTCTTTTCTGTAATTTTGTAAAAATCTGTAAAATTTCATCAGGGCGTAATAAAAAATTTTTATTTATTAAAAAGTCGAAAAACAAATTTTCATTATATTTTATAAAAAAGGGAAAGGAATATTCAAACAATAATTTTATTCGTTTTTGTTCTACATTAATTAAATGAACATTATCATTTAGGATTATTAAAATATTGTAAATTTCTTTTAAAATTAAATGAAAAGAATTCATTTTGTCGATGTTACTTTTGAAGTCTTGTTTTTCTAAAATTTCAAGCCAAAATGATTTTTTTTTTTTTTTTTTCCCCTTTTCTTTTTCCTCATGTGTAGAATTTGGTCCCTTATCGCTTATATTTTGCCCCCTCTTTTCTTGAAATAAACCATTTGTGCTATCATTTTGAAAAACATGGGCATTCTCTATGTCCTCCTCTACTTCATCAAGTATTTTTGCAGCTCCGTTCTTTCCCATATCCACTTTCTCTTTCACTTCTTCCTCTTCTTCTACTTCAACTTCTACATCTATGTCCACTTCTCCTTCTTCGCCCTCCACCTCCCCCCATTTCACGCTGTAGTAACGCAGAAAGAGTAAGCACATTTCAATGGCCTCACCAAACTGCTTATAACGTATGTATATTAAAATAATCTCCACAAATTTACAATTTTCCTTCAAAAACTCTACGCACTCGTTAACATTTAGACTTAAATTTTCTGTTTCCATAATGAATTTTGAATAGTTAACATACTTGTTCTTTATCATAAGCTTTACCAACACATTGTCCAGTATCTCATCAATTTGTAGAAGGCATCCTGTTACTGGAGGGGAGTCCACTGCCTGGTTATTATTATGCATAGGATTCGTTACACCATTAGCAGCACTCGCACTCACCTGCGCATAGTCCTCCCCCCCACCGAGAACCACCTTTATGCTATCCCGGTGGTGCATGAGGTAGTCCCTCTTTGACAGAAGATATTTAATCATACAATTATTTGCAATATATAGAATTTCTTTTTTTTTTTTTTTTTTTGCATCCTCTTCTTTAGATGCAGAGGAGGAATAATCTTCTTTTCTCTCTTCCCCCAGATGTTGTAAATACCTATCATCGTTGTGATAGTAGTTATAGTTTTTCCTTATCAATTCTTCTATACTACACAATGGGGGGAAACATCCCTTAAAATGCTTATTTATCATGCTCTCTTCTTCAGCTAGCTTTTTTAAAGTCTTTGCTTGTTCTTCCATTTCCTTCTCATTACTGTTTTTTTGTTTTATTTTTTTTTGTAATATAAGTTTATCCGTTTGAGGAAATAAATTGAACCAAAAGGATAAAAGAACAAATATGTTTATGTTTACCTTTTCAAAATGTAAAAATGCTAAAGGGAAATTCAAATTGCTAAAATAGTAGTATGCACATGCTTTATTATATTCTTTTAGAATATTTTCTTTATCTATATCATTTTCAAAGTTATAATTCTGAATTAACAAAAAACCTTTTTCTATTTTTTTCTGCTCTATACATTTGGGTAAGTATTCATATAATTCTAAACATCTAATAATCTTTAAACAATGATTATTTAAAAAATAAATATTATTCTTTGCATAGTTGTATGTCCCTGACTGGGTCGTACTCTTTAATATTTCCTCTATTTTTTTTTCTTCTGTGAATGGATCGTTATGTGGAATGTATCTCTCCACTTGCGTATTCCTCCTTGTTTCTGTTACCTCCTCGTCGAGGATTAGTGCCTGATGGTTGTCCTCCCCCGTTGTGTCCTTCTTATCGCACTGTCCTTCTTGCTTCTCTTCCTGAGCCTGATCATGAATTCTATTCTCCTTCCAATCCTGCTGATCATTTCGACTATTTCGACCATTTTGACCATTTTGCCTTTCTTCCTGCCCTTTTGCTCCCCCCATTTTCCCCTCATTATCCCTTTGAAAAAAATTGAATAGCGAAATTAAGGCAGTATTACTATTATTATTCACATTGCTGTAGTTTGTAACTACGTGGAGGTGGTCGTTCAGATAAATAGACTGCACGTGTTGCTGATTGTTTACATTGTAAAAGTTTAATACCCCATTTGAATTCATACAACACAAAAAGAAACGAAAGGATATTACATGTTTTACACTCTCCGACAAAGTAATAGTATTCTTTCTTGATGGCATGGATGTATCTACATCATAAAATACACCAATATTCAAATCACATACAATAAATATTTCGTTCATATTAATTAGTGTTATATATTTATAGGTTTGCTCATATTCATGACTATATAATAATATTTTATCATTATTCCTTAAACTTTGTAAGTAGTAATTTTTGCCTACTGTTAAAAATAAAGATTTGTTTACCCACAAGAGAGATGATACAATATCTGTATGTTGTATTTCTTTAAATATTTTATAATTTGAATGATCATATTTATAAAAACATAATTTTTTTTTTTTCGTATATATTAAGAGTTCTAATTTATTATTTTCATTAATAGTAAAATTTTCTACATTTTTACTTATTACCATTAAATTTTCAAATTTGTCATTTTTTACAAAATATAGTATATCATCGATTAAGATAATTATTATCAACTCAACTTCTACTATCACTACCTTACTTATCTCTTTATTCTTTTTAATAACATAACTACCCATATGCTTCAAATCTATATTTGCATCTTCTCTGTTTCGTTTAATATCGTATTTATGTATAACTCCATCTTTCCCACAAATGTATAAACAATCATTCAGTAAACACGTAACACTTATTTCTAAGTTTATCTTAACATCCACACTGTCGGCCTTAAACAGCTCCATTCGGTTCTAACCCCTGGAGCTTCTTCTGCCTTCGCCTGTTTGTAAGCGCGCAGTTATGCATATATCAAATGTGTACATGTAAACTTGTACATGCGCAAGCAAGTACATACATGAATCTATGTACGTATGTATGTATATCCAATTTGAGTATACACGATATTGCCTACTCGAAATGAAGCCCCTTGCAAGAGCAAAAATATATCAACTATCAATCATATCTACTCCTTAATTAAAATATAAATTAATTCGAACAAAAAATAAAATTAAAATGGTAACAAAAATGTAACAAAAAAAAAAAAAAAAA
Organism: Plasmodium brasilianum; assembly: GCF_023973825.1. Classification (NCBI taxonomy): domain Eukaryota; phylum Apicomplexa; class Aconoidasida; order Haemosporida; family Plasmodiidae; genus Plasmodium; species Plasmodium brasilianum. The sequence goes on from NC_090126.1 coordinate 1,488,507, forward strand.
AAGATCTTTAAGGTAACAAGTAATGAAATAACAAAGGAATAAGCAAAACCATGTGTAAGCAGTTAATCTTTCAAAATATTATCAAAAAAAAAAAAAAAAAGATCGGTTAATAGATAGCTGAATTAACGTTACAATTTATATATAAATATTTTTTATAGAAAAGGAAACGTTTTAATACGTTCAAAAAATTGCAAAAAAATTTTTTTTTTTTTTTTTATTGCTCTCGAAAAAACAGTTCAGTGGAAACGTTTAAGAATATATCATCCTACCTGTATATTATACCTACATATATGTACAACAATTATATATATGTTGAGGACGCGAGTCAAAAAGGTAATGACAAATTATTATTTTGCTCGGTGGAAAACAAGAATTTATAACAGCTACTCACGTGCCAATATGTATGTTTGTAGCAGACTTTTCATTTTTATTTTTTAAGCAAAATGGGGATCAAAATGGTATTTTCTTGTTTGCAGCAAAAAAAAAAAAAAAAAAAAAAAATATATATATATATATATATACATATATATATATATATATATTCAATAAAACAGGTACTAAGGCGCATATTCATTTCATTTCCAATTAGTTACATATTACATGTTCATTTTTTTTTTCTATTCTATATTCTTATATTCCTACACCTGATGATATATATGTATACGTGTACATACATACATACATACATATAATTACTGTGCAAACAAATTGCGGAAACTAATGTTTGCATAAAATTTCGTGCAAGTTATACTTGAACGTAGTTCTGCGGTTGATGAGAAGGAGAGCATGAAGGGGAAATGGGTAAACAGAGGTGACAAAATATATGTATATGTTCTTATGCATACGTTCGTATATGCAACATGTTCAGAGAGCAATTCTTTATATGAGTGTTAATGATCGGTGGGAATGAGCTCATTATTAAGGCATATGAGGAGAGCAATAGATTGTGAAGTTTGGAAAGAGAGTTTGACCAACCTGTTGTATTTGTTGTATATATAATAAACATGTGCACAAATCTTCTTTTGTTTCTGCCCTTTTTTTAAAAAGGATGATCGTTTGCAACATACCTACACATATATTTTTCCCATTTTAAATAAAAAAAGCTCGAAAAAAAAAAAATAATAATAAAAAAAAAAAAAAAAAAAAAAAAAAAAAAAAAAGCTCGAAAAAAAAAAAAAAAAGAAGAAAATTCCTCATACGAATTTTATTTTATATTAGCAATCCTTTAATACCTTCGCGCGGGGGCTAACAAAATCGTAAGGCTTCCCTTTGCCCCCATAAACAAAAATAAATAATAACACAGTATTATATAATATTCTTTTATGTAATGTTTTACAGATTTATAAATAATTGTTTTATCGTCTTTTCATTAACGATGCCACTACTAGAAATTTTGTATTATACGTGAATTAGCATTTTCTTTTGTATCCCACCTTTTATTTCCCCCTTTATTTCCCCTTTTATTTCCCCCTTTATTTCCCCTTTTATTTCCCCTTTTATTTCCCCTTTTATTTCCCCTTTTATTTCCCCTTCTGTTACCCCTTCTGTTACCCCTTCTGTTACCCCTTCTGTTATCCCTTCTGTTATCCCTTCTGTTATCCCTAGTTTGTTTTTTCAGCAAAAATGAAATTGCCCTTTTTTTCGGGTACAGTGTAAGAAAAAGGATGTGCGACTCATTGTCACACGGATATAACATGCATGTGCGTGTATAAACGTATATACATACAAATATATGTACATACGTGTACATATAATAACGTACATGTATTATGTACGTATATTTGTGCGTCTATGTTATAACATTGCAACTTTTCGTCTGACCATTTTTCGCTGCCCTTTCAAGATGTGCCAATTATTATATGTAAAAATATGACATGTTCATATTTAAAAAAAAAAAGAAAAAAAAAAAAAAAAAAATAAGATCAGATAAGATAAAATAAGATAAGATAAGATCAGATAAGATCAGATAAAATAAGGCAAGGTAACATTTGTTAAGTTATAAATACGAAAGAAATGATATGAAAAGAACAGACAAGAAATAAAATAAAATAAAATTATGGAGAGGTAAATAAATCAGACTTGTCAATTCATAGTATTATTAATATTAATTATAAGGATGTACTCTACATGTGAACATATGAATGGACCCTTTTGTCATTGTCATTTTACGGAAACTTGTACGGACATGTCTTTCTATATCTTCTCAAAACCATGAACTGTTACTGTTATAATATACTATTATGCCGTTTTTTCATTACATGCAATTCTGTACATATATATATATATATATATATATATATGTACATACTTGACATTTTGCGTACTTATGTCGTAAAACGTAAAGGGAGGGGGTAAGACACGCTTGCGTGGACCTTTTCCGAACAATCGAAAAATTCAAGACTTGTCATATGTACATATATATATATGTACAGGTAGATATATGTACAGGTACATTAAGCAAATTTCTGGGGGAAGGAAAAATTTACATGTTCGTTTGGCGCAAAAAAAAAATAAAATAATAATAAATAAATAAATAAATAATTGAAAAAAAGAATGAGTAAATAAATACGTTCATAAATACGTACAGTTGTTAAAATCGGAAAAAAAAAAAAAAATTAAAATGTTGAAAAGTTAGGAAGTTATAAATAATGTATAACTGTTAAACATTCCTTTCATTAGGATTTTTTTTTTTTTTTTTATTTCTTTTCCTTTCTTTTTTTCCTTTTTTCCCTTTTTAAATAAAAAAATGACTATTTAATTCTTTTCAAATATACAATCACGTTACATATTTTATTACATCATAACTTTTGAATAACTTTTCATGTTATATTAGAAAAAAATCAAAAAGGGGGGAACAATAGTATTCTGAGTGATCGTCCCTAATTATGAAAAATAAAGGTATATATAAAAAAACATGAACATAAACGTAAACATAATTGTATACGTAAATATGATCGTAATCGTAAACATAAATATATATACATATTTATAAGCTTTTGTATTCGTATTTGTATTTTTGTTTGTACATGTGTTTGTATTTGTGTTTATATTTATGTTTATATTTCTATTTATATATTTATACGTTATTGACATGTATTTACAAACATATACATGAATGTTACTAATATGTTTGTATATACTATTACGAAAAAGAATGGTTATACATTTAATATATATATATATATATATATACATATATTTTATTATATTTAGGTAAATTTCATTATTAGAGGTTTATAAAAAAGGTAAACATATAACCGCCATACCAAAAGCATAATTATATATGTTATTTGCGTACTACATTGAGTAATGTAATATCGGCATAAAGTAGTAAGATGGGGAAAATAAAATATAAAGAAATAAAACACAATAAAATAAAATAAATTGAGGTATTTACTGTACCGTACATTTATGTTTATATATATATATGTTTATATATTTATATGTATATGTTTGTATGTTTATAATATGTTTATATATTTATATGTTTATATGTTTATAATACGTTTATATATTTATAAGTTTATATGTTTATATGTTTATAATATGTTTATATGTTTTTATATGTATATGTTGTTTATATATGTATAAGTTTATATATGCATATGTTTATATATGCATATGTTTATATATGCATATGTTTATATATGCATCTGTTTATATATGTATATATTATTATTTATATATTATATATTTATATATTTGTACATGTAAAACACGTTATAAATATGAAAAAAAAATTATACGTGTATATAAAATACCCTTGTGCTTTATTCATTTTTAACTGTATATATAATAAATTCGCATTATTAAAAAAATAAAAATTAAATATAAAATAAAACAAATTTTACAATATTTTACAATAAAAAAAAAAAAAAGGCATTTTTTAAATTTCGAATTTTTTTATAATTTAAATAAATTGCAAAATCGTAAGATAATATTGTATATATATATAAATATATATAATATATAAATTTACATATAAATATGAATATATACGCATAAATATGAATATGTACATATAAATATGAATTATATACATATTATATGAATTATATACATATTATATGAATTATATACATATTATATGAATTATATACATATTATATGAATTATATACATATTATATGAATTATATACATATTATATGAATGTATGTATACTGTAATAAAATTTTTTTACTTTTAATTTCCTCAAATACAAGGAGCATTACTGTGAAATAAGTCATACAAGTACGCAAGTGTATCTAATTACACGTATTATATATATATATATATATATATATATATATATATAATTACATATATGCATACGTATTATATATTTTATATGTATATATGCTTTGAGTACGTACGTATTTGCACGTATGTATATACATATATATATGTATGTATGCATTTGTATATGTATAATAATACTTGCTTTTTTAAAAACCCTGCGTAGATAGTCAAATATACCGAGAGCAGTACGTATTTTATTTTTTTTTTTTGAAAAAGAAAGAACGTAACGTTTGTGCTAAATCATAATTGTATGCACAAGCATATGTACATTCGCAGTATAAACAAGTATATATATTGAACATACGTACGTATGAGCATATATATATATATATATACATATATATATATATACATACGTTTGAATTGCGTAAAAGCACGTGCATATGTGCTCATGCGTATACAAAGTAAAAGGTATGTTTTTATGCCGTTTATTTTTTTTTACAATAAATTCATTTAAAGCGAAACGTAGTTATACATGTAGTAGGAAAGGAAAACTTTGAGCGTACATACATGTATATATATATATATATATATACATATACATATACATATACATATACATATACATATACATATACATATACATATACATATACATATACATATACATATACATATACATATACATATACATATACATATACATATACATACATACATACATCTACATATACATATACATATACATATACATATACATATACATATACATATACATATACATATACATATACATCTACATATACATATACATATACATATACATATACATATACATATACATATACATATACATATACATATACATATACATATACATATACATATACATATACATATACATATACATATACATATACATATACATATACATATACATATACATATACATATACATATACATATACATATACATATACATATACATATACATATACATATATATATACATATACATATACATATACATATACATATACATATATATATACATATACATATACATATATATATACATATACATATGCGTATGTAACTTGAGCACACTTGATATCAGCGACACTTATAAATTAATTCAAGTGGAAGTGATGCCAACATATGCTTATATGTATTTTACGTTGTAAATGTAGTATATAATTGCAAAATTGCTATATTATACGAGTTCTTCCCCTTTTATTTTACTATATTAAGTTACTTGGTCATTTCGATACTTGATCATATTGTTTTATTTTATTTTTTTTATTTTTTCCCATTATTTCCGTGCTTCTCTTTACTCTTGTATGACATCTTCCCCCCCCCCCAATCCTCTCTTCTTTCCAAAAAGTAATTTGTGCAAAAAAGCTGAATTTAAAATCGTGCATTCAATGTAATATATTTAACAATGTACAGGAGTTCAGACACGAAGCAGTACTACAAGAGCAAGAATAAACTTCCTTTAATTTTTTACAAAAATAAATATACAAACCTTAAGCAGAGTAATAGCAATTATAACAGTAATACCAACGGTAATAACATCAATAACAACAACAGTAACAACAACAGTAACAACAACAGTAACAACAACAGTAACAACAACAGTAATAACAACAGTAACAACAACAGTAACAACAACAGTAACAACAACAGTAACAACAACAGTAACAACAGTAACAACAACAGTAATAACAACAGTAACAACAACAGTAACAACAACAGTAACAACAGTAACAACAACAACAACAATAACAACAAAAGTAATAACAACAGTAACAACAACAGTAACAACAAAAGTAATAACAACAGTAACAACAACAGTAACAACAACAGTAACAACAAAAGTAATAACAGTAATAATAGCTGCATTAGCCATCAGCAAAGGGGTGAGGGCCTTAGCTATATTGTCAACGGTACAGTAAACAAATCATTAGACAAGAACAACATTAACAAGAGTAGTAGTAGCAGCGGAAATCGCATCTGTGATAATAGCAACACAAACCTCCTTTACAAGAAGAAGGGTAGTCTTAACGTGCACGCAAATACGGGTACGGGTAAGTACAGTGTGAGTAGTAGTGGTAACTACCGCATAAATAATAACGACAGTGAAGAACATCCGAGTAGTTGTGGAAACATGTTAGCGTACAATGAAGACATGTATAACTGCGATAAGCAGAAGGTACTGAATGCGGGTGGATCCAGATATCATGCCTATAACATTGACGGTAATAACAGTGGTCATCATAGTAGTCATCATAATAGTCATCATAATAGTCATCATAATAATCATCATAATAATCATCATAATGGCAATAACAGTAACAGTCATAGTAGCCATGAGTACAACAGTAATAACCATGCTCCATTAGGAAAACTACAAAACAATAAAAATTCTTACAATTTTCATCAAAAAAAGGAAGGAAAGCACAGCTACGAAGAGTACTTGGGTAATATGCCGGAAGGGGAAAATAGTAGGGGAAATAACGTGGGTAACAACTTAAGTGGTAATCATTCAAGAGGTAACAATCATATTAACCACAGTAAAAATTGTAATAGTAATGGTAATAGTAACAACAATGGTAATAGTAACAACAGTGGTAATAGTAACAACAGTGGTAGTAGTAACAACAATGGTAATCATAGTAATAAGATTAATAACAGTACTAACAGTGCCAATAACAATAGTGCCAATAACAACAATGCCAATAACAACAATGCCAATAACAACAATGCCAATAACAACAATGCCAATAACAACAATGCCAATAACAACAATAGTAACAGTAATAGTATAAGCATCAGTAGTAATAACAATAACAATAACAATAATAGTATCAGTAATAGTAGCAGTAACAATAACAATAATAGTAGCAGTAATAGTAGCAGTAACAGTAACAGTAACAACAATGTTAACGGAAACGTTAACGGAAGTATCAATGGTAATGTACACGGTAATCATAGCAATCATTCGTTTAACTATGGACCAAGGAGTTATAAAAATTATAATGTAGAAGATAATGAAAATTACATGAACCTTACCAGTTCTAAGAACGCCAATAGGTGTTACGAAGTTAGTGATAATGTATCATGTATGAACATGTCAGTACAAAAAAAAATGAGTTATATTAACTTCGCTAGTAATAATAATAACAATAATGGACATCACCTTAACAGTCATAACAACATTCATCATAGCGGTCCAAGCAACGATCATCGCAAAGGAAGCGAACTGAATGGAGATGATTTGAATAATTATAGTTCAGTTAATGAAAAGATGATTGACGTAGCAAAAGAAAAGAGTGTACTAGAGAACAATATGCTATCAAGGGGTGATAACAAAAAGGCGTTGCTAAACATGATGAGTAACACAAGAAATAAAAATAATAGTACAAATAATGAAGTGAGAAAAATAGAAAAGAAAGAAGAAGAGGATAAGTACATAAAAGGAAACAATAATGATAGAAGCACAAGTACATGCAATCGAAGTAGTTACAGTGTACACAAGGAGGTGTTAACAAAAAACAGCATGAACAATTTTGGCGCGGCTAACATAATTAGCGGCGTTGATGGGGTTAACGGAGCTAGCGGTGTGAACAGTGTAAACAGTGTAGACGAAGTAAATGATATAAACCCCGTTGGCAGTTGTAGCAACATGAACAATCCGAACGACATGAGTGGAAAGAATGCAAACTCCGCGAGCGGAAATGCGTACAATATATCGTACATGTTCATTTATCAGTACTACTACGTGCTACACACAAAAAAAGAAATGATGCATAACTTTTACTCGGATAACGCTATTTTGCTAATAAGTTTCAATAATCAAAATAGACAGGATGAAAAGGGAAATTATAACTGTGTTCAGAATGATTTAAAGAATAGTATGAATGTTTCGGAGGGTGGTAAACAGTATGCTCATGGAAGAGGTGGAATAACAACAAATGGTGGTGGTATTGGTAGTGGTATTGGTAGCGGTATTGGTAGTGGTATTGGTAGCGGTATTGGTAGTGGTAGTGGTAGCGGTATTGGTAGCGGTATTGGTAGTGGTAGCGGTAGAAGTGCGAATCGTGCAGCTGGAAGTGGAAACGTATTATACGATGATAGGGAGCATTTCTTCAATTTGAGTGATATGGTTATTGAGGGAAGCCAGAAAAGCGAGTATATGATGAAATTGAAAAATCGAAAAATGATTAGTGAGTATTATAGAAAGCTTGATGTGAATGAATGTACTGTTCATATAAACTCAATTGAAGTAGTCAACTTGCATGATGAAATATATATATATATATATGGAAAAATGAAGAAATGTAAAGATACGAATGTGTATTACTACTTTGTGCAGAATATTCATTTACATAAATATAGTATGTACCAGTATTATGTAGATGTTGATTTTATTCATTACTATAATACTTCCATGGATAGTGATGAGTGTCAACAATATCAACATGCCGAACAGTTCAACTATAACAGTAGTAGTAGACTGTTAAGTAATATATGCGATGCTAAGAGTAAGGAGGACGAGAAAAAGAAAAAAAGCAAAATTAGTAAGCTCCACATGAGTGGTAATAATAATAACCTGGTCAGTAGCGACGTAGTTAGGACTAGCGCAATCAGTAGCAACCCTATGAGTAATAGTTCCAGTGCGTTGAAACACATAGGTGCAGTTAGAAGTGGCACGATGAGGGGAAAAGGTACCGAAAAAGGTGTAACATGTACCGATAGTGGAAATGTAAATAATAATGCATGTACCGTTAGTGGAAATGTAAATAATAATGCTTGTACCAATAACAGAAATAGTAATAAATGTGCGATGGGCCCTAGAAGGAATAATGAAAGGGATGAAAAGAATATGGCAATGGTAGATAACAAATATTGCAAGGCGAAGTTTACAGTAAAAGAAGAGGATAATGAACAAAACTACCATAGCGGCAGTGTTATGACACAACATCATCCCATGGTGAGGCTACAGCATAGTAGTAACATTCATGATCATAAAAGATATTATCATCAGTATGATGAATATGGTGGACATGATGAAGAGGAGCAAGGAGAACAACAGTACGCACAAGAGAACATGATGAGGATGTATATATCAGAAGAGGAAGAGGAGAAGGGATATAATGAAGAGGAATATGATGAAGAAGAATATGTCGAAGCAGAATACGGTGAAGCAGAGTACGATGAGGAAGAAGAGGAAGAGGAAGGAGAAGAAGAGGATATGGAGGATGAAGATGCGTTAGAAGATAATATGGGAAACATGGGCAACATGAGTAACATGGACAACATGGATGATGATTATGATGACGTAGGAGTAATAGAAGTGGGAGTAGAAGAGGAGGAAGGATTTGAAGAGGAAGATGATGAATTTGAAGGAGCATATGGACCATATGTGGATGAGGAGGAGCATGAACAAGAATTTGAACATGTACATATACGTGAACGTGGACAGGAATGTGCAGCGGATGTGCATATGCATATGGGTGTGGGTGTGCAAAATGAAGGAAGTTATGCGGATAATATAAACGATGGAAAGAGAAAAAAGAAAAGATGTAGTCTTTCGAAAAATAATGAATCTCTGGTTCTTACGAAAGGAGGAGGAGGAGGAGTAGTAGTTGAATCATGTAGTAGCAGCTATTACAATAATAGTAACAAACATGCAATTAAGAAGGGGGGAATATCATCCAATGCCATCGCCCCTTCAGCAGTGAGGGGTGGTGGTAGTGTTGTTGTTGGTGTTGGGACACGTATTGACGATGCAAATAACTCATCTGCATTTATATCAATGGGTAAGATAAAAAATATGAAAAAGACAAACAACAACGATAAGAGAGGGAAACTTGGGGCCGCTTCTTTATGTACCGGTTATGCAAGTAAGGACCATACTGCGGAAAATAAAAAAGGGAAAGACAAGGAGAATGAAAAAAAAAGAAACACAGCAGAAGTGGTAGTAGTAGTGCCAAGTGCGAATAGGGATCTTTATAATAGTAGCAGGGAGGGGTGCAACCATAATAATAAAGAGAATAGCGAATATAATATTAGAGCAAACAGGGTTGGCGGCAAATATAATAGTAGTGGTGGTGGTAAAGCGGATGATCCGAGTAGCAGCAATGTCATTGGAAGTAATAGCGGTAGTAATAGCGGAAATAATAGCCGCAATAATATTAACAGTAATAACGGCAATAATAGCTGCAGTAGCAACGGCGGAGGGGTACACGTGAAGAAGACGAACATAGTGGAAGACACGAAAAAAATAAAAAAAAATAAAATTGAAAATGCATGGAATGTTGAGAGTGAACAATTGCCAAAAATGGAAAAAATCATGAAAGAACAAAAGAATGGATTTGAAAATAATAAGAAAAAGAAAAAAGAAAAAAACAGAGTAGACCCAGATAGTTGGGTGTTTAGAGTTATGAAAAATTATCAAAGTGTAAATCCAGGTGAGAAAAATGGGCAGGTAGTAGTAAATAACAAAAAAATGGAAAGAGAAAATAAAAATAATGAGCTAAATGATAATGAGAAAGAAAAGGAGCTTAACCAAAAGGGAAATAAAAAGGAGGATACGGAACAGGAAAAAAGAAAAAAGAAAAAAAAAAAAAAAAAGGAAAAAAGTAAAGTAAAAGAACAAAATGGATATAGAATTGGAGGAAAGGGGAAAGATGATGAAGATAGAGAAATAGAAGAAGAAGAGGAGGAAGAAGAAGATGATGAAGATGAACAAGAACAAGAACAACTAGAACAGCAACAGCAACAACAACAACAACAACAACAAAGAGAACAAATGAAAGGGGAAGAAATCAACGCCAATGATAAAAAAATTATTATTCATAATATACATAAAAATATGGATAAGAAAAAAATAAATGATTGTATTATTGACCGATTAAAAAAATATAATGATGGGCATGCTGTTCAAATTGATATATATCAAAGGAATATAAAAAAAGTATTTCCAAATTCGTATAATAATTATCAGAATAGTTATCCAAATAATTATGATAATAAAGTAAAAGGAACTGAATATTCTTACGCCATTGCTGAGTTAGATTGTCGTCAAAGTCAACAACTTTTACTTGACTTAGGTCTATATTGTAATGGTATTAAATTAAACATAGAAAATTTTAAGGAAAAAAAAAAAACAGATATCAAGAAATATAATAGAAAATATAATACATTTAGTACGTCATTTGATGGGTCCAAATTGAAAGAAGACAAATTTAAAAATTCGTTCTATAGAGGAGGAGGGGGGGGACGTCAGTGGCAACTCCGATTTGAAGCAAAAGATGCAGCATATGCTTGAAATAGTTATTAGATTCAAGTGGGGAAGATAGATTTTTTTTTTTTTTTTTTTTCTTCTTATTTTTTTATAACAATAAATAGATATATAATATATATAAATATCCAAGCAAAGGGGGGGGCATATATTTTATGTGGGACCAAACTTCACGGGATATCTTTAGACGCATGCATGTACAGCATACGTACATTATGCGCGCGCATATATGTGTGTGTGTATATATATACAGACAGTGGAACGTATCTCCCACAAAAGAGTTCACATACTTTTGTATAAACAAATTTTTTATTGTAAATAAATTTTTTTTTGAGAAATTTTTGCCCCCATTTACAATTCATTTTATTATTACACATTATTATTCCATTACTTTATATTTTATTGATTTATATTTTATTGCTTTTTACGTTGTTGTATTTAATTTTCATTTTGCTCTTCTTTTCCATTCCTCCTTATATTTTGTAAAACGTTAATGAGTAAAATATATATAATAATCATTTTTTTATTATTCTTTTAATTTCAGTATTAAAAATTATACGATTAAGAAACGACTGAAGAAATTTATATTTTCTTCCTAAGGGGAAAAACCTTTTTCTTGTATAATTAAAAATAATATTAAAATAAAAAATAATAATAAAATAAAATAAAATAAGGTATATATATATTATTATTACTAGGCAAACAATTTTGTAAGGTTTTTAATTTATGGGTGAATGAATACATGAGGAACATAAATTGCACACAAATATACATATAAATATGTATTATATGCATATATATTATATATACGTATAAACATGTGCATTTGTTCATGTACATATATATATATACATATATTATATATATATATATATATATATATGTACATATAAAGATAAACAGGCAAAATAGGAACAAGGGTAAAAAAAATTGAACAAATGGAAATGACATATAATAAATAGCACATATTATTAATATATAAATATAGTCATATCTACGTAAGTGAAACAACAACAAAAAAAAAGGGGAAAAAAAAAAAAAAAAAAAAAAAATAAACAGGTATAAATACACACATGTGTGCATACGTAATTATGTACACATATTATATATGTATATATACGTAAAATATGTATACTTCTAAGAAACAAATTTGTATGAGCTAATTAAATCTTAATTGTGATTAGCAAACTGTATATACAAGTTAAATTCATTAAAATTTTAATTAAAAAAATAAGACAAAATAAAATTAATCAAAGTAAAACAACATAAGGAATTACATATATACATATAAATAAATGTTACCTTTTTTTTTATTTTTATTTTTTTTTTATCATCCGTGTGAAAAGCACAAGACGTAAAATTACTGCACTTGCGATTTAATCCAAGGGTGATTAAGAGCTAATGAAAGGGAAAAGCGTAATAATGAAGAAAAAACGTAAAGAGGACAAAAGCAAAAATGTATTTTATTAAAATACGACCGAGGTGTTTGTGTATGTGTACGTGTATGTGTATGTGCATTTGTATGTGTATGTATATGTATATGTATATGTGTATGTATATATATATATGTATGTAAGTATGTATATATATGTATGTATGTATATATTTCTTTTCTTCTCTTTTCGTTATTTTATTTTATTTATTTTATTTTTTATGCACTGTTCAGAATTTTACAACAATGCAAGCACATTCGCACACCACTCACCTTGATAAGCTGTAAGTCTTTTCTTTTCATTTCTTTCCAAGAGTTTTTTTAAAAAATCTACTGCCTATAGGGGGGGGAAAAAAGAAAAAAAAAGGAACGAAGGATACAATGTACGAATAATTGAATATACGAAAGAAAAAGTTGTATCATATTAAATAAAGGATTCGACATGCAATATAACTATCATCATATTTTAATGCTCCTTTTTCTAATAACCTCAACTGATAAAGAAGAAAATTCTTTGCCCTTCCAGTTTATATTCTTGTTCAATATTTCGTCCTAATGGTGTTAAAAAAATGCGTTAACTTGTGGATAACTATATATATGGGTGGGCTCTTACACAAAAACACGTGTGCAGCTACATATACATACATATATATATATATATATATATATATATATGTAAGCGTATGCACGTACAAAAGTATGGCAACACCGCACACATGCAGTTTTACATGTACAGTTTTTACATGTGTTCGTTGTGCATGCCTCTTTTATTCTGTTTTTAAAATTCTTACTACAACATTTGGCGTGTTTTTTCCTTCAAATGGATATTTTCCAGTCAACATAAAAAAAACCATTACACCCAAGGCCCAAATGTCAGACGATATGGTATACTTTTTTCTAAAAAATAAATAACGATCGTTTATTTAGCATTAATTGGTCTTACTCACGCGTGCAGGAATAGATGCATGTATATGTAGATATATATATATGTAGATATATATATATGTAGATATATATATATGTAGATATACATATATATGTAGATATACATATATATAATAAATTCCATATGTGCGTTTTTTTTTTTTTCTTTTTTTTTTTTTTTTTTTTTTTTTTTTTTTTTATTTTTTTCCGTTTTACCTTATCAGTTCAGGTGAAATATAATGCGGAGATCCACATAATTCCGTCAAATACTCACAGTTAACCTGTAAATATAAAAAATACATGAACAGTTAAGAATTTTTCCAACTGTGCGCCGTTATATCACACAAGTGTATACACATAAATGTGTGTATTATTTGTATGTGTACGTATATTACATGTAGGTAATATTATGTATTTACGCATACAAGAACGTGTCCCATTACTCACCTTCTTAGCCATTCCGAAATCTATTAACTTAATATTCTTTGTGTTTTTATTTAAAAATAAGAAATTTTCTGCCTTAAAAATGGGTTAAAAAACAAGGGAGTGAACAAAACATGCTTCAAAATTTTGATGTATTATTTAAAAATGGAAAATAAAAGAATGCAACGGGAAATGCAAGGGGAATGGGAACGGGTAAAAAAAATGGAAAAAAAAAAAAGAAGAAAAAATAAAGTAAAAATAATAAGGTAAAAATAATAAAGAAAAAATAATAAAGAAAAAATAATAAAGTAAAAATAATAAAGTAAAAATAATAAAGTAAAAATAATAAAGTAAAAATAATAAGGTAAAAATAATAAAGTAAAAATAATAAAGTAAAAATAATAAAGTAAAAATAATAAAGTAAAAATAATAAAGTAAAAATAATAAAGTAAAAATAATAAAGTAAAAATAATAAAGTAAAAATAATAAAGTAAAAATAATAAAGTAAAAATAATAAAGTAAAAATAATAAAGTAAAAATAATAAAGAAAAAACAATATCGTGTCATTTAATTCCCCTTTAAAAAATAATAAAAAAAATATTCCTCTGTTCATCTTTTTTCCTTTTTTACTTTTATGTCTCTGTGAATAATGTTTTTTGAATGTAAGTATTCCAAGGCGCAACAGATCTGGATCGATCAGGGGAGAAAAATTGTCAAAAAAAACGTTCATATGTGCGTATGTTTATTTAAATAAATGAATAAACTGGTACTATATACGTACATGCATTTACTCAGGAAGTAAAACGACAAGGGCGCAGTTTACACATAAATGCATACAAGTACATACACAAACA
Source organism: Plasmodium brasilianum (assembly GCF_023973825.1). NCBI lineage: Eukaryota > Apicomplexa > Aconoidasida > Haemosporida > Plasmodiidae > Plasmodium > Plasmodium brasilianum. The sequence continues at coordinate 1,503,666 of NC_090126.1, forward strand.
TATATACATACATACATATATACATACATACATATATACATATATACATACATATATACATACATACATATATACATACATGCATATATACATACATGCATATATACATACATGCATAACACACATATACAAACACACACACACACACACACACACACGTAGTAACAAATTTGTTAAGGTGCAAAATGTAACTTAAAAAAAATCTGATCGCAAGTAAATATTTCTGTCATTTGTAAGTAACGTGTATTTATTCGTGGTCATATAATAAAGGCAAAACTGCCCCCCCTTCCCCACATATATATATATATATATATATATATATATATATACCTATGTATATAATATATACACGGTGTGTATGTGGGAACAGGCTAACTGCTCTATACATATACAACTCTACTGCTCATATTTAAAAGAGTTAGGGATAATTACCTGCCTGACAATAAGCACCGATTCGCTCTCCAATAAACATTTATTTTTTACTACTTTATAAAATAATTCACCCCCTTCACATTTTTCTAATACAATATAAAATTTATTTTTATCTTCAAAAAAATCTTTAAATTTTATAATATTTTCATGACTCATGACTGATAAATATTTTATTTCATTTTTGACCATCTTTTCAAAGTTGTAATTCTTTTTGTGCTTTTTCTTTTTCTTTATAATTTTCACAGCATATACTTCTTTTGTTTCTTTGTTAATGCATTCTCGTACTACTCTAAATTGAAGCAGAAATTGCAAAACGAAAAAGGCACAAATGTTCAGCAGTCATAACCACTATATAGTGCTAGATGTTCTACTAGATGTATTACTAGTAGTACTACTATATATACTACTGTACATAACTGTATATAACCAATACATGGGTATATAATATAAACATATGCCATCCATACGCAACAATACACACACAACACAAGTATTTTTTTGTACATGCACGTGCACAGTATACATCTGTACATACATATATATATAAATATATATATATATATAAATATATCCATTAGCATGTGTGTTTGCATACTAACTAGTATATAATACTTCTTTACATGTACATTTTCATTTCTATACACAAGCAAGATATAGACAACATATCTGTGCATGCAAGTTCATATAAATTACCCGAAGGAGCCACAACCCAATACCTTTCCAAACTTATACTCATTTTTTTTTTTTTCTACATTGTTATAATGATGTAACAGTTTATTAATAGCATTTCCCATTGTTCGTCATAATCTTACCATTGACCTTTTTTTTATTATTCCAAAAAAAAAAAAAAAAAAAAAAAAAAAAAAAAATAAAATATATGGTCCCTATGTCCAATTAAATAATTCCAACTATATTATATCAATTCAGACATTTTAAAATTTTTTCAAGTATCCAAAAATTTATAATTTATTACGGAAAGCACAATATTATTCTCATATTTATATGTAAATTAAAATTATTTTAATGCAACTCCGTTTATTAATTTTTTAAAAAAACAAAAATGAAAAAATTATAAAGACGAGTGAAGCGAAGAATAAAAAAAAAGTAAAACAAAGAGTAACACAACGAGTAAAACAAAAAGAATAATTTAAAAAGAGTAATACAAAATGAGTAATGCAAAGAGCTAAAATAAAAAGCACAAATAGAAATACAAACTGAAACAAAAAATTTATTCCTTAAGAATATATGTTACGATATCACGAAATATTGAATAAAAAGCTGCGTACAACATTTATTACCACATGCTTGCAATTTTTTTTTTTTTTTTTCAACTTAAAACTGTACACAAGTATGTAAATAAAGAAATATATACATATATATATATATATATATATATACATGCATACATACATACATACATGCATACATACATACATACATACAACTATCTATTTATCTATATTTATAACATTCCATGTGAAACAACTCCACAATTTTCTAATTATATCTAACATTTAAGACATTGATTACAGCTACATAGAAATGTACGTAATGCTTCAATTATATATACTTGTACAATCTAAGCGTTCTTCTCGAACAGTTCATAACCGGAGTTAAGTATACATACATATATACGTACATATATACGTACATGTATATATATGCATATATGTATATGTATGTATATATGTATATGTATGTATATATGTATATGTATGTATATATGTATATGTATGTATATATGTATATGTATGTATATATGTATATGTATGTATATATGTATATGTATGTATATACGCGTATATGTATGTATATACGCGTATATGTATGTATATACGCGTATATGCATACATATATAATACTGTAACTGTAATGTAGATATTATTATACAAATATTTAAATACACAAATAAACAATGTTGGATAAGCTGGACTTTCTAAATACAAAAATCATGATAAAACACAAAGAACAACATGAAATTAAAACGTGTCAAAATAAATGAAATAAAGAAAAAACAAAAAAAATAAGAAAAACAAAGAAAATGAAAAGAAATAAAAAAAAAAAAACAAAAAACAAATCATATAAAATTCAAAATCTAATAGAGCATTTTTTTTTTTTTTTTTTTTTTAATAAATATTAAATATATTTGTTAAGGTAAAAAAAAAAAAAAAAGAAAAGATATAAACATATGTTGCATATATAAATATATATATTTTTTTATCTTTATATATGGTATGTTTTATTCGAAAACATTATTCAATTCATATGAAAAAGCTTAATATTAAAGAAGAAAAAAAAAAAAAAAAAAAAGAGCAAAGAAAAAAGCAAGCAGTTGTAAAATGAAAATGATTTTGCTTTTTACTCATTATACATTGAATTATCATTATTTTTTCCTAAAATACGAAATTAATAAAATGTTCATTCAAACATTAATGTACATATTCTTGATATAGAACGATAATATTTAATTAAACGATAAAAAACGAAGTTGTAGGTTAGGAGCGCATATAATATATATATATATATTAATGTATGTATATATATACATAATGTACAAACATACACGGAACGGGATGAATAAATTTTTTTTTTTCACATGAAATGCCAGAATTTAAGTATATATATAAAAGTGTAAGGTAAAAGAAAATAAGCATATATAAAGTATTATAAACATTTTAATAATAAATTACTTTTCATACTTATGTATACAGCATGTTGTTGTAAACAAATTTTTTTTTTTCGTATTTTAAAAAAAAAAAAAAAGAATGCATGTAGGGAAAAGAAATATAAAAAACCTTCCATGGTAGTTACGACTGTTTTTCGGTCAACATATATATAATAATGTATACAACTTACAAAAAAAACAAAAAAAATAAAAAAAAAAAAAAAAAAAAAAAAAAAAAAAAAAAAAAAAAAAAAATAATAATAATAATAATAATAATAATAATAATAATAATAATGATAATGATAATGATAAATAAAATAAAAAATACAAGAAATACGACGGAGAATATTCATTTGGTAATAATTTTGTATTTTTCTGCCTCAATTATTAATATGGTGCATGCACAACGACGGAATATAAAATAAAAAATGGTAAAAATGGGGTAAAATAAAATATTAACCGACTGCTAACAAATTATATAATTACATACGCATAATATAGTTCAACTTATGATCTGAGTCCAATTAGTGTAACGCAAGAGATTAACAAAAGAAGTGTTTACATACATGTGACAAATTTTTTTTTTTTTTTTTTCTTATATTGAAGTTAGAGAAAAATGAGCAAAAAAAAATTTTATAGAAAAACGCAATTTCCGCTTTACGTTATATAACAACATATCATTTGAAAAAAAAGGAAAACCCGGAAATCTAGAGAATAAATCAAAAAAATAAATAAATATATATATATTCATATTTTGTTATCACGGGGTTGTAATGTTAACAAAAATTATGATAAATAATTTTTTTTACTTCCATCTTTTGTAAATTTAAAAATGGACCGTTCGAAAATGGGCTTTTACTTTTCGTGCATGTACATGTTCATGTTTTTCCTTTTTTTGCTTCAATTTAATGGGAATCATGCCAATCATGCGTACACACATGCATGATGCGATGATTCGAAGAAGTGGAGGCATACAAATATACGTACATTCATACAAACTTATGTACATGCACATACATAAATGTATGTTACATCCATTTGTTTATTCGAATGAAATTCCTTTTAACCCATTGGCTTTACTACAAAATTACGCATAATAGAGTATTCCTTTGAAAAAAGGCATAACGTTAATCCCATACACAAAACTTCTGTTATTTCGTCCTTATCTTATTCTTATTTCATCAATATCCTGTTCTTCTTTACTTTTCTTTTCTTTTTTGTACATCGAGACGCTACCAAAAAAAGCGTCTAAATAAAACAAAAATAAAAGTTTTAAAAAGATATTTTACACATTTTCTAAAAATTCCTTGTTAATATTTTCAAAAATATCATATAATGCTACAATGGTATTTGCCTTAGGAAGAAAGATCTACATATGAACAAATTTCACCGATATTATTACAACCTAAAAGTGAACAACATTTTCATCCACTGTTGTTCATTCTCATGGCAGTTGTATCAACAACATAACGAATTGTCCATATAAATTTTCGTACAGTTACATTTGTATTTCTGCTCAGCGTAAATGTATGCATAACAGGAAATGTGAACTACCTGCACATGTTCAAGTGTAAATGTGGGAAGATGTAATGACGTAATGGCGTAATAGCGTAACGACGCAATGACGCGTTTAACCTCTTGCATAGTTACCCATTCCTGAATAAACATTTATTTATGCGCATGCCAGAGTTTAACCTTTCCACAATTTTATTAGGCTAAAAAAGAAGACTTTAAAAGTTCAGTTATTTCTTTAAAAAAAAATGTTACCATTTTTTATGAACAGTTCAGAATTGTTCAAAATTGTACATAACTGTTCAGAACTTTTCGTTTTCTATTTACAATGCGACATTAATTTTTTAAAGAAAAAAAAAAAAAGTAAAGATAACAAACATGACAAAGTAGAAATATAATAACATAACGAATTGAGAAAAGCTGGCACTCCCTTAACACAGAAATAATTTATCTTAATTTAACACAAAACAGCATGATCATCTCCAAAGAAATTTAACATGAGGACTGCACTTACGAGCACGGGGAGTAACCATATCCCCTACTTTCAAATTCTAATATCCTACTCTCATTGTTATTGTCAGTGACATTCACCTTCTCGTTCAGTCATATGCTTTTTTTTCTCTTTAACAATAAACCCTCACGAAAAGGGAAAAAAATTATGAACAAGTTCATAAAAAAAAAAAATAAAAAAAAGATATGTCCATATTTTATCATGTTCTCTCGAATTTTTCCTTTCATTTAAAAAAAAAAAAAAAATCAAACAGTATCATAGTGGTATAGTAGTTTAGTATCATAGTGGTATAGTAGTTTAGTATCATAGTGGTATAGTAGTTTAGTAGCATAGAGGTATAGTAGTTTAGTAGCATAGAGGTATAGTAGTTTAGTAGCATAGGGGTGTAGTAGTATAGTGACACATCAGCAAACCGAACAAGGAAGAGTTAATCTGATCGACAAAGAATTATGTAAAGGGAATGGTTCCCGTGCACATGCATGTATATAGACAGAAAATTAGCAATGCAGTTCTCTTGTAGCAATTTTTTTTTTTTTTTTTTTTTTTTTTCCTAAAGATATTGGGACGGCGGACATGCATAAACGTATACACATTTACGCACATATACACACGCGTAAAAATAAATAAACACATAAATAAATCCACATTTATATACATATATAGCCGCACAAGCGCGGATGGGCAAAAGTGCCAACCGGACAAACAAAAATGGAGAGCAGCTTTTTCTATAATTTAAATGGGGGTCAAAACGTTTTGGAGTTGATTAAAAAATATGAAGAAATAAAAAAGCAAAGAAGTTCTAAGGGGCAGGAAGTAGTAGAGAAATGCAAAGAGAAATGGTTGTACAAAAAGAGTAAAGAGGATAATAACGAATCCAACGAGCAGAAAACAAAAATTGGGAGAAAGAATTTTATTTCGGAAAAAGAAAAGCTGCACATACTGGAAAATTTAAGAACAAACTTATCCAAAAATAGCAATATGAAAAATTTAAAAAAAAAAAAAAAAAAAAATTTATTTCCTTACCACTCTTTTTGCATAAATGAAATAGAAAAATCATCAATAAAAAAAAAAGAGATAGAGAAATCAAAAAAGGATCATGTTCAGGTAAAAAAGAAAAGTACAACATTAGTTCAAGAAAGATTAGAAGTAAGTACAAAGGGAAAAGAAGGAATAGAAAAGCGGGGGAAATTATATGAACAAAAAAATACAAACCAGATAGATGAAAAATTAAAAGAAACTAAAAAAATGATTGACATAAATTCATTTAATCCTAAGAAGGAGTTTCGGGATAATAATATCTATCATAAAAACTATAGTACACAATGTACATATGGTAAGAATATACATAAAATAAAAAATTGGGGTAACAAAAACTTTTGTTCGAATGAAAACAAAGGGGGTAGGGGCACCACCATATTTAAAGAACATAATAAAGTAGTATCAATAAATAGAAACAAAAATGATTCATATTTAAATATGATAGACAGGAAGAGTAAAAAGAACAATGACCATGTAAAAGAAACTGTTACTATGGACTTAATAATACCTTTACGTAGAAGTAAATATGAAGAAAAAATAATTTCTAAAGAAGCTATATTGGTAAAAGACACACGGATGTCCAGTTCGGAAGGCAAAAAGAAGGAATATATAATAAAAACGCATAAAATGAAAAAGGAAAATTTGCATGCAACAACCAAGAATACTACTTTTAACAAACACCTGTCTCTTAACATAGAAAACAAGAAAAAGACTGTCAAAGAGAATAGAGTATCTGAACGCATATTTCGAATCCCCCGCAACAGTAATAGTGAAGCTTCCTGGGGTGAGTACTCCCCAGTAGGGAACAATAGTAACAGTTACTGTAAAGTAAAGCAAGGTCGCTTACCCATTATGAATAACAGAAGTGGAGAAGGAACCTCCTCATCTGAAGAAAACGTACACGCAAGCAACATCCTCATCGAAAATACCAGCTCAGTAGCAAGCTTCCTCAACAACTCACTCAGCAATTCAGTCGACAATTCAGTCGACAATTCAGTTGACAATTCAGTCGACAATTCAGTCGACAACTCGCTAATACTTACTCTCTCCTCTTCATCTAACATAATTTCTTCCGTTTCCTCTTATTATACCGAAAAAAAAGGAAAAAAGGAAATGATGAGTAAGACTAAAAAAGATAATAACTCAGAATATGCTTCAAAAGAAGTAAAAGGGGGGGAAAATTCGACCGTTCACCTGACAGTAGTGGACCAGAAGGATAAGGATAATATCCACGTGAGAAGCATAAGCGGTACGAGCGGCACATGTGGCAAGGGAGAAAAAGAGAAAATGAGCCAAGGCACAGTAGCAGAAAATACTGCAAGCGCGGAGGAGGGAGGGATGCAAGAGGGAAAAACTGGGTTGGTTCACAACAAAACCAATGTTAGTATCGTCAGGAGCAATGTTAGCAGCATCGTCAAAAGCAGTACTAGGAGCAACGCTGGAGGGAACTCGAGGCAGTCTCGCGCAGAACGGACGAACAACTTGTTCTGCACTGAAAACAGACATGCAGAAGGAAACACAAAGAGCTACAAAGGGAATGTGGTGCAGATGAAGGAAATTAAGACAATATATCATATAGTTAGATACGAAAAAGTTTTAAAGAAATTGAAAAAAAATATGCTGAAAGGTATAAAAAGAATTACAGAAATGAATAATCTAAAGGTGCCTCCAAATTTTTACTCTAAAAAATATTTTGCTCAATTTTTAAAAAATTTAAAATTGTTTGTTCACAACAATTTTGATGAAATAAAAAAATTAAAAACAGTAGAGAAAGAGGAAAAAAATATTTATGAAATATTTTTACATAGTAAGAAAAATAAATTTTTATTAAAAAAATTTTTAAAAAAAAAAAAAATTTTAGCAAAACAACTTCGAAAATATATAATTAAATATGAGAAAAATGCACGTACTTACTACACTCTTAATGATAGTAAAGAAAAAGAACAAAACTTAAATTACTATCAGACTTTGCTCAAATTAAAAAAGACCCTGCTAAATAGCACCGATTCAATCCAATTAGTCCAAAATGAAGAAATGAAAAAAACTGATAAAAAAAAAAAAAAGAATGTCATCAGATCTTCCACTAAAATGGAGGAGAGTCCTAGTACATCGTACCCATCTAATAACGAAAACGAGGGGGTTACAGTAATACCCTCAAATGACAAGATGAAAAAAAAAAGTCAGAAAAAATTTCTGAAATTTCTGAACAGTGCAGTCGAAAAAGAGAAACAGCAGCATTTGGATATCACCATAAATGGAACAAAAAATAAAATAAAAAAAAATGGATTTCCGAATAATACTTGGTCCTATTCAAAGGAGAATACTAGTTTGTTCAATCCTTTAACGGAGTTGAATAAAAATCAGTATCCGCTTCATGCCTCTTCTAAGGACAGGCGGGATTTTGGCACATATGACATAATTGAGACAAAACAGGAAATTAGTAAATTAAAAAGAAAGAAAAGAGAAAATGTGGACATCATATACACTGTAGACACACATGATGGTAAAACTGAGGAGGAACAGGGTAGGATCATCATAAAAGACATGTTGAAGCATGATAGTAGTCCAAACGTCGGAGCAAAAGAGGGGTATCCATTGATAAAAATTGTTCAAATGAAGTGGAACAACTTAAGCAGCTCGGTTACAAAAATGGAAAAGAATGTGCACACGCATTACAGTGGTGGTAGCGGTAGTAGTAGTAGTGGTAATCATGTAGAGAGACGAAGAAGTAACAACACTCCGGATGATTGTTTAAACAAAGCAGTATGTACCATCAGCGCAGTGGAGATTCCTACGTGTGATGAACAAACTTCACATTGTATTAGAAGTAAAGAAGATTTATTTCCTTTTAATGAAAATTATAATGCATGTGACAAACTAAACAGTAATGTAAATACCCATAATAATATTATAAACTTTTCTAATATAGATAATATAAAAATTAGCATAATAAATCATAGATTTCATAACAGCATACTGAACAACAATTTTTATTTGGCTCAAGGGGGAGCACAAGTTAGTAGAGGAGGGGGTACCATTGGAGGTAATGGATGTGGTAGCAGTGGAGATAATAGACGTGGTAGCAGTGGAGATAATAGACGTGGTAGCAGTGGAGATAATAGACGTAGTAGCAGTGGAGATAATAGACGTAGTAGCAGTGGAGATAATAGACGTAGTAGCAGTGGAGATAATAGACGTAGTAGCAGTGGAGATAATAGACGTAGTAGCAGTGGAGGGGGTATTAGTGCAGATAAGGAATCAGAGAAAATGATAGCTGTCCCCCCTACTGACCTAGCTACTAATCCGAGTGGAAATACCTTTGCTGATCCATCCGCTTTTCCTACCACCCCCGCTCTGAAGCCCTTCATTACACGAGGTAACAATCCGAACAACAAAATCTGTACCATAAGACACTGTAAAAAGTTTGTGTGCGATGGAAACTGCTTTGTAGAAAATAATATACGCGCTGTTAAACTTAAAAAAGATAAGAGCAATTTCGTTGATAAGGTGAGAAAACATGTATTCAGCAAATACAACAACGTTTTAATGTTTTTAAAGAAACGAATCTACAAAACAAATGCTTTGATTAAAAAAATTGAAAAAAAAAAAAAAAAATTTTATTAAGAATTATTATTTCTTTACTCTTATTCGACAAAATGTTAAGGCGCAACTCAAAAAGTTAGGAAGAATAAAAATTATATCAAATATTTTTTCGAGCAATAAGAAGTGGGAGGATTTTATAAGAGCCCCGGCTCGAGTTATGAGACGAGGAGCGAAAAAACACTCGTTCGGTCGTAGTTCACGTAGTGTTGACCCTATTGCTAATCCTATTGCTAATCCTATTGCTAATCCTATTGCTAATCCTATTGCTAATCCTATTGCTAATCCTAGTGGTAATCCTATTGCTAATCCTAGTGGTAATCCTATTGCTAATCCTAGTAGTAAGTACTGAAAGAAGAGCGGTCAGACGCCATTGCTCAATCGGGCACATGTAAATGCGTAATAATGTAAACCTGTTTTTATGTCAAGACAAGCGCATTGTGCGGCTGCTTTATAAGCATTCAAAATTTATATGTAATATTTTTCTGTATGCGAATGGAGAACATTTTATTATAATAATTGTTATCACTGAGTACATAATTATTGTTATTTTATTTATTATTTTATTTATTATTTTATTTATTATTTTATTTATTATTTTATTTATTATTTTTTATTCTTTTTTATTTTATTTTTTCCCCCTTCATGCAGAAAATGGCTTCATTCACAAGGTAAATTTGCGCTCTCTCAGGCTGATCAAGTATAAGGCAACTGCAAACATATTTAGAAGGAGAAAGAAAATATGAACAAGTTAAGGGAAATACTAATGACCTATCTTTTACATATGCATGGACACTCCTACATAATTTTAACCTAACATTACAAAGCAAAGGAAAACTTTTTTTTATTTTATTTTTTTAAGAGTGAATTTTTGAAATCATTATTCCTTCTCTATAAGTTTGTAAATTAGTGAATCAGTAATATATATTCACATGGATATACTTCTTTGCTTTCCCCCCTTCTTGCTACAATTTTTTATTTTTTTTATTTTATTATTTTTTTTATTTTATTATTTTTTTTATTTTTTTATTTTTTCGTTTTCCTCCGTCCGCAAAAAGGGTATGCATATATGGACAAGCGCATATTCCTTTTGCATGCGTCTGACTTAACCTCGTATTGTCCCATCCACAAGGCGATCGCGTGGTTACATATTGAACTGTTTGCACAAAGCAAAAGTCTTTACTTAAAATTTAACGTTCTCAACATGAGTGAAGTAAAAAAAAAGAAAAAATGATAAGAGAGGTGCGTAAGAATATGGGAAAACTCACACAGTAACACATGCACAGTTACACATTCACAGTTACACATTCACAGTTACACATGCACAGTTACACATGCACAGTAACACATGCACAGTAACACATGCACAGTAACACATGCACAGTAACACATGCACAGTAACACATGCACAGTAACACATGCACAGTAACACATGCACAGTAACACATGCACAGTAACACATGCACAGTAACACATGCACAGTAACACATGCACATGTATCTTCAAGTGCCATTCCCTTTTATGTGTATTCTATGTAAGTACCATCCCGATACAGACACAGGCGTAAGTAATTGATCATTTGAACAAGATGAATGGAAAAAAAGTCTAAAACTTCTTGTGTTATAATTTTTTTATTTAAAGGAGTGATGATTATATATAACATGGTTCTAAATAATGACATAAAAAGGAACAGCAAGAAACATAAGAAATAAAAGAGAGAAGAAAATATATAACTGTTTAGCATATAAGCATCTACCAAGAAGAGAAAAAGAACGAATATCGATAAGGCCAAAATGCGTAAGGATTTTGTTATTGCTAAGTGGTATGAGTAATTTGTGTTGACATATTTATGAAGATGCTTTTTGTTTTGCTGCCACTCTTTCTCCCTTTCTTTTGCTTCTTCCTTTTTAACGGTACCGTAGTTGGTATTCACTACTGCACGTCGATTTTTATATTTTTTTTTGTTCTTTTTCCTTTTGACATCACTCCACTTGAGCAAAGAAATACCAGATGCGTTAGGACATACGATATAAGGACAACTCTTCCTTTTAAAATGCTCTTTCTTTCTTTTTAGCAAACTAAAGGCTCTATAAATACGTGAGAAAGTAGAACAAAATGGGAAGAAGAGGCAATTGTGTAACGTAGGGGTAAAGTATATCCTCCTTATAAATGGATTAATTTCATCGTGAAAATCATTGCTATATTTTTTTTTTTTAAGACTAGAATACCTTATGACTATAATATTATCATCACTAGATAAAAACCTACCATCTTGTATATTCGTTAGAAACACTTCCTTATATATATGACTAGTTCTTTTTATCAATTTAATGAACAGGGACAGGTGTAATGCTCTGTTGAAGTTGAACATATTGACCATAGTTAATTTGTTCTTAAGGTTTACCTTTTCTTTTAATTCTCCTTTTCCATCTTTTCGATCTCTTCTCCCGTTTTGCTTACTTGAACATAACACATATCCTTTAACCTGTTGTACATTCTTTTGACAAATCTGCTTCCTTATAATATATCTACGTCTTCTCTTCTCTGCCATATCACTATCTGCATGTATTTGTATCCTTTCTTCCCTTCTAGAATGGAGGTTCTTTTTTAATCCTTTCCATCTTGTGTGTTTTTTCTTGTTAGTTAAATATTTACCTCTTCCGTGCACTATGATATCTGTTAATGTACGTAAACGCTTGTTAGCATTTTTCTTTTTCTGATCATTTATACGCTCTCTTTTTAGGAAGAGATTTTTATTATTGCTTTGTTCAGGCAAATGGAGCAGATAACTCTGATAAGGTAGCAATTTATCCCTTCCTTCTTTTGGTTTTCCCTGTACTTTTGACTTTACAGTGTTTATTGCGCTTTGTATGGTGCTATTTGTTTTTGTTTTCTTCCTTGCGTGTTCATACCATTTGTGTTTGTGTCTCACATGTTGAAAGATTTCCCCGTGGAAACTCATGTTGGCTTTTGAATTGATGCTACTTGGACTTGCCCAACTTGAACAGGCCACAATTGGACTGATATGTTTACGTAAATAGAAATAACCTTTTTCACACTCAAACAGATTAGAAGCATATATAACTTGACTGTTCGCGTTGATGTAAAAGTTTGTAAACTTGGCATTTGAAAAGTTTTTGTAAAAGGGGGGTTTTAAAAAGGAAATGTTGATTAGGTGTTCTCTGTGTGACTGTACGTAGTCAGAGTTGCGCGGAATAGGCGATGCGCGCAATTCATGTAACATATAAGCAGCATTTCGTGTATGTGCAGAGCGCCTTTTACGTGTAATGCTACTGTAAAGACAGCCATCACTTGCAGAACGTGTGAGAACACATTTCCTAGAGTGCATTTGAGTATGGTTGTATCTCTTCATGTTACATTGATGCATTTCTTTGGCAATTGATTTAATATTTTTGTAATCAATTGTATTGACAATGGTGTTAGGATGTTGTATCTGTGTGCACAAAAAGGAGTAGTTGTTATTGTTTGTGTTTTTTGATCCTATGTGGTCGAGGTTCTTACATGTCTGATCCATTTTATTGTACAAAATTTTAGCGTTCTTTTCTTCTTCTTTCATACTATAAGTACGCAAAAAATATTGTTTATTAAGTAGAGGAAGGAAGATACCAATACAATTTTTTTTTTTTTTTTTTTTTAAAATCATGTCTACTTGTGATCTCCCTCTGTGAATTAACTCATCATGGATGCCTCTATCCTTGTTATAACAGCAATAATAGCCATCATCATGATGGTAATTGCCACCATCAACCATATCACCACCATCAACCATATCACCACCATCAACCATATCACCACCATCAACCATATCAACGCCATCAACCATATCAACGCCATCAACCATATCAACGCCATCAACCATATCAACGCCATCAACCATATCAACGCCATCAACCATATAAAGGCTTCTACCCCTACTTCCACCATAATTGCGATTAAAAATATATGAAGAAAAAAAAGGAGTTGTGTTGGATGGTAATGGATCTATTTCATCATTTACTAAAAACGTTGCACTGATCTGTTCTTTGTCAGTACCTTTATCAAAGTTTTCATCCATTCTGTTCAAGTCTAATAAATAGGTATTCCTTTCGCATATTAAATGAAAGATGTGTCTCATCAGTCTCATATATTTCACCGAAGAACAGGGATAATCATCCCCTCCTTGGGTCAAATATTGCTCCTTAAAAATAATGGAATGAAAAAACTCGTCCAAATGTTTGAAATCACTACTAATAAATTCCTTACTCGAGTATGTAATACTTTTGATATTACAAAATGTACGAGAAAGACGAACAAGTAAATTAACAAAATAGTAAATGCTGTTCCATAGGGTGTTATCATTTAAAATACTATACCCATTAGTTCGATTCTCTTTAAAATTAAAATTAAAACTTTCATAAATGAACATTCTGTCGAATACAAATTCTTTAAAAATGTGAGAATCACTTATTAAGTAATGAAATATATCCTCAATGAATATTCTCCTATTCATATTTATTATTTCATTATAAATATATTCATTTGCTCCTTCCATATTTGCTGCTTCATAATGAAGATAGCACTTTTTAAATCTACTCTCAGTTAATCTTTCTGACCAATTTTCCCTTTCATATCTAGAGGACAACATAAAATAATTATCATTATATCTTAAAATACTTCTACCATGTGCTTCTTCACCTGATGGCATATTTAACAAAGGATTACCCCTACAGGTATATACACCTGTTCCATTCTTATATATACATGATTTTTTTGAATCGTCATTTTTACATTTTGTCATATTTTCCTTTGGATTGCTCTTCCCTCCTATGGGGATAGATCCCTCCCTCCCCTTCTTGCTCACCCTCGTTTGCCCGTACTCTGCTTTACCTTTTGTGTTGTTTTCTCCTTCTGTGTCTCCCTTACCCGTGTTACTTACTCCTTCTGCTTCTACCTTCCCCAGTGGATGTAACCCTAACGAAGTTGGTTCTACCGCCTGAACAGCCTTGCTTGCTACAGAGATCCTTCTCCCAACCTGCGTTTCCTTGTAGTATGTACTTCCACCCGTGTTGTGGGTATTCATTACGTGTAGATAACTATTTTCCATGCATTTCCCCATTAGCATTGTGCTTTTTTCTTCTGATGAGTGCCCTCTCTTATGATTAATGAAGTTTCTACATGTACTGGTAGTGATAGTATTTTTAAAGGTATTCGATATAGTGCAATCCTTCTTTTGGACTAACTTTGTCTTTTTAAAATGATTTCTTTTTATTTCTGTTTCACTGTCTTTTATTTTATTTTTACTCTCTATTAATATATTTTTTTGTTTAATAATGAATTCTAATTCTTCTTTTTTTTTGATGATCATAATTTTTTCATTTTCCATTAAAGTAATCTTTTTTTTTAATCTTTGAATAACATTATTACAATTTTTTAGTTTTTCATTTTCTTTTTTCAATTCTGTGTATCCACCTTTGTATTTCTCACATTCTTCTATGTACTGTTCGTTAATTTTTAATTCTTCTAAATATTCTTCCATTTTTTTTTTTAATTTATTTTTTATATTATCATTCTTGTTCTTATATTCAATGAACTGTTTATACAAATTGTGTAACTTCATGTATATATTCTTCGTTTTGAGGAAATATAAACCGAAATATATATATGTCAGGTATAGCAGTATCATTATAAGATTTATGCTTTTTTTTATTAACTGACTATTTTTCATTTTTCTTATTTTGTGCAGGTGTTTGTAAATGCTCTCACAAACTTTGCTTATATTCTCTTGATTTAGCGCCTGCTCAATATCCTCTATGTTATATTCTTGTTTGTCCTTTTTACTTAACTTGAAAAGGATGGATGTGGCACCAGTCCTCAGCATGCTCTCGTTAAAGCAGCACTGGTGGAGGTATCTATCCGGTTTGGTCTTAAATGGTTTACAGTGCGCTTCGAGGTATGGTTTGTCGTACGACTGTCTGTATTTTTCATAATAGTTTCTGTTGTAGCTGGTGTGCGTATTACACCCTGTGAGGTCCCTTTCCCTGCACTTTGAGCCAAAAATATTGTCACTGCTCAATTCACATATGCAATTATTCTTTCTGGACTTTTTATAAAAGTACTTGGTAAAAATGCTATCTGAAGCATCTTTATTTAATATATTATCTTCTTCTTTTGAACTTAAATTTGTATAAAAGGTACTATCATTTTCACTGTGCATGTTCATAAATTTTATTTTGAATTTTTTTTTTTTATTCTGACTTGTGCATAAATTTGTGTCATTTGTGTCTCCCGCCACTGTGTGCTGCTTGATTGCCCTTTTCCGAAAAAATGTTCTTTTACTTTTATCACTATCATCAGTTCCATCGCCATCAACGTCCTCACCCCCAATATCACCACTTCCAATATCATAGCCATTGTTATAACTGTGTGTATTTTCGTCCCCATTTTTGCTGCATTCCGCCCTTATACAGCTAAATAGAAAGGATAATAACAAGACAAATTCCTTAACAATAGGGTGTAAACTAATGAAATTTCCCTGTATCATGACCTTGAGTGTTTCTTCTATACTTTCACAAGTATTAAATTTTATTTTTTTATTGTAAAATTCGTCATCTTCGCTTGGATTTTCCCCTGTAGCTTTCTGTTCACTACCATATGCGTCCTCACATGCTTCCTCACATGCTTCCTCACATGCTTCCTCACATGCTTCCTCACTTTCGGATATGATGTTGTCACTGCTGTCATGTTTCTGCTCTAGTTCGTTATCGTTGTTATCGTTGTTGTCGTTGTTATCGTTGTTGTCGTTGTTATCGTTGTTGTCGTTGTTATCGTTGTTGGCGTTGTTGTCTTTATCTTCATTATCGTCATTATCGTTTTTGTTGTTGTCTTTTTGAATTATGTTTAAGCCTAACTGTTAGTGGGGGTGGGGATACATTACAGCAAAAAAAAAAAAAAAAAAAAAAAAAAGACAGTTAAAATATGGGTGTATAGCCGCAACGAAAGAAAGAGGGAGATGAAGCACAGTACATTAATGCAAAATGTAATTTGGCTTTTTCTTTCTTCTCAGTGTTATTCTAACCTAATTGTACTCTTCTTTTTATTTCATTTTTTATATTTTTTTTTATTTTTTTTCCATTCTTTTTTTTTCAATTACGTCTATTAAATTCTGTATGTTCCACGGACTATCCCCTAGCTTCTCCTTTATATTTATAATTACAGATTTGTCAGCAATTCCTTTGTAAAGAAATAAAATCAGCAGGATTGTGCATGCAACTGTAAACTGTTTGTTATGTTTTCACTTTGCAGTAATTTTGCAATCACTTTACAATTACATTACACTCATTTTCATTTCGTTCCTTTTACTCTTTATTTTTATTTTATTTTTTTTTTTTTATTAACCTGAATCGAGCAAATCACTTATGTCTACCGTATCCGATCCTTTCTTAAAAAAAAAGAAAAAAATATATCCATTTCTGCGCACATATTTAAAATAATACTTGTGCACTCTTTTTTTCTAATATTTATAATGATAGCCTTGTAGCTTATTGCAAAGGCATAATAATTTTGTTTTCTTCATTGGATTGCTTTGCTCATTGATTTTCCTTGTTTATTTTTTTTTTTACATTTTTTTATTTATTGATTTTGCTTTCTCTTTTCCTTTTTACCGATAAGCTGGTTAAGAACAACGTAAGCTCGTCTACCACTTTGGACATGTTTGCAAAAAAAAATTGTTTATTTAGAATTTTACTAGTTCAAATGAAGTTTATATTTAAAAGTAAAGAAATTGAGGTCTTAAAGAAAAAAAAAAAAAAAAAGGGGAGAAAAAGGGAGAAAAAAGAAGATAAAAGAAAATAAAAAGACAGAACAGCTAAATTTATTTTTTTTTTTTATTTTTTTTTTTAAAGCAAATAAGACCATCTTCTTTTCAAAATTTTCTCAGGTTTACAGTTATAAAACAAAAAAAAAAAAAAAAAAATGAAAAAATTTGCAACTACCGAAATTCTGCTTTGTTTCTTTGTTTTTGCTTTGTAGATACACGTAAAAAGGAAAAAGACATTGAAAAAAAAAAAAAAAAAAAAAAAAGGAAGTTTATAAAACTACAGAGAATGAGATTATATAATAATTTATGTCATCATCTTTTTAATCATATGTAATAAACAGGTTTAAACGAGTTTAAGAATTCGACATAGTCTATTTTTTCATCTGTTTCCACTGTGTATGCCAATAAATCGATTTGCTCATCCGTTAGGGGCTTGTTCCTTAAAAGTGGACAAAAGAAAAGAAATGAAAAAATGGGAAAAAGAAAACTCGAAAAATTAAGTGAAGACGTAAAAAAATAAAAAAATAAAATAACAAAGGAATAACAAAGGAATAACAAAGGAATAACAAAAGAATGACAAAGGAATAACAAAAGAATGACAAAGGAATGACAAAGGAATGACAAAGGAATGACAAAGGAATGACAAGATAAGTAAATAAATGTGGGGAAAAAAAATACGAATGATGGTATAATGTATGCATTATAAAAGAAAAAATTTCAGAAAAACTGCAAAAAACATTAGCAACACAATTTAAACATTAACATATTAATAATAATAATAAAAAAAAAAAAAAAAAAAAAAAAAAGGTCATAATATATATGTTTCCTTTTTTGCCATTTAAGATTACTTTTCATGTTTTTGTTCCTCTAAAATTTTATTTAGCTCCAACAGAATATACCTAAAATGTATACTCGTTATTTTCCCTTGCATTGTATCTTCTAAATATTTCATGCATTTGTTTAAGGTAATTTTGTTTTCATAAATAACGGTACATATATGGCACCATATCTGCAGCAAAAAAGTAAACAAAAGAATAAATGGGAAAACCGAGGAGCTAATGGAGAGGTGAGCAGATAAGCAAATACGTAAATGAACAAATGATTAAGTATACCAATGAGCAAATGTTCAAATAGTAAACATACAAATGAGTAAATGAACGTGTGAAGACAGCATAGACACTGCCCTATGGAGACAAAAATAAACGAGCATTTTTACCTCGTCCACGTAATTATATTTACTTTTGTTTACAACATAAAAGGCTTGCAAAAATTCCAGAAAATTAATCTTTGATGATTTTGTTATGTCTATGGATTTGGCTAGCTACAAAAAAAAAAAAAAAAAAAAAAAAAAAAAATTTCAATAAAACTGCAATGCAAAAATGTAAAATAAAAATGTTAAAATCGGATTCTTGGATTTGCAATAAGTGATCAAATGAGCATACACACACTCATATATACAAACGCATGATTGCATGTTGGCCATTTTATGACTTGACTTAATTGCTCTTTATTACTTCCATTAAAATCCCATCGTCCACCTCAAATTCCACCTCCTTGCTAATCTTGCTCATGCCGAAACTTTTAATTGCCTTAACGAAGTCATCATAATCCAAATACCCTACAAAAAAAAAAAAAAAAAATATATATATATATATTATATATATATAAATTATATATACACATACGCACATATGCACATAAACACATATACGAAGAAACAGGACATAAAAGGAGCATTTGTTCCCAGAGTTCTCGCAATATAATTTTTTTTTTTTTTTTTTTTTTTTCGTTGCAAAGTTCTGACCATTCCCGTAATGGTCATAATTTTTAAATTTTTGAAATAAAGCAACTGATTTAATAACACTAGATCTTTTTCTTCTTTCCGAATTGTCCCTTTCATCTTGTTCTTCGTAAAATTTGTAATGAAAGTTAGCTGTGTCTGCACTATCAGATAATATGTGTTTTCCAATTGTTTCAATAAGCTTATTTATCTTATCGTTATTTATATATTCCTTATTTATAGACAAACGGTAACATACTCTCATTTTGCCAATAAACTCAGCTACATCAATTTTATCATTTTCTTGTACACTATCTTGGTTGCATAGGGAATTACTGTTGATTAGTCTAACCAAAATTCTTATTTGCTCATTTGAGAGATCTGTAAGGGGGAGCGATCATATGAGTATTTAAGTGTGTGTGTGTGTGTGTGTGTGTAATTATGTACGCCGACGTAGATACTTATGAAGCAGGGCAAAAAAAAAAAAAAAAGAACAGCATAAATAGCAGATAGAGTCTTCTTAAAGCAAAACGTAACAATGCAACGACGTAACGACGTAACAACGTAACGACGCAACGACGTAACAGTGCATCAACGGAACGTTTCAAACTACACGCATATTATGTTCGCAAAAATTCTTACCAATATTTAAATCTTTTAACACTTGCTCGAATTCCGAAAAGGATACCTTTCCATCTAAATTTTTGTCAAAGATCATTAAGGTTTCCCTCAAACTCAGGTCTGCTTTAAGCAAGGCTTCATATAAATGTTCAAAGCACTCATTCTTCCACTCAGAATTAATAAATTTTTCGCTCGGTGCATAATTTATTTTAAACCTACTTAAGACATTGTTATAATTAACATGATAATCATTTTCTATCATTTTTAATTTTTTACATAAATAAAACCATGGGACTTTTTTCGTCTTGCTCAGCTTTTCTAGTTCTTCCCTTTGAGGACAAAAAAAAAAAAAAAAAAAAAAAAAAATAAGATTATGTCAAGTAAAATGATGAAATAGAAAGAAAACCTCTAAAATAACAAAAAAAATAAAATAAAAATACAAGTATACTTCTTCATTTTATAAATTACTTCCATATATTTATGTGAACGATCCCTGTATTTTCTGTATCCTTTTTGTATAAATTATTCCATAGGGAATTTTTTTCGTGACAAATTAGTGTACTCAAGCAACTCAAAATATCATTCATGAGACCTTCAGTTGACAATCTATTATTTTTTCTTTGCTCCTGCGAAACAGAGCAAAAAAAAAAAAGGAAAACAAAACATAAAAATAAAATAAAATAAAAAATATAGTAAAACGACAAATATACGAACAGAAATATATGCACATAAATAACCATACACATATATGCTTTAACAACATACATGCGAAAAACTATATGCAGATATCAGTGTTCAAAGAACTCAAACATTTTGTACATCAGTGTGCACGTAATACACACACACACACATACACACACACACATATACACACACACACATACACACACACGCATACATACACACACACGCATACATACACACACACGCATATAAACACACACGCATATAAACACACACGCATAAAGTTGTATCTATATGTTTATCTATTTGTGTATCCACTTATGCATGCGAGTATGAAACAAGCTAGGGTAGGCTAAATTTTACGTTTTTTTCGAGCTCCAGTATTTTAGAAGAATGCAAAACTTTTTCTCTCAACTTTTGGTTTTGTTCAAACGTTTCTCGAATAATGTCAAGGGAAGGGGACATGTATTCTTGAACTTCAAAAGTTAAATCTTGATTAAAGATAATTGCAGCACCTAAATTTTTTATTTTGTTACAATAATTAGAAGCAGAAAACAAAGTAATACATTTCCCATCATGATGACTTTCAATACCTTTTAACATTTTAGGTACTTGATGAGATCTAATTAAAATATCAAAATTATTTTTTTTTAAAAATAATTCTGTTATGTCAGGTCCGAAAGTAATACAATTATTTCCTCTAGCATTCTCTCCAATTCCATTTTTTTTTTGAGGATCAGACCATAATAGGTCAAAAATTATGGTATCTTCATATTTTTCCGGGTGGAGAATTTCATGTTTTCGTCTGTCCAGATCATCTATTTCTTTTACTGTTATATCTTGATATCTGCTTAGACCTCCATGCACTATGAATATTTGATCTGCACAGAGTAGGAAGGTGATTGGAGAAATTGGGCGATAGCGAAATGGGACAATAACAAAAAAAAAAAAGGAAAAAAACAGCATAAAAAAGGGGAAAAAAAAAAAAAATTTTACATGAACGTACTGATAAACGAACGTAGGTCCAAAAATGCTCTTTATATGAATACATAAATAAAAGAATGCAAGATGCTTTACTTTGAATGTTCACTGCCAGCCCTAACAATTCGAATACTTCCTGGAACAAATCAAATACTGTGTTGTCATACTTAGAGAGTACTGAAAAATTATATGCGAGATATAAAACATTTCCACATAAATGCGCACGCATTTGTTGATAAGTATATATATATATATATATATATATATATACATATCAGCATAAATCAACACTGCAAACTTTTTAGTTATTCCCTCCTCTAGCTCGCTTATCACCACAAACTAACGTGCACAAATAAGTAATATAGAATAGACAGGTAAATATAATTGGAGTCAGTAATACCTTCGTTATAAAACCCATAGACTTCGTTCATATACGAACACTCGTGGTTCCCTCTGTTAATTATAACACTGTCATAACCACATAATTTAAAAATAAACAAAAGCAAAAATATTTCGGTAGCGTTTTCCCCCCTGTCAGCTATATCACCATTAAACACGTATCTGCGTGTAAGAAGTATGAAATAAAAGGGGATGTATTTAAATAATCAAGTGGACATTATTTTGTTTTGTATTTTTTTACGTACTTATTTTTTTACGTACTTATTTTTTTACATACTTATTTTTTTACGTACTTATTTTTTTACGTACTTATTTTTTTACGTACTTATTTTTTTACGTACTTATTTTTTTTACGTACTTATTTTTTTTACGTACTTATTTTTTTACGTACTTATTTTTTTGCTTATTTTATTTTTATTTATTTATTTTTTTTTTTTTGGCTAGCTAACATATTATTTGCTGATGGTACACCAAATCTATTGAACAACCAAAGGACGTCGTTCAACTGTCCGTGGACATCTCCCAAAATCTTCAAAAATGGAAAAAATTAAATAAAATAATAGAAACGAATAAAGAATAAATAAAAAACAAATAAAGATTAAATAAAAAATAAACGTTCGCAATTACATAAGTGCATGGCATAACAGTGGAGATGTACATATGGAAAACAAAAAAAGGGATGTGCAATATGTTACACAACAATTTAGCGTTCTCTCCTTTAGATATTCTTTCATATCGCTTCCTTTCCTTTCTTTTGTTTTTATAATCTTACAATCAGTTTTGTGTCCTTAGACTTCGTGTTCATGTCTATGTGTATAACTGAACTCTTTATATTCTCGTCAAGCATTTTTTTGGTTTTCCTTAAAATCTTACACACCATACTATTTGGAAGGACATACTAAAGAAGTTAAATAATGAAATAGCAGCAATAATGAAATAGCAGCAATAATGAAATAGCAGCAATAATGAAATAGCAGCAATAATGAAATAGCAACAATAATGAGAATAGTAAGAATAATAAAAATAATAAAAATAGTAATAATAAGAATAGTAATAATAAGAATAATAGAAATACATAATTAAACAAACATAGAAATGCACCATTAGAGGGGAAAATTGTTGTAACAATAAAATGCATAAAAAGGGGCACGCACGTCCCCTTCAAACTTCGAAGAAACACACAACACGACAAGATACATATGTATGTATACGAGAGTATATATATGCATATTTTATTTTTTTTATTTTTTCGTTTATTTTTTTTTTTCTACTTTTTTGTTGCGCTTCTTACATTTTTTGTGGTTAAGAAAAAGTGGAAAATTTTCATAGCAAAATTTTTGTCAATTTTGTCTTTCAGTTTGGGGACGTTCTCATCACACTGGGAGGACTTGAAAAAAAGGCAACGAGCATGCACATGTGCATGTGTACATAAGTATGCATATATATGTGCACAAATAAATACACACACATGCATACTCGCATGCATACACACATGCATACTCGCATACATACACACATGCATACTCGCATACACACACACATGCATACTCGCATACACACACACATGCATACTCGCATACACACACACATGCATACTCGCATACATACACATATATATACATACGTATATACACACATATGCGCGCATAAAAAAACAATTAAATACATAAAATAATAAATTTTTCTTCCCCTTCCAAAGGAAAAACAGTTGTATTTTAAATATGATTTTGCATGAACAAGCAAGAAATAAATATGTTCTATATTTTAAGATGGCAATTTTTTGAAATAGTATGTGTGGAATTACTTCATAAGACGTTGTGGAGACTCGAGAAAATTGATTGGAATTACTTGATAGACAATTTGTTGTAAATTGTATTTTCCCATTTTTTATGTCCTCATTTATTGTTTTCATTAATGGTTTGTAAATTCCGCTATGAAAGAAATGAAAAGATTATTTTTGGTCGTTTGTATTATGTGCACATAAATATATGTTCACTAAGAAGATGGAGTATATTTCCCAAACTTTTGGAGTTATTTTTCTTCTTTTCTTTATGTTCCCCTTATGGATAAATACTTTTTATGTACATACTCATGGTTTTTCAGGGTTATGTTTTCATGCAAGTGTTCGAATTTCCTCCATACGATGCAACAGACGAAGGAGTGGAAATCCTTCCTGCACTGATATCCTCGGAATGTTTTTTGTATCAAAATACATGCACTCTCTTCTTCTACAGAGTTTGAGGAACGAACAGGAGGGAAAAAAAAAATAAAAATATAAATATATATATATATATATATATATATATATATAATGAAATAAAATAAGGAAAAACATGAGAAGAAAAATGAGGAAAAAAATTGGGGGAAAAAAAAAATTATGAACATGTCATGTAAAATAATAAAATGAAATGAATACTACTAAAAAAAAAAAAAAAAAAATGAGAAAAACGAGAAAAATGAGAAAAATGAGAAAAACAAGAAAAATGAGAAAAATGAGAAAAACGAGAAAAATGAGAAAAATGAGAAAAATGAGAAAAACGAGAAAAAAAAGAAAAACGAGAAAAACGAGAAAAAAAAGAAAAACGAGAAAAAAAAGAAAAACGAGAAAAAGGAGAAAAAGAAATTCATTAAGATGAACAGAACTAATCTTTATGCATTTTTGTGTGGTACTAGAAAAGCAACAATGTACATGTCATGAAGCATATTTCGTTAAGCATGCATGACGGTAATATCCGTTAATTAAAAAGCAAAAGGAAGCATGAATTACCGCTGTAAGGTCTTATAGAATTAAAAGAGCAAAATATTACTAAGCTGCCATCCTCTGGTGTATATATTTTCTCTTTCCTGTATATTCCACCTGTGTAGCCTACTTTATTAGCATATTTTGCTGCATATATTGTACTCGTTTCTTCTTTCGATTTTTCATTTATAATATTTTTTATGCCCACAATAGTTGCTTTATGACCATATATCATAACAGTGTCATTGACACTATAATTTGCCATTTTTTCTTTCTGTTAAAGGAAAAGGAAAAATGGAAAAAAGGGAAAACGTGGCTATGTGCGTACACATAAATAAATAAATATATATAAATATGTGTGTGTGTGTATACAAGTGTTCATATGCACATATATATTACTTTCGCTTCACCCAAAAGATGAACTATGATTCAATCACATTGAACAGAAAAACCGCTTCTGCGTTATATATTTTTTAAAACGCTAACTTGGGCCTTAAGCATTTGTTATTCGAGCAAATAATAAAGCAGAAAGGAATAAAGCAAAAAAAAAGCAAAACAGAATAAAACAGAATAAAATAAAATAAAATAAAATAAAACAAAATAAAACAAAATAAAACAAAATAAAACAAAATAAAACAAAATAAAACAAAATAAAACAAAATAAAACAAAATAAAACAGAATAAAACAGAATAAAACAAAATAAAACAAAATATATCAAAATTTTATTTTATTTTTTTTATTTCATTTAGAACAATTCTGTCGAAGCGTTGAACTGTTTAAGTTGCACAAGGTGGTAAATTTTTTATTTTTTAATAAAGCATATTACAAAGTACGCATATTTTTGTAAAAAGTATAAAAAACAAAAAAAAGCAAAACGGAAGAAGAAAAAATGAGAAAAAGGATAAAACGAACAAATGCGAAGAAGCAAAAAAAGGAAAGACCATTTTTTTTTACTTTAAAATAAAATACATATTTAAAAGCGCTATTTCATTTTTATTTTTTTTTTTTTTACGTGATATATATGAGTTATAATTTATTTGAGTTTAAAAAAAGGAAGAAAAGAGAGGATTAAAAAATTAAAAAAATACGTTAAAATTAAAAAAAAAAAAAAAAAAAAAATATATATATATATAACATATATAAACATAACACATATGTGTACAAATAAATACATACATAAACATGTATTTATGTATACTGCGTATATATATATATTATATATATATATATATATATATATATACACTTATGTATACATGTGTACGTATATATGTGCGTACGGATAATACAATTTTATTCTTCTTATCAAGTCAAATCGCTACTTATCATTCTCCTTTTTTTCTCCCTTTTGTTTTATATATTTCTTTAATATGGATAAAAAAAAAAAAAAAGGAAAAACAAAAATTATAAAACCTAAATAAGAGGAAGGAACACTCTGCAGTAGTGCAATAATTCACTGTTTTCTTCTGCACTTTTTTATTTTTTATTGTACAATTATTTACTCCAGTTAGGTTTATATAAAATGGGTATACGTATATATACGTAAATGTGTACATGCATATATGCGTATATGTGTATATTTATATATGCGTATATGCGTATATGTATATATGTGTATATTTATATATGCGTATATTTATATATGCGTATATGTGTATATGTATATATGTGTATATGTATATATGTGTATATGTATATATTTGTATATGTATATATGTGTATATGTATATATGTGTATATGTATATATGTGTATATGTATATATGTGTATATGTATATATGTGTATATGTATATAAGCGTATATGCGTATATGCACATGTATATGTACATATAAATGAATGTTTTACCCCCATGTTAAATTTGGAATCATACAAATTTTTTCTTTCATTGTCCATTGTATCGATTACCTAAAATGAAAAAGGCATATAATACTTACAAAGGTACGGGAGTTCTAAAATAAATACATGTGCATAGGTATCTGCATATATGTGTATATATGTATGTATATATGTATATATGTATATATGTATGTATATATGTATATATGTATATATGTATGTATATATGTATATATGTATATATGTATATATGTATGTATATATGTATGTATGTATGTATATATGTATGTATGTATATATGTATGCGTCGGCCGGCAATTGCCTAAACGCATGTACTAGTAGGTAGATCTAAATGCCAATGTTTAGTAACGTTGATTTATAAAAACCGTACATTTTTTTTAATGTCTTCATGCTCATAAGCCTATAAAAAATAAGCAGTAAATAATATATTAACAATAAATTTATACATAATATAAAATTATACATAAATAAACAAAAGAATATACAAATGAATGGATAAATTTATATTAAGAAAGATACGCTATTGGAAAGGCATTCACTCACATGCATTACTATTAATAATTATCAATATTTTAATAGAGGAAAAAAATAAAAAATATAAATATAAATAAAAAATATAAATATAAATAAAAAATATAAATATAAATAAAAAATATAAATATAAATAAAAAATATAAATAAAAAATATAAATAAAAAATATAAATAAAAAATATAAATAAAAAATATAAATAATAAGTATAAATAATAAATATAAATAAAAAATAAAAATAAAAAATAAAAATATAAAATATAATTAAAAAATATAAATAAAAATCAAAAATCAAAATTTACACTGGATGAGTCAATGCGAAACTTCAGACCCGTCCTGTTTAACCAGTCGTGCTTCATAACTCCGTCGCTTTTTTCTGATTAAAGAATTAATTTTGTAAAAGGGTTTACTTAATTGTGTTCACACCATGTTTATTAACACGCATTGTGTAAAGTATAACGTATAATACGCTGCATATGATGATGTAATGATGATGTAGCGTGCACTAAGTCCACAGGTGGATCCTACTGCTAGCATGAACAAATAATTTGGAGATAAATGTACCCGTTGAAAAAAGGTCCTTCAGACGATTATCAAACTCCTCCAACTTTTTCAGCGACTAAAAAAGGCGTAAATTAAAAAAAAAAAAAAAAAAGAAGCAAACAAACAAACGTTTACATTTACATTATTGAGGTTAGGAAATAACGCTTAACATGCATGTACGTGTGCGTGTGCGTGTGTGTGTGTGTGTGTTAATAACCTGTTTTTCCCTCTCCCTTTTGGACATCTTGTTATACTTTTTCATCTTCTTTAAATACTCTTCGTCCTGAAAAATGAAAAAAAATATAAAAAAGAACGACGTGGAATGAAAAGGACAAAATACGACAAAATCGGGCACAACGAACCGGCGTATAATTAAACAAGTTAAAGCAATAAAAACAAACACAATAAAGCAAAATAACAGAAATTTTATTTTCTTGGGGATCTTAAACCCGTTTATGCGTGCAGTATCTGTATTACTAAATCGGTTAGATCCTTAACGATTAAAGCATTTTTACTTTTCTTAGTGTTCGATTTTACTATATCATTTGTTCTCTTTTTTAAAATATTAATTTTTTCTAAATTCAAGTTGTTATCCTTCTTATTGATCATTGATGATGAATTGTCTTTATCCTTTTTTTCCTCCTTCATTCTTGTATTTGCCTCATCAAAATTGTTGTTATCGCTGCTATTGTAATGCGCTTTCTTATTTTTGAAAATGTAAACTTCATCTTTTCGTAATTTGTTACTAGTGGTGCTACCTTTCTCACATTCAACAGAATTCTCTTCACCTGCCTCCCCTTCAACAACGACCTCTTCATTGGCGTCCCCTTCACTGGCGTCCCCTTCAACGCACTCGTTGTCACTATATGCGAATGAAAGCAAATTACTTTTCAGTTCTTTTTGCTCCTTTTTTTTTAATGTTTCATGTTTAAAATTTTCCTTTTCGTATTTTGAATTATTATCATAATTAACATAAGGCACTAAATGGTGAAAAGGGTTTTCAATAATTTTTACATATTCAATATATGGCACATCTTCTATCGGTTCATCATTTTTATTTGTTTTTATATTATTAAATTTTAATAAATTATAAATGCTATGTTTTGCAATTTTTCCAAATAACGTGCTTTTATTATTTAAGTAATCTGCTTTATCTAGTGTAATGAAAAACTGACTTCCATTCGATGGTTTGTCTATATTTAAATTTGCAAATGATAAACAACCCGTATATAAAAATTTTAATCTACTGTTATATTCATTTTTAAAAGGTTCATTAAATGCGTATTCGTTGTCTAAAAAGTGAACACGTAGGAAGTATGAGCATTTTACGATACAAAATAGAAGGACAGGGGGTGGGGGGAACAAGTCTACGTCGTTACTACACATGCCCCTCCATTGTTGCGCATATATATATATATATATATATATATTTTTTTTACGTACACTTTTGTGTATCTACATATACATAACGTACTCACGTCATCGCTTTATTAATTTTATTTATTTATTTTTTTCCCGTACGCAACCCCGTATTTGTGTGGTCCCCTGTCTGAATCAAGAATTTTGGGATAACTCGAAAAAATTTATTTTTATTATAATAATTATTTAAACATAGCTGAATAAAATTCTGACAAGCTATTGGGCATTCATTACTAAAAAGTAAAACTTCTAACTCACCTAAACTTGTACATATAATTACCTTACCGTATGTTTTAGGCTCAATACTATAAACTTCTGACATTTATTCACTGAAAATACATTAAATTATGACAAATTCATACATTCAAATTATGTATAACTGTACGTGGAATTATACACATATAAGAGCAATTTTTATACGCAGAACGTATTCATGTGGAATATATACATAAATACATATATAACTTTCGTGATATATGTTTATGTTCGTAGTTTTACTTTTGCGATGTTTCTTTTTTTATTTTATTTAGAATTTTATAAAATAGAAAACTCCATTTATTTTATTCTCACAAAATTAAAATTGCCTGTAATGTTCTTAATTTTTTTTCAGTTGCTCATTTTGGGTTTGTTTTCATAAATTTTGTAAGAAAAAATTGTGCTTCAAAAATTACCCGATTTTGATAAAAAAAAAAGAAAAAAAGAATGAAAAACACATAAACAGAAAAAAATAAAACAAAATTGAAAAAAACAAAACAAAACTGAAAAAAACAAAACAAAATTGAAAAAAACAAAACAAAACTGAAAAAAACAAAACAAAATTGAAAAAAACAAAACAAAACTGAAAAAAACAAAACAAAATTGAAAAAAACAAAATTGCGTTAAATAGGAACTGTCCATTCGTACTTTTATTTACAAATTAGAGTTACATTTTAACGAAATTATTTACTGTTTTTTAATTTTACCCTTTTAAGTTTATATCGAAGAAATAAGCAGACGCCCAAGTATACATACATATATATATGTGCATCATGTATATATATGTGTGTGCATATAAAACAAAGAATGCCTTATTTTAATTGACCTTTAAAATCTCACGTTCTTAAGATCAAAACATATTAGTACGCAGCTTATCCATGTGTAACACGTTTTGATAACTTTAAGTATCTTACAGAAATGGTCATATTGTTTTATAATTTTCATATTTACACCTTTCTATATATACGTTATGTGCAGAAAAGAAGTTATGTCATATGTCAAAAAGCAAATTATGCCATATATCATAGAGAAATTATGCCATATATCATAGAGAAATTATGCCATATATCACCCAACCAGATAATCTGAATAATAAATTAGATACCGCTCGTAATACTCATATATATAATGTAATGTGGATACATTTTAAGCATTTTTTTTTTTTTTTTTTTTTGCACCATCAAGGGGGGTAATTTCACTACAGCCAAATTTTTTATATAAATCACTTCTACTCACAATCGCTACTTTTACAAAAAACGCAGGCACACAAAATATTATTCTCATATGTTTTATTATTATATTTAAACTTAAGTATCAATTTTTTTAAAAATATTTTAAGGACAAAAACAACCTGAACAGTTAAGAATTTTGCTTTTTTCCAATTTTACATAAAAAATTGTAATTAGGCCAGTAGTGAAAAAGAAGCAAAAAAAAAAAGATAAAAGGTCACATGTGAAAGGTACACGGAAAAAAGCTAAACGTGCATAGCAAAAAGCGCAAACGAAAAAACTTAAAACAAAAACAAAAACAAAAACAAAAATAATAAACAAAAACAAAAATAATAAACAAAGACACAAATAAATAAAGTGGTAACACTGAGAAAATTATCGGCAAATAGAACCATAAATAGTTGAATAGCATAAACAAATTAACAAGATAAAAATAAATTAGCACACTAAAAAAAAAAACGTTGCCTACACGTATTTAAAATATATATATATTGAAACTCACCAAGGGAAACAAAAACAGCTAGATTTTTTTATTTAAAAAAAAAAAAAAAAAAAAAAAAAGTGTACTATACACATTATATGCACTATATAAACTATATACCTTACATACCTTAAATACGTAAAACACGCTAAATAAATAGTAAAAAACGAAAATACTTGAACAAAATAAAAGGCTTAAAATTCAATAATAATGGTTAAAAAGTACTCCATTCTCCATTAAAAATGTACGAGCAGCTACAATTAAATTAAAAATGTATGTACCTTTTTGCGTTATTGTCAACATTTTATGACCTGTTCATAATGTTTTATCATTTTTTGCACAATAAGTATGAATGTTCATAATAATGTGTTCATCAGCTCATGCAAATGCATTTTCAAATACAATTTTGCTTACATGTGTGTGCACACGTCCGCTTATATTTGTGAGGATGGATGGGCGTATCTTCGCTTTTTAAAAGAAAGTGCAAAGATGGTAAAAGGAGTCATACGTCAAAAGTGAAAAAATGTGAGTTTTTGTTTTTATCCTTAAAATCCAGGCATTTCTTAAATTAATTTTTCTTGAGTATTGCAAAGTAAATTGTCTAATTTCGTTATCTTCTGTAAGATCTATGGGTAAGTTATCACAGGTAGTTCTCATAAACACATTTGCTCCTCTTTGTATTAAACTTTTAAATATTCTGATATTGCCAGTTATGGATGCAGCATGAATTGGAAATAGTTGCAAGCGTGCATCAAAATAATTTGGGTCAGCTCCTTTTTTTAAAATAACATCAACAATTTTATAATTTCCCGAAGTTATTGCACAACATAATGCTTTACTTGTTATTCTTTTTTTAAAAATAGATTTATATTTCAAATAATAATGCATTTCTAAATTTTTGATGTATACATTATATTTTTTCATAATGCTAACAATTTCTTCCATTTTTTTACTCAATGATTGTTCAATTTGTTTATAAATTAAATATTTCACAATACCTTTATGCCCTTCAAAGGAAGCATAATGAAGTGGTTCCAATAAATTTAAATCCAAGCATGTAATATCTGCTCCTTTTTCAGTTAACAATTTTACAATATCAAAGTTACCCATCATACATGCAGCATGTAAAGGGGAGTCATATTTTTTACCTAAATTTAAATTAACTAATGCACCATTCTCTAGAAAATATTTGCAAACTTCTAAATGATTTGATATAGACGCACACCATAGGGGAGTTTCATTATCAGATGACAATGCATTTATATCAGCATTATTACTAACTAAAAATTTAACTGAATCGATATCACCTTTCGAGGCTGATAAATGTAATGGTGTAAATTTTCTTATTCTTGTTTTACTATTTATATATGTGCCTGACTTTATAAATGTTTTTACTAACTCAATGTTACCTTCTTTTGTTGCTAAATGTATTGGTTGCATATCTGAGATATCATCCATCATAGAGGACCCCCCTAGACCTTCTCTGTACTCTCCCATGTATACATCCAATTCGCTATAACTCAGTTCTTCATTATATGCATTCGTCCATGCGTTTGCCCTTTCATTCGCTCTGTCGACTTCCCTTTCGTTCGTCCATTCGTTTGCCCTTTCGTTCGTCCATTCGTTTGCCCTTTCGTTCATTCTGTCGACTTCCCTTTCATTCGTTCTGTCGACTTCCCTTTCGTTCGTTCTGTCGATTTCCCTTCCGTTTATCCTTTGATTTACTTCTATTAAGCTGTCGTTACTATTAATTCTGCAAAAATTTATTAAATATGCTTCCACTGTTTCGTGTTCATTCTTTGAGCTCCTCTTATTGTTTTCATTTTTCTTCAACGTACAATTTATTTTCTTCTTATCATTGCTGTTGCTGGTGTGTGGGCTTATATGAACTTTTTCACATTCTCCAGTATTTTTTCTCATCTTTTTACACGTCTTTTTTATCGTATATTTTCTTGTATATTCTGCCATGTATTCTTCCCTATTTTCGCTTCTTTCATCCGCCCAGTCAGCGGGGAATTCACTTCTATCGATTTTTCTTCCTTCAGTATGATCCTTCATTTTTTCTGTTCCTCCCTTTTTACCGTTTTTATCCAACTCTTTCTTGTACCTCCTCGGATGAATATGCCAATTTTTCCCCTTACCTGAATTTAAAATAAAAGAATTGCTAACCCACTCTTTGAAAATCTTTTTACAGCCAATATTGCAACATGGCTCTATACATTTTATACGTTTGATAATACTGTAAGTTTTGTTGATTGAACATATAAAGTGGCAAGTGCGACAGTTCAAGTTATATATATATGGATGACTTGTACATTCTAGGCTTTTTATAAATATTTTTTTAAAAAATTTTTTATTACTTGTTATGTTCATTGTGGTACTAATTTTTCTGTCAAGGTAGTTCTTACCATATATGAAGTGTTTTCTCTCTCCATTGACAACCACATTATTTTGCTTTTTTTTATTATTTAAGAGATAACCATTACCATTGCATGAAAGTAAAATTTTAAAAAAAGAATTACTCGAAAAATTATTATCATTTGGAATGTAGCACTTGTCAGATTTTAAATTAATACTGTTTGTATAAAACTCGGAGATGTTCGCTTTTTTCAACTCCTTTTTTACCTTAACAGGGTAAAGAGCATGTTGGTATAAATTACCAGAAAAAACATCATGATCCGTACATTTTGAGAGGTACGGATAGCATGCTGTTATATTCTTTTTCTCCATAGAAAAATAGCAATCCTTGTTACTATTTCTTAAACATGTAGTACTCCTTTCTCTTGAACATTTTTTGTTTACCTTTAAATTACTTTTTACCGCTCCCATTAAAATTTTTGTATTTCCTATTTTGTTATTTATCCTGTATCCATTCAGGTAATTTTTACTCATTTTTTTCCTACCACTTATTTTATGCCCATATGACGGAGAAAAACCGTCGTTTTTGTTACTCATCCAGATGAGCCGCCTTCCGCTTATTCGATCTTCCTCTTCAGTTACTCTGATATCCCTTTTCACTTTTGACCTTTCCCTCTTTCGATAGCTATATAACAACCATTTAATTACACCTAACAAAATATGTCTGTTTCTCTTCGTATCATAGTTTTTCAAGACATAATCTTTCTTATAACTTCCCTCTTTTTCCAAAGAAGAATTTCTAATTTTTTTAATTAAAAACGTTAAATGATTATTTAATTGAGTCTTTATATTTAAAATACTAAATACTTCATCACATTGAGAATTTTTTAAAACAGATTTTTCACTTATTGTATTTCCATCAATTACAACTTTGTCCCTACATTTTTTTATGAACAAGGTCAGGTCATCTATTATAATAGCAGAAATGGTTTTCGAGTGAAAAAGTTTCTTGTATAACAACTTAATAAAAATATATTTAATTTCATCATTATGTATATACATAAAATATCGGATAACTTTTAATTGAGAATATATCTTTTTTAATTTGTGTAAATGCATGTCCTTCTTTTCTTTTTTCTTCAAGCTGAGGTGAATTTTTTTAAACATCTTTTGTTACCCAGGAGCGTCTAAACATGTGTGTGTGTGTGTGTGTATTGTGGGTGTATTTATTTTTAGTTAAAATGGGAGAAGTTTTGCCTGTACAAGTCAGCTTCCCCTATTATGCAGCGCATATATATATATGTGTGCGTGGTGGGGTAAGTGGGCGTTTATATGTAAATGTGCACTTACTTGTACGTGTATGTATTTAATATTCGCGCGTGCACACTCGTAACAACAATTTATAACACGTTTTCTCCTAACCCTTGGAGTTTGTCTGCATTTATATATACGTACAAAAAAAATAAAGACAAGTGAGTCATCAGTAATACCAGGGTGTGGTATAAGTCCACAGTAAATAAAAGTTTAAACAAAACAAAAATATATTTGATGTGGAAAAAAAAACAAAAAAATCTTAATTAAGAAATGGAAGTACGGAAATATAATATGGAAGACAAGCAGTAAGCATATAAATATATATATACACATTCATATGTACATTCATATGTACATTCATAAGTATGTATGTGTCTATATGGATATACATGGGCACGAGGGTGTGCATATACATAGACTACTAACACACACTGCTGTTATAGCGAGAGGCAATAACATATAGGTTTTAAATATGTAAAAAGCATTTCGATTTCGCATATTCTGCTACGTTTTAATTTGTACCTTTTTTTTTTTTTTTTTTTCTAAATTAATACGAAATGTCCAAAGTTATATATTAAATGTTTATGGCTAAAAATAAAGTGCTAAAGAACATATGGTGAACACCAAATAGTGACAAGCTGAATGCGCATTAATCTGAAAATGATAAAATATAAACTTAAATATTCTGACCTGCCCCCCAATGGCTAGTTTGGCTAGAAAAAAAAAAAAAAAAAAAAATATATATATATATATATATAACCATATAACATATAATTTAAAAACAAACATTCGAGTATATATTCTGGCAAACAGTTGCGCAAAGTGGTATACAAACAAACAAAAAACGTGAGGAAAAACTAAAAACAAAAAACCTATTTTTTTGTGTTCATCATTTACAATTCAACACAGAGCGAATAAAACGCGTATATAGAAAATTGGAAAGTACATAAATTCGATAAAAATAAATGAAGAAAAAGTAAAAATAAAATAAAATATTTTACGGTAAATGAATGTGCGTGATGCAGAAGTGGTACTAATTTTTTTATTCTTTCAGGTTTTCACATTTCTATGTGTATTTTCTTTTTTTGTTTTATTAAGAAAAATGCATTAAAAGTACATCAAAATAATACGTGGACTTTCGTAAATCTTTCCTTTTTGCCACTAAACGAGTAGGAAATTTACCTAGAGACAATTAAAAAATTTTCTCTTCCTTTTTTGTAAAAGAAAAGAAAAAATGTATGCGAACGATGTAGAATGAGAAGAAGACACTGTAATTGTATGGGTAATTTTATACGCACGCTTATGTACATGTATACATACTCACGCATACAACGTATATCCGTATATACACGCATATACACACATGTACTTTCAGTGCTGCATATTTATGCAATAAAGAACAAGTGAAATTACAGAAAATAAAATCATGGATATTACATTTTAAGGTGCTTTAAGCAGTCAATGCGGACATGTAAGGTTTGCTGCTTTTTTTTTTTAGAAAAAAAAAGCGAAAAAGACAGAATTTGTTCCCTAATGAATAAACAAAAATTCTTGCTTAACTATTCAGAACTAGTCGAAATGTTTTCACTATAATTATATTGTTATGTGAGAAAGTAAAAGCAAGAAGTATGTGAATTTTCAGTTTTTGCAAAAATGTAAATAAAAGTTGTTTTGTTTCGCAAGATTCGTGCTTTGAAAGTGCATATTGTTTTTCCTTGTTTATATTCTTTCATTTTTTGTTTTTCCTTTTTTTTGTTCTTTCATTTTTTGTTCTATCTTTTTTTGTTCTATCTTTTTTTGATCTATCTTTTTTTGTTCAATCTTTTTTTGTTCTATCTTTTTTTGATCTATCTTTTTTTGATCTATCTTTTTTTCTTTTTCTTCTTTTTTTATATTTTACCAGTTTAATTTTATTATATGTGTAGTTGCTGTATATTTTAGAGGTAGCTATTCCATTCTATACATAAAAGTCGTACATACAACTCTTTTGCAATCTCTTTTAGTTTCTCATTTTCTGTGCAACTATATTTTAGTCATGTGTTTATAATTCTGGCGGAACTTTTAACCTAATCTGCAGTTACATTGTTACTAATTTAACCAAACAAAATGAGAAGTTATCCTCATGATATATGACAAAGTAAAGGTAGCTCCAGTCCAGAAGGGAATTTATTCATAAACGTATATATATATATATACACATACACATGCATATATACACATACACATATATACATACACATGACCATACACATGCACATACACATGCGTATATATGCATACTTATCCGTACGTATGAATGGCACAAATACGCTTAACTTCACTGCGCACAGGTTTTCCTTTTATCCGCAAACAGTATACAGTGTTCAACAATAATTTTAATCTGAATTTTTCAAAGTACCTCAAAATAATAGAAATGCGGATATGAAGTATACGGTTAATGTATATTTCGTTCAAAAATGGGCTTTTACTGTAGTAGCAACAAAAAGAAAATCTGCCACAATACAGGTGATATTTATATACCTACGCACGTACATATACAAATATATATATGTATTTATTTTATTTTACGTGAACTGTTCATAATTTTTTGCGAAAAAAAAAAAATTCAGACATTCTTTCTAAAAGCCATAAATGAGAATAATTTATGCCCCACGAATCATAAATTTATATTAGTAAGGTAAAAATGATTGTACAGTTTTTTGCCTTTTTTTTTTTTTTTATTTTTGTATGAACTGTTCATAAATTTTAGCTAAAAAAAAAAATTATATAAGAGGAATACGAATGAAATGAAAATATGCTCAATTAAAAGAAACATATATTGTATCATTCTTGCCATAAATTTTTTTATTCAAAAGAGAATTTTATGCAAAATTTAAATTAATCTTGAAAATGCTTACATATGTCGGAAAAAAAAAAAAAGAGAAATTAAAAAAAAAGAATTTTTAGCAAAAATGGGATCTATACTTTTAAATTTTTTACTTTTTTTTTTTTTTTTTTTTTTTTTTGCCTTTGCACATTATGTATTATATTATATATATACATGTAAATAAGAACAAACACGTTTACATAGAAAAGTAAAAATGCGGAATATTACTTGGTCAACTCACTGAGCAAAATGTTTGTTTTGTTCACACTCGGAAGCTTTACAAGTTTATAAAAAAAAATAATCATAGGACATTCTACTTTATATCACACAGACTCGCATAATTTTATACGAGCACAAACATGTGAAGTAGTGTATACTAGTTTGTCCTTTTGGATATGAAAGAAAATAAATTTTATTATCACAGGAGTAGGAGATATGTTTTTCTTTCTTTTGTTTTCGTGGTTCTCTTTTTTCGTGGTAATCTTTTTTTTCGTGGGACTTTATTTTTCCCGTTTTTCATGAATTAAATATTTAATAAATTTAAGCAGTAGTAAGTAATACCCTTTTTCAAATTTTTTATTTTTAATATGTACAACTTTAAATAAATGGGCAGCTTGGGAAACGGTTCCTTGGGTCGTTGGAACGAACGTTGCTTCCGTTAAAAAAATATGTAAAATATGTACATAAATATACTTACATTTACATATACTTGTACGTATGCATGTATATTCAGAAGGATCACTTTCAAAAATAAGCAAATACAATTTTTCAACAAAAAAAAGAAGGCAAAATTCTTCTCCATTACCCCTCATTTTTGTAAAACTAACAAATAAAAAGTGGAAAAATTAAGAGTAAAAAATAAAGAGATAAAATTTAGCGGAAATAATAGAAAAGAAAGGAAAAAAAAAAAAAAAGAAAAGAAAGAAATAAAGAAATAAAAGTAAAGAAAAAGAGAAAGAAAAAGAGAAAGAAAAAGAGAAAGAAAAAGAGAAAGAAAAAGAAAAAGAAAATGTTAAGTGTGGAAAGGCAAAAGGAAAAACAAAATTTTAAAACGTCGAACACATAAAAGTTTACCAATTAGAAACGCTGATTTAACGTTATGTCACTAAAGCAGTTAGCAGTTCGTTCAATATTTACATATATATGAATATACGTACATATATGTACGTATGTACTCATATATATACTTCCTTATGATGATGCAAATGTGCTAATACTCTGGGAGCTAATAAAAAAAAAAAATAATAAAAAAATACCATAAAAATAGCAAAAATACAAACTGAATAACTTTTGAACTCAAAGCGAAGTTTAATATATTGATAGAAAGATTGTACAGTCGAAGTACGCAGAGGAGTAAGTGGTTACTGTGATGTAACAAATACCCCCATGTATGAGCATGTTACATATATATATATATATATATATATATATATATATATATATATATATATATATATATATATATATTGTGTATATATATATGTGTATATATATATGTGCATATATATACTCCCACCCATTGGAAGTGTCAGTCATTCAGTTGCGTGAAAAATGGTGAGGAGGGGAAACCTGAGGTTGAAAAACCTAAAACTTGCTCGGAGCAACGTGAGCAACGTAAAACTTGACAGTCGTTCGATAAGTAAAGAAAATGAAAGAAAGAAAAAGGAGGAAAAGCAGAAACGCTTAAAAATGTATAGGAAGAAAGCGGATTTAAAAAAAATGAACAAAAAAATTAACGAAGTAAGAAGAATAGAACCCAATATAAAATGGTTTAACAATTCACGAATTATTAGTCAGAATAAATTGGAAATTTTTCGAAATAAATTAGAAGAATGTACACATGACCCATTCAGTATTGTTATTAAAAGGTCAAAAATACCATTTGAATTGTTAAAGGATGAAAAGGATTGTGTAACCAAAAAATATAAAAATGAAAATTTGTTAAGAATTGAAAATTATAATGATGTATTTAGTAAAAAAAAAAAAAGAAAAAAACCAAAATTAAATGTATGTACTATGGAAGAATTTGCAAATAATGCTAAAAGGAAATTGTGCAAATACGAAACAGAAAAAGATACATCCCTAGTTGAAAAAAAAGAAAAAAATAAAAATAAAGAAAGAGAAAAAAAATATAGTAGAGATGAATTATTAAAAATAGGTCAATCCAAAAGAATATGGACTGAGTTATATAAAGTAATAGACAGTTCAGACATTATATTAGAAGTATTAGATGCAAGAGATCCAGTTGGAACAAGATGTAAAAGAGTAGAACAAAATATTAAAAAACATAGATCAAATAAACATATTATTTTACTTATTAACAAAATTGATTTAATACCTACATCAGTAGCAGAGAAATGGATAAAGCTTCTTTCAAAAGAATATCCCACTATTGCATATCATGCAAGTATTAATAAACCATTTGGAAAAGATGATTTATTTAATATTATTAGACAGTTTTCTCAATTTTATAAAAATCAAAAAAAGAAGCATATTCATATAGGTTTAATAGGTTATCCAAATGTAGGCAAAAGTGCTATAATTAATTCACTAAAAAAAAAAGTTGTTTGTGTGTCAGCTTCTGTACCAGGTCAAACTAAATATTGGCAATTCATAAAGTTGACTACTAAGATATATTTAATTGATTCTCCAGGAATTGTACCATACAATATTGAAGATTCTGATAAAATTATTAGGAATACTATGAGACTTGAAAAAATTACCAACCCACATTTTTATATTGATGATATTTTAAAAATTGTTAACAAAAAATATATATTAAATATTTATAAACTACCACAAGACTTAACATTCGAAAATTCAGAGGAGTTCCTTGAAATTTTGGCCAAAAAAATGGGAAAGCTTCTAAAGGGTGGACAACCTGATATCACCGCTGCTTCGAAAATTATCATAAGTGACTGGATCAAAGGAAAGATCCCCTACTTCGTCAACCCAGACACGTACTTAAGGGAAGGCAGTGGAGAAAAGCAGATAGGAGTTGAGGAGGGAGAATCGGAGGAATTTGACAAATGCAACGAAAGTAACGGGGAGAAATATGTGGAGGACAAATGAGAAAAATAGATTGTAGACCAATTTAGAGAATGGACCATTTATTTATTTGCTCGCAGTGACAAATTTGTCATTTCCCTTTTTTTTTAATATCTGATTAATGGATGTTTTAAAAACTTGTAAATATAAATCTTCCAATTTTACGTATTTATTTTAATCTTAAAAATGCGCTTTTTACATGATTAAGTCAGGTAAATACACTCAGGAAAACACGTTATATTATTAACATGTAATATTTTATTTTTTTTTTCTTCCGATTTTTGTCGAAATGGCTAAATTTGCACACATTAAGAAACAAAAAAAAAAAAAAAAAAAAAACTGCCAATTCGCACGAGTATACATATATATTTATATATATATATGTGTATATGTGTGTGTATACATATATATTTATGTTTGTGTTTGGTCCTTACGGAGACTTGACATGTTCGAGCGGCACGCAAAAGAATTAAGTTAAAATTAAATAAGACCAAATTGAAATAATGCAAATATGTTGAAAAATATTTAAATGTAGATCGTAGTATTTAAAGAGTACCATAAAAGGGAAGGTGCTACATATATATATGCATATACATGTACATATATCTGTGCATATACATGTACATATATCTGTGCATATACATGTACATATATCTGTGCATATACATGTACATATATCTGTGCATATACTTGCATGTGCACAACAAGAAAAATCAGAAAAAACGAGTAAATGTTGCACAGGAGGGTAGGATGATAAGCATTTAACTTTTCCTTAAGGAAGGATCGGCAAAAATTAGGAGCAAAATGAGAAAAACGAAATGACGTGGGAAACATATCAATAAAAGGGTTATTATGAATATTAATTTTTTTTTTTTTTTTTTTTTTTTGTTTAGAAACTGTATGTATATTTTTAGTGTTTTCGGTCGTCCAACATATATACGTGTAAACAAATACAAATATATATTTGTGAATGTATATTTGGGTGGATGTGTGGGTGGATGTGTGCACGTATGTACTTATGTATGTGCGTATGTATGCGTGTACCCCCGGCGTACGGACGCACCTGCTCCTTGTCTACTAAAAAGTTAAGAGCAGAATACTGTTTTTATTAATTTTTTTGGACCACAGTTTTATATTATACCGTATTTTGGTCAGAATTTGTGAACATTTGTATGCCTTTTCAGTATTTTCTATATGCTCTAATAAATTACAAGAATTGTCAAAAACTTCAATAGAGATTTGTAAAGCCTTTTGTTCATACCCTAAATTAAAATATAAAAAGTTTATATAATGACTAGCTAGCTGTAAGAAATTAATATCTACTGGTTGTAAATATATTTGTCCTATGTCATAGGCTTTTTTATATGTTTCGTTAGCTAAATGCTCATATTTATATTTGACGCCTGTCTCAGTTATATCGGATATTATTTTATACTGATTTGCATTTAAATGAATATAATAAAATTTATTTTTATCTTCATCAATTGTGCTAAAGATCAGGTTTATTATGTTTATAAGAGCTTCACAATTTAAAAGAAAATCATTTTTTATTTTAAGCCGAATACTGTTACATATATTTTTTTTTTTTACTGGGTCCATGATACATTCCTCACTCGCTTCTTTTTTTGGTAGGGCATTATTATTATTATTAACACCATTCACATTATTGCTTCTGTTCATGTTATTATAGTTACTATCACTGTGGTGATGGTACGCCTTAAAGGTTTGTCTATATGATATCATACAGTGGTAACTATAAGCTCTTAGAGTATTTTCTAAGTCTTCTTTTTCCATCTCATTTAATTCTTCCTCTGGGTTATTTAATCTGTCTAATAACAAAAGTATCGCACAGACGATGGCATAATTATAATCTGAGCATTTATATGATACTTTCAAAAAATTATATATGCTTTTTCTATTCATTTTCACATTTAAATTTTCATTAGTACTGCTCCTTACTAATGCTTTGATTTTATTTATACACTCTGCAAAGAGATCACTATATTTTTCTAAAATTTTTTTTTTTTTAATTTTTATGTTTTCTTCTTTTTCCATTCCATTTTCATCATAATGCACATCTATGTCGTAATCATCATCATTTTTTGAAAAAATCCTTGGGCTATTAGATTGCGTTTCACTGCAGGGTGGTGTTAGCTTACGATCATTTAGCTCTTGAAAAGATTTTGACATTTTGGCTTTACCTTTACCAATTTTTCTGTTTTGATAATGGGAAGAAGTAGCAGTAATAGCGGCAGTAGTAGTAGCAGCAGTGGCGGTAGCGGCGGAAGTAATAGTAGTAGCAGCAGCGGCATTTGAGCTGTTATTGTTTATTCTCACTTTATTATTTTCAAACGATTTTTCCTTATTCTGTTCAGTTTGTTTTTTTGAATTTTTAATTCTATTCAAATTTGTTCTTTTTTTCGTTAAATTAACACCACAGTTATTTCTGTGAATTTCAACTGAAGGTGGCAATTCGTCTTTATCATTTGGATCATCGACATCATTACTGTTATTATTAATATTATAATAAATATTGTTTATTCCTTTTTCTCTTTTTTTTGAACAAACATTTTTTTCGCCCTCCATCATTTTATCTCTTACTTGATTTCTTGCGTTTACATTTTTGTCCTTCATTATTCTATTAACAATATTTGTTTCTGTTTCTTTCTTTGTGTTCATTTTTATTTTGTTTTTCCCTTCCTCTTTTGAATTTTTATGATAATTTTCTTTCTTATTAGACAAGCCATTTTTTTCATTTGATAAAATTATGCTTTTTTTTTTTGATGAAAAAAATGAGGAAGCTGAATTTCTGATATGTGCATGTATGTCTGTGGACTTCATAGTGGCATCAAGTGGGCTTAACATTCACACCTGGAAACATATACATATGTGCATATGTATATATGTATATAGATATAGATAGATACATACGTACATCCATACGCACGCATACAAGCACGTTTAAATGTTTCTGCCCGTTTTCCGTTCTAAAATATTTTATTTTTACTAAAAAATAAAAAGGCTTACATCTCATATATTTGAGTAGTTACTATATAACCATATTTTTACTGAAAAAACGTGTTGCTCACTGGTGTATGATCAGTTCGGACGTATTGTCTATTTACTAATTTGATGAAAGTGTTAACATACAAATGCTATACTTAAAGTTAATTCAAATTTCCAGTTCTTATTTTTATTTTTGGGCGAGCTAAATAGATATACATAAAATGTAAAATAAAACTGTATAAGCATAAACATATATTTGGTCTTAAACTGTGCACACAAATGACTCTTTAGCGTTTTTCAGTTTCAATCTGCCAAAATGCTTGCACTTATATATGTATATATGTGTATATATATGCATAATTAAACTAAGTTTTTTAGTGTATTTAAAGCTGCAAAAAAAAAAAAAAAAAAAAAAGGCCGCAGATTGACCGTACAGCAGATTGCCTTTTTTTTTTTTTTTTTTTTTTAAAACCTCAATTTGGTAAAAAGTTTCCTGAACAGTTAATAATATTCCTGTCTTCTAAGGAAAAAAAAATAAAATAAAATAAAATAATATAAAATAAAATAAGAAAAAAGGGGGATATAATCCAACTTAGAAAAATAAACAAATTAAGCAAATTAAGCAGATTCATCGAATTCATCAAAACTAGCGAACTAAAAGTGGCAACGGCTGTTCATACCTTTTTTTTTAAATTTTCATTATATATAGCTAAATAATAAAATGCTTTCCCCTTTTAACAGCAAATAATCGCCTATATATATACACATCTTAATTAAATGAAATTATACTTGAAATGGGAAAAACGAGCTTAAAATATATTAAAATAAGATGCCAGTCGTAAACTCCTTTTCACAACTCCTATATACTGTTAAACGATTGCAAAATATATTTAAAATGAAGCATCTCCATATATCTGTCTATCTATCTATCTATCTATCCATCTGTTTATCTTTTTTTTTTTTTTTTTTTTTTTCGCACTTAAAATAAAATAGTTGTAAAGTACAGATATTTTGAATTATCCATCAAACCTCCATATGTTCTTATAAAAAGGAAAAATGCTAAACTGTGGTGTATTAATAATTATATGTACATACAGGTGTTAATAATTTTTTCCCTTTTTTCTTTTCGTCTATTTGATTGTTATGGTAACAAAAGTATTATCGAGTTGAAAATAGAAGAAAAGCTATGCTTTCGAAAAAATCATTTGGCATATAAGCTATATGCATAAGTATATATATATATATATATATATATATATATACATTT
The DNA here is from genome assembly GCF_023973825.1 of Plasmodium brasilianum. NCBI lineage: Eukaryota > Apicomplexa > Aconoidasida > Haemosporida > Plasmodiidae > Plasmodium > Plasmodium brasilianum. The sequence goes on from NC_090126.1 coordinate 1,548,621, forward strand.
TCTCTCTGCGTACGAAATTTGCTATACACATTAATTTATATAAAAATGCGTTTTACGGAAAAACAGTCGACGCCCTAAAATAAGAAGAACAATGTAGGGACAAATATAATGGAAAGGCGTCCTAACGATAAGACCAACAAATGACTTCTATATTTGTAAGAGAATTTTACGGTTGAATCATATTCTTTTATATTTATCCATACTCTTTGGTTTAACGTGTTAATGTTTGTTTATTAAAAAAAAAAAAAAAAAAGCACTATAGTTGATACGCTTTTAAAGAGGCATTACTTAATGGAGGGGGAAAAGAGGGAGCTGCATATGCGTCTTTTCTTGCTCTTCTACTTTTATTTTGATTTCCTTTTAAATGAAAAAACGCATACATTGTTTTCATGTAGGGAGTAATAGTTAAACGGTAAAAAAAATAAATAAATGGTTAGAAAAAAGTGGATTAAAAATGAATGAAGGAAATATATTTCAAGATGAAAAAAATATTTCGTTGCTTGGGCGGTATTGGCATAGATATAATTTTCTTTTCCAAAAATGAAGAAAATTCTTATATACTAGGTTGTAATTAGTTCTTTCTTTGAACATTTCTGGGTCTCAAGCCAAGAGTATAGACAAAATTTACAAAGGAAAAATAATGTACAAACCATGTATTCCCCTTGCTCGTAATAAATGTAAAAAAAAAAAAAAAGAAGGACATACACCCATAAATGGCTTTGAGTCCTTGAAAAACAGAAATCCAGAATTGCCTGTATGCTCGTTCGTTTGTTTGTGTATTTGTTTGTGTATTTGTTTGTGTATTTGTTTGGGCATTTGTTTGGGCATTTGTTTATGCATTTGTTTGTGCATTTGTTTGGGCATTTGTTTGGGCATTTGTTTGGGCATTTGTTTGGGCATTTGTTTGGGCATTTGTTTGGGCATTTGTTTGGGCATTTGTTTGGGCATTTGTTTGGGCATTTGTTTGGGCATTTGTTTGGGCAGTTGTTTGGGCAGTTGTTTGGGCAGTTGTTTGGGCAGTTGTTTGTGCATTTGTTTGTGCATTTGTTTGTGCATTTGTGTGTTTCTCTTCGCTTTTTATTTCTTTTTCCACTTTTGACATCCTGGCCGAGGTCTATATCTCGCTTCGCTTATGTATGTATAAAGTTTTGTTAAGTAATAAAAGGCAGCAATTCTTCAATAATTCAGTTTTTCCAGTACAACACATTTGCGCATATGCGTATGTACGCATACTTCCAGTTTTTTTGCCATTTTTAACTCGCTCATGATCCTCGTGAACCTATACATTTTTACAACATTTAAGCAGCGCGTAAATACTAATGAGGTTAACTTTAATTCAAAAAAGTGGGAGAAAAAAAAAGGAAAAAAAATGGAACTTCATAATGGTAGATTATAAGCTCTCGAATGGTATTTTTATGAATGTTTATTATTTATTTTTTTATTTTATTTTATTTTTTTTTTTTTTCCTTATTTTTACTGACGCTTCTTTTCATTTCTGAGAATCATGATCACTCTAAATATTAGTTTAACTATAGCTACAACTATTACTCTCCCTTTTTTTTTTTTTTTTTTTTTTAAAACTATTGTTCAGAGAATATGTAGCACTTTCTTCCTATATGTTTTTTTCTTTTTTGTGCTTCACATTTGAGCGTTCCCTTGGCAAAAAGGGTTTGAGAAAAGTAAACTACAAGAGCTATATTCTCATTTTCCTTATCATCATAATGTTTATGCAGAATTAATAAAAAGAGATGAGTTTTTCTTGAGCAGCACAATTTAAGTTAATACCTGTATATCACATTGACAATAATGTATATGTTTAATATATATTCATATTATATACATGTTAATGCATGATATATGGGAATATATATATTTAAGAAAAAAAAAAAAAAAAAAAAATATAGAAAACTGCAACGAGTACATACACTGCGAATGTAAAAAATATAAGAAAATTTAATAATATAGAAGAAATAAAGAAATACCGTATTTATGTGATATATAACATATACTTCTTTCAGAATAGAACCAAGTTAGCGAAAAGGGTTTGGGGCGGGGTAGCAGTCAATTTGTCAGCATATATACACATATGCACAAATAAAACATGTACCCATACTGTTCAGTGTGTTACCTTTACGCATCAAAAGAGCCAATCTGCGCAATATATTTAAAATAAATTGTAAAAAAATGACAACGAACAATGATGTTAATGAGAATCTGTTATGCGGTGGCGAAGATATATCGGCACTTGTAGTTGATTTGGGGTTCAGTACATCTAAAATAGGACATAATCAAGAAGACACACCAAGAATATTTTTGAATAGTATATGTGGAGAGTGTATATTTGAAGAGGGCGTGATGGGTATAAACGGAGGTGCAAATAATGATAATGTTATTTGTAGTAATGGTATTGGTAATGCCCATGGCAGCAATAGTAGCAGTAGTAGTAGAAGTGGAAGAAGGGAAAGAAGCGAAAGGAGTGGTACAGTTGGCGTACCTGGCATTGGTGGAAGAGGCCGCAGTAGAAATAGAGGGATAAATGATCTTATGTTTCCCCTAAATTTGTATAACCGAAAAGAACATGTACGAGTGAAACCCCTATTTTGTCGAGACCAATATAATAATGTAAGTCTTAATAGTGATGTATTTGAAAAAATGTTAGAGTATGCTATTGAAGGGGTAGAAGTACAAAGAGTATATGAATGTACAGATGAAGTTATAGATTCTATTAAATTAGGTGGGTTAAATTTAAATTTTGAAGAACATCCAATGTTGTTATCAGAATCAAATATACATCATAATAAAATAAGAGAAGAAATGACTGAAATTTTGTTTGAAAAGTATAACATTCCAGCATTATATTTTGCAAAAAAGGCAAAATTGACATCTTTCAGTTTAGGTAGATCAAATTCATTAGTTATTGATATAGGTTTTAGTTCATTAGATATTAATCCAGTATATGAAGGATATGTATTACAAAAAAATTCTTTAGAATATAACATAGGTGGTAATTATTTTGATAAATTAATCTATGAAACATTAAAAAAAGATCATATCAATATTATTCCCTATTTCTGTACTAGTTATAATAAATATAATATGTCTTCTGACTTATTTAAAAACATTCATAGTTCATATAGAGAAGAAGCCATATTAGATATCGTTCGTTATATGAAGGAAACTGTTTGTAGAATTCGAGTAAACAATGATACAAACCTTGGTACCAGGGGCGCGAATGCCACTGCTAAAAGCAGTGCTATTGCTGCTAGTAGTACGAATGTACATAGTAGTACTAACACTGCTAACATTATTAATAATACTTCTCTCAATGCTAACGCATCTGACCTTATCACGGCTGCGGGAAGTGCCAATGCTTCTTCCAATGGCAATATTGCAGAGGAGAAGGGAAATGAGAAAACGCGGAATTACGATTTGAACGATCCATTAAAAGAAGAATATTTCGAACTACCTGATGGATGTAAAATTAATATAGATAAGTATAAGTATGACATAGGTGAATGTTTGTTTAAGAGTATACCTTTAGAAAATAATTTTAAAGGATTACCGCAGTCCATAATAAATTGCATTTTATCGTCCGATGTTGACATAAGAAAAGATTTGTTACATTCGATAATAGTAACAGGAGGTTCTTCTTCTTTCCCTGGATTGATAGAACGTTTATATAACTCATTAAAAGAGAAAGAATGTTTTACTCAATCCATTAAATTAAAAATTTTAAATATGACTTCATATGTAGAAAATAAATATTCATCATGGTTAGGTGGCTCTATATTAGCAAGCCTGGGAACGTTCCAACAGTTGTGGGTATCAAAGAGGGAATACCTCGATTCGGGGCACAAGCTTATTTTTGATAGGTGCTTCTGAATGTTTTGGAGGCAAAAAATGTGTAGTATGTGCGTAAAAAAAGAAGAAAAAAGTGTACACACACATATATGCGCGTATGTTTGTGCGTATGTTTGTGCGTACGTTTGTGCGTATGTTTGTGCGTACGTTTATGCGTGCGTTTATGCGTGTGTTTGTGCGTACGTTTGTGCGTATGTTTGCGCTTATGTTTGCGCTTATGTTTGCGCTTATGTTTGCGCTTATGTTTGCGCTTATGTTTGTGCGTATGTTTGTGCGTATGTTTGTGCGTACGTTTGTGCGTATGTTTGCGCTCATGTTTGTTCATGTGCATACGCATGAGTGCCATTCATTCCACAATGTTAAGCAACAGTTATCGATGCCATTCTTATTTCATGGTACCACCGAAAGTGATATATGTAACTTTGTGCATATTTTTAAAATGTCCTTGGTATTATATTACTGTGAACTGTTTCTGCTGGACGTGCCTGACGAGTTTCCCCCATCGAACCTTTTGTTTTCCCTCCTATTTAGTTCTACCAATCTGCATACCAATCTGTATATCGGTCTGCTTACAAATCTTCATACCAGTCTGAATGCCAATTTACATACCAACTTGCGTGTCTATTTATTTATTAACTGTATGATTGTATCCAAAACTACGTAATGATGAATCTACTTGGTGGTTGTCCTGTTACAGCGCTCATTGCGTTAATTCCCATTATTCTTTTTGTGCTATTTCTTTTTTTTTTTTTTTTCCTTTTTTATGTCGTCGTGGAACTAGGTATTCATTTGAATAATACATACTACCGCCTGAGAATGTAACAACTTTAACCTAAAATCCTGTGCTTATTTGTAATTTTAAATGTTTGCATTTGAATTGTACAATTACAAATACGTCCGCTATGTGTATATACATATATGTATATATGATTATGTACATATACGTGTGTTTTTGTGTATGGGTTTATAATATATATGGTCCAATATATATGTTGCCTAACTTGAGGGGCACACACACATAAGAAAAGGTGCACTTCACAAAATCTGTAAGGCGATGCATTTTGTTAGCCTTGAAGATGACGATAGTTCGATGTAGAGAATTAATTATATTCAAATGAACGAAAAAGAGAAAGGGAAAAATAAATACTCATCAGTGTATCTGTAAAGGTTTCCCATTTTACGATTGGAAAATAGTTCTTTTCATAGACTGGTTTTTAATGCACACCTGTTTGGGTAGATTTTATAGCCGATTGACAGCTTAACCGATTAGCGGATTAACCGCATATCCGCTTAACAGCTGAAGAATCGAAATATTTCCAAGTACTACGCTTCAAAAGGAATTAAAAGTTTATATATTCATAATAATTTAAAAGAAATGATGCAAATATATTTTCAGTCAAATAAGTAATTACATATAATAGAAAAAAAGGGAAAAGAATTAAAAGGAGTAAAAGTGTTAATTAAAAATACATAATAATATGTATGAGATTTCGTCATATTTTTTTCCAAAAAGAAAAAAAAAAAAAAAAAAAAAATAAAAATAAAAAAATTGTTTCACTAATGAGATTACGAATAAATAATGAACATACACATCACAGTTAATTTTTATAAAAAATTGTGTGCACATGTAGATATGGATTTATAAAAAAAGTACAGGGGATAAATGAAAAAGGAAAAAAGGGGGCATCCAACTTCTAACTGTTGTGTAGTTGAGGAATAATAAAAGCAATATATGTATGCAAACATGCACACTATAATGACAAAGATGTTTACAATTATGTACGTTCACAAGTATACCCGTTCGTACATATTCATTCTCTTATATAGACCCGCTCATACATACACCCGCTTATATATATGTACATACGTCCACCCGCGCAATGTTTTACCAACCGTGTAGAACTCATTATCACCATTACAAAAAATGTGCGTTGATAAAACTTTACATTCATACATATAAATTAAAAATGTTGGATGAATATAATTTTTCATTTACATATAATGAAGATCTTTTTTTTTTGAAAGTACCGATAGGTCCAATGTTAAGGGTCTTGTGGAAAGCGAATAGGGGGAAGGAGAAATATAATTAAATTACTTTAACTCCACTATTTTATTAGTATGTTTCTTTTATGCACACGACATAAATGTATATTAACTGTTTAGCGAAAAAAAAAAAAAAAAAATTTAAGAGCACATTTATGCGTACATATTATATACTATATACATATTGTATATGTCCATGGGTATTCCAATTTTCTCCGCTTCTAAACACGCCACACCTACCTGCGCTTATAATTACGCTATTTCCATTTTCCCCTCCCAACCCATTACTCACTGTCGGCACCCCTGAAATCCTTCAGAACGCTATCTATCATTGTCTGCGGTATCTTCGAAATATTTTCATAGTCATTACTTAGTGAAGCCAGTATCTTCTCCCATATGTGCTCCCCTTTGTAGGCATAGGAAAGGCTACACGGCGTACCGCTACTGTCATTGGTTACATTATTATAAAAATCATTTGTTGAGTTAAAAATTATTTTTGATAGTAACTCCTTATTTTCACAATTTAAAGCTATCCAGTAGTCGTTGTTCACTTCCTCCATAAGTTGATCTAACTCCCAAGTGGCTTTTCCGATGAATCTCTTTATTAACTTTTTCTCGCAAACATTTTTACCATTGCGCGGGGTATTTTCATCGAGGTTATTCCTATTGAGGTTATTCCTATTGAGGTTATTCCTATTGAGGTTATTCCTATTGAGATTATTACTATCGAGATTATTACTATCGAGATTATTCCTATATAGCTCATTCCTATATAGCTCATTCCTATTGAGATTATTACTATCGAGATTATTACTATATGTGTTTAGATTATCAATGTTATTACTGTACGTACCATCACTACGTGCAGTACTGCTTCCTACTCCATTATCACTGCACATGGTACTGCTGTAGACACCTCCGTCGTACGTACCACTAACAAAATCAGAATCCATTCGATCTGAAGCTATTAATCGATCTTCCTTCTTCCCCCCCCATTCTTGCGTCTTTTTGCACATACTGTTGTTGTTATTCGTCGACTCCATAAAATTGGCATCAGTTGTTAAGTGAACTATATCCTCTTTATCATTTTCAATATTCATACTGTCGCTTTGTTCAGGTAAATTTGTGTCTACATGTTCGTTATATCCTTCATAAATTAAATCATTTACAACAATATTTTTTGAAAATTTCTTCATGTTATGTAATATGGTAAGTCCTGGTAAAGGTCCACCTAGCCAGAATAAATTTACAGGGTTTCTTACAATATAGTTCTGATTCATTGGGTTTATGTTTACTTTGTTTATTGATGATATCTTACTAGATTTGGTTTTCCTACTTTTTATATTTAATTCATTCTTTAATTTTTTAAAATTTTTCTTATTCTTCAAAACAGTTGTTGTTTCTTCCTCTAGTGCATTTTCTGCACGAACCTGCAACGTGTCCGTTTTTTCATCTCTCCTGTTTTGTCCTTTCTGCTCGTATTCGCTCCCTCCCCCATCATCGCCATCTTCGTTTGCTTCGTCCATCTCATCCACTTCGTCTACTTCGTCTACTTCATCCGCATCGTCCACTTCATCCGATTCTTCCTCTTCATCTGCTTCATCCGATTCTTCCACTTCATCCGCTTCATCCGCTTCACCCGTTTCATCCTCTTCATCCACTTCTTCCTTGGCATACTTGCCATCGTACATATGATACCCGCTGTCCCTAACTCCTCCCCTTCTTCTAAGTATACCCCTATCCTTGCCTCTATTTGTAGTGCTACTACTGCAACTGTCAATCCTGCTGTTATTTTTTTTTATTATTATTTTTTTTTTATCGTTTAGCTTGTCCCCCTCCTCTTCACCACTCTCATCTTCCTCCTCCTCATCCACACATAACTTGTTGGTTTCCTTAAATTTTTGTATCCTCCTGTGAATTCGTTCCTTTTCTTCTTCCGTTAGTTTCTCCACATCCGCGTTACTGTTACTCTTCATCATTATATCATATTTGGAAGGAGTCTTTTGTAATTTCTTCTTATTTTTTTCCTTATCGAATATGTGTATACGATTATTTATTATAACCACTTTCCATTTATTATATTTTTCAAAATAAATTTTATAAAATTCATTTAACATTTGCAGCTTTTTTATTTCACTCTTTATATCTGTCATTGAGCCAATATTATATGATGGAAGAAATCGTAAATATAAAGGTACCTTATTCAATTTTATAATATAATGAGTAATAATATCAAGCAAATGTTCATCCATCATTACAAATAAATTGCTCTTTTTTTTTATTCGCTTGTTCATAAAATGCTTTGACGAACTTCTAAATTGTATCCTCAAAAACATTTCTTGTAAATCCTTCAACGTGGGGAAGTCCTCTCCACTGCCACTACCACTGCCACTACCACTGCCACTTCCGCCATCACTGCTGCTCTTTTCCTTATCGTACCTAGGACCTTTCTTCCCCTCCATATCCAATTCTTTTTCTAAATACGCTTCTTTCTTTACAGTGCTTTTGTTTTCCACCAGAATGAGACTGTCCCCCCCGGGTTCACTACTACCAGTATCACTACCTCCACAGCGGTTCCTATCCCTAGCACGACCATTACTGCTACAGCCGCTACTACGTTCGAGGGGAGGTGTTATTACCTTTTCCCCTTCCACTGCTCTACCATGCGTATCATATATATCTCTTATCTGTTCACTGTTTCTATTTGTTTCATGCACGCTTGTGATATTCTGATTACAATTGCCTGATTCCTTTATGGTACTACTCTTCTTTTTGTCTATCCCCAAATGGTTCGTTATTTCATTATTTATAAATTCCTTCTTTTTTAGATATAATTTACTTAGTATTCTTAGAATTTCCTTTTTATTTGATATACCCCCCATATAATTATTGTATATGGGATGTTTATTTAATATTAAACCACACACTAAATTGTTTTTATCTTTGTGAGTAATTAATATTACCGACTTATTCCATAACATACTTGAGGTTAACGGGTGCGCTATTAATATAGTACCTTTTTTAATTTCATTCTTACTATTCTCTCGTTTCAAAATAATGTTGTTACTCTTACTACGCTTTTGAAGGTTGCACTCAGGGATTCCCACAATATGGCTAGCACTACTCTGGCTAGCACTACTCTGGCTAGCACTACTCTGGCTAGCACTACTCTGGCTAGCACTACTCTGGCTAGCACTACTCTGGCTAGCACTACTCTGGCTAGCACTACTCTGGCTAGCACTACTCTGCATAGCACTACTCTGGATAGCACTACTCTGCATAGCACTACTCTGGATAGCACTACTCTGGCTAGCACTACTCTGGATAGCACTACTCTGGCTAGCACTACTCTGGATAGTACTACTCTGGATAGTACTACTCTGAATAGTACTACTCTGGATAGTACTACTCTGAATAGTACTACTCTGGATAGTACTACTCTGAATAGTACTACTCTGAATAGTACTACTCTGAATAGCACTATTCTGGGTAGAACTATTCTGGGTAGAACCATTAAGTTTAGCATTTTTTTCTGGACCGTCTTTTATCCCCCCTGTGTCGTCGCTACTGCGGTCTCGTGGAGTCTTCTCCTCGCTATTCACGCTGTCAACCTTTGCAATGCTGCTGCTTCTACTGCTCACTCCTTCTGCTACTCCTTCTGCTACTCCCTCTGCTACTCCCTCTGCTACTCCCTCTGCTACTCCCTCTGCTACTCCCTCTGCTACTCCCTCTGCTACTCCCTCTGCTACTCCCTCTGCTGCTCCCTCTGCATTTACTCCATCCGTGGGGTCTTCCCCTCCCTTACTACTCTTCCTACTTACACTCTTTTTTAACACAGATGACCTTTTTTTTTTCTTCGCGTAATGTTCCTCATATGGTATATCAACATGCTCACATTCTCGTTCACTGGACACATTGAAGTTAATTACTCGTAAATTATTTTTGAAAAAATTCTTTTCTTCTTCGGATGTCCATACACTTCTTGTCCTATCAAACATAGCTGTAGTATTGTTATATTTACATGTATGGTCATATGTCTTACTATTTGTTTTATCATTTGCCTTATCGTTTGTATATAGTAGTACTTTATTTTGAATCCTGCCCAAGTGACGAATGGCTGTAAAGCCTATGTTAAAAAAAATATGATCATTATTTAAGTTAGTCCTTAAAAAATTAATAAGTTCTGTTCTTAACTTTCTTTTATTAGACTTGATAGGACAATAATGTATATTGTTCTTTAAATAAAGTCTTAAGAATTCATTATACTTGTCACTTTTCTCATTTTCATATCTGTATATATTTGATAAGAAACATTTCCATATTTCATTGTCATCAAAAAAATTTGCTAATTTTCCTAACGTTCTTATTAGTGAACGATACAACTTTTTGTTTTCTTTTAAAGGCATGATTTCACCCAGGTACTGACGTGTTCATGCGCGTGCGGATACGTGTGCGCACGGGCGTGGGGGGGAAATATATGTACACATATACGCGTATATACTTACGTATATATTTCTTTTACGTGTACGCATATATTATATCTACGCGAGTATAAATTAGCGGTTAAACAATTATCACCATACATTGGCAAAATTGCTAAGCGTTTTTAGTTGTTCTTTTTTTTTTCTGTTTTGCTATTATTCTGTTTTGCTATTATTCTGTTTTGCTATTATTATGTTTTGCTATTATTATGTTTTGCTATTATTATGTTTTTCTGTTTTTCTGTTTTGCTGTTTTGCTGTTTTGCTGTTATTCGGCTTTTCTGTTTTGCTGTTATTCTGTTTTTCTGTTTTGCTATTATTCTGTTTTTCTGTTATTCTGTTTTTCTGTTATTCTGTTTTTCTGTATTTTTTTTTTTTTTTAAAATCGTTTCTGTTTCTCCTCTCGTTTTTTTAAAGCATACAATTTTTGCGTTTAATTATTCTAGCGTTATGTTGGAACAGTAGCTCACAGGGGACTTGCCATTTTTCTTTTACTACAAATGTATATATATATATTTGTTATATATATACACGTAATATATCATTCATATGCGTACTATACATATACATAATATTATTCATATATGTAATATATAAGAATAGTAAAATCTTAAAAAAAATAAAGAAAAAATGACTGAATGAACAAATTAATAATCGGACTTTTTTCTATTTTTTTGCTTCATTTCTTTAACTTTGAAATGCCTCTTTTCTTATATACTATGCAAGAGCGCTTTTCATATGTAGAGAATAATATATAGCTTAAAAAAAAATAAATTAAGGAATATATATAAATAAAAATATTAACCATATATATATATATACATATATAATAAATGAATATATATGTAAATAAATATATCATTAAATAAATACATAATTAAATTTAAAAGTAATTAAATATATAATAAACACATGAACAAGTAAAAAATAAATGAACAAGTAAAAAATAAATTAACAAGTAAAAAATAAATGAACAAGTAAAAAATAAATGAACAAGTAAAAAATAAATGAACAAGTAAAAAATAAATGAACAAGAAATAAATAAATGAACAAGCAATAAATAAATGAACAAGCAATAAATAAATGAACAAGCAATAAATACGTATACTAGAAGGAAAATAAATAAAACAGCGCACCTGCTGTTTCAGCATAAAAAAAGCTTAATATTATATATCGAACAGTTGTTTCAAAAGTATAAATTAAAACATAATAAAACGTAAGAATTAACATGGCAAGAAGTATGCTTTTTGTGTAATTCCCTTTTGTAAGTTTTTTTCCTTCACCATAGGGCCTTATATATATATATATATTTATACATATGGAAACGTAGTAATACACTCGCTGGCTAAACCGAAGGCAAATGGCTTCCATTGTATGTGCATAATTTCTTCTTTTTTATGTCTTTTTATAAAAAATATGGAACGATGAGAAAAAAAAGTCGTCATATGGGATGAACAAGGGGAAGAACAACTAAACGCGTATAGTCAAATTTTTCATGTTAACATCCTTTTTGCATCTTTTCCCCCGAAAATGCGTATGTGTTCGTGCATACGTATATACATACATACGTATATAATACATACATACAAACATAAACACATACATACAAACATAAACACATACATGTACGGTAGTATACTTATGTAATATTTACATACTTGGCCAAATTTGTAATAAAACTGAATTAATTTTCCTGTACCCGATCATGCACAAACAGGTTTGAAATGTTTAAAAAAAAAAAAAAAAAAAGAAAAAAAAAATTTCATTTTCAACATTAAAATTGAACTGGGCAATAAGGAAATTATTTTTACTGTAGAGGAAAATACAAATGATATTTTATGTAACTCTATTTACAAAATGAAAGAGAAGATAACGAGCTTTATACGTGTGCTTATAATTTATGGGAATCATAAAAAAAAAGGACTTGCAGGACGCTTATTGCAGTAATAGGGAAATATGTACCAGGGCATGTATATTCATGTATAAGCAATTTTTAAGCATCCACATGTGGGTCATACAGTATGCGGGGCTTTCCATTATAACGTTAGATAATGTTGAGTAATTGTGTAAGGGTCAGTTAGTACTTTGTGAAGTCTCCTGAAGTGTAGATGAATATGTTTTTACATGTTCGTATGTATTCACGTGTGTGTGAAACTTACTAACTTCAAATAAACGTTTCATAGAAATAATAAGTGAAAACAAAAGAGAACATGAAAAGCACAATAGGCATAATTACGGCCCAATTGAAAAATCCAGAAAATGGAGGAAATGAAATACATTACTTCGAATGACACGCATTTAGAAATTGCCAAATATGTAGGCGTGAATTCACACACACAAGCATATATATATATATATATATATATATGTGCATGCATATGTGTGTTAATGTATAAGTGTGTTAGTGCACATGTCTGTACATGTATATGTGCTGAGGGGGTCTAACGAATGAAGGACGATGTTTTGTTAAAAGTGGCCATCGTTTTTGTGCTTTTGAAGTGGTGAAAAGTCTCATATTTTTTTTTGAGCGGTTCGGAGGTATTAGGAGGTTTCAATATGTTTCTTATCTGCTTTTCTAGTATAACTAAATTTTGTTTATTCTTAATACCTGTTAAAAACTTTAGAACAATTTGGTCTTCCCCATGATATTCCAACAATAATATAAGTGTCTTTTTTATAAATTTTTTGGTTTCTTCTAATTTAGCATTAATGAAATTTAAAAAAGGCTCTGCAAAATTGCTTAAGTTAAAATTAATTATATCCTTTTTTGGAATATTCTTTATAAATAAATAAACAAAATAAGACAGTTTTTTAGATATAGATGAATTCTTACTATTTGAATAAGAACATATTAATCTTAACATTTCATAATCATTATTGCTACTACTATGTAACATAAACTCCTCAATAGCATTAGTAGCACATCTATTTAAAAAATTATTTTTTATATCCAACTTTTTTACTATATATGGAAATATATGAACAAAAAATTTACATAAATGAATTTTATCCTCTTTCAAACTTATACATACATGTTTAATAGTCAAAAAACTGTTTTTACAAATACATGATCTTGGACTACAACAATAATTTATTATATTAGGTAATACACTTTCTAAATTTTCCCATTTATTGAAGGTGTTTGAGTTTTTTGCTAAAATTTGAATATTCGTTAAGTTGATGAAATCATGAACCCAATTTATTTCTACATCGTACAGGTGACTACTCTGCTCTTTTCCCTTTTCGTTCTTGCAGTAGTTTGTATTTACTTCTATCTTGTCTTCCTCATTTTCTTTGCCTTTGACCTTGTTTTCCTCATTTTCTTTGCCTTTGACCTTGTCTTCCTCATTATCTTTGCCTTTGACCTTGTCTTCCTCATTTTCTTTGCCTTTGACCTTGTTTTCCTCATTTTCTTTGCCTTTGATCGTTCCTTCCCCTATTTCTTCGCGTGCATCTCTGTCCTCCTTCTGTTCTTTGTTCACTCTATCAATTTTTTTTTCAAAATCCAAATGAATCATATCCTGAGTTCCCCTTGAATGTGACAAGTTTACCTTATTAAGAACTCCCTTATCATTAGTAACATTCCATTCAGTGTTCATAATACTATTTCTCAGTTTAGTTCCCTTTTGTTGAATTTTCAAAAAGTATTCCATTATATCTTCATATATAATAGATGATACCATACTTTGTATACTCTCTCCCAGTTCTTTATCGTTATTAATGCTTCTAATATTATTCCCATTCCTATCAGTTTCATTATATCTATCGTTAGAAGCTACAGCTGACACTGCTTTCTCATTTGACGGGAAATTTGAAAGAATTTGTGAAAGTTGTTGCTCATAAAAAATAGTTGACTTTTCATAATACATAAAATTGGTATTTTCCTTTTTATTAATAACATAAAAATTATTTTCAACTGAATCTACACTCTTCATATTGCTCTTAATTCTTTTTAACATCATATCTTTGTCTTTGTTAATTAAACCATACGGTAAATTAGTAACTGTTGGAATATTATCCCATTCGTAATAATAATTTATGACCAACTCAGGTAACTTTGTTTCACCCAAATTATTGACATCCCCACTATTGACATGCCAATTTATTTTTTTTAAATTTTTGTTATATTCTTCTTCAGCAGTTTGTAGTAAATAATTATGTTCTACTCTTCTTTTGTTACAAAATTTATACCCTTTCATATCGTTATTGTCATTCGTACTATCAGGCTTTAAAATGCCCGTCTGACTGCTAGCCACATGTATTTCCGCCATTTTTAATTATTACAATACGGAAATGGCTGCGTCTGCGTCTGCGTCTGTCATCCTTATTATATTATACTATATTATTTTATTTTATTTCGTTTTATTTATTTAATTTTTTTTATATTTATTTTTTCCTTTTTTGTTCTATTTTATGGCTGAAATTTCAAATTTATGCAACACGCAAATTCAAAAGGGCATTCAGGAACTTCCAAAGTATTAAAAACAAAAAAAAAAAAAAAGAAAAAAGAAAAAAGAAAAAAGAAAAAAGAAAAACATAAAATAAAACACATATATTAGTTGCGGTTTAACAATTTCCGCATATACATATATATATATATATATATATATATATATTACATATTTGATATTTTTAATTTAAAAAATGGAACGGGTTTGAAGTACACACCAATAATCGCCTCTTCCTTTTTTCATAACACGATTACATGTTATTACATTATTCGGTAGTTAATTTAATTAAAAAAAACAATGGGAAATTTAAAAAAAGTGTATCATTAAATTTTCCTTTTTAAGTACCATAAAATTTGTGCAACGCACTGGTTTATGCGCATGTGTACCTATTATATATATATATATATATATTTATTTATTTATTTATTTATTTATTTATTTTTTTGTTTATTTACACAAGTGTGTATGCTTATGGGAATGTTTATACGTATTTACGTATTTACATACGTTTCTATGTGTACATAATACACACATAAATACACACATAAATACACTCATAAATACACTCATAAATACACTCATAAATGCCTACATGCATAAATACACGCCAATTTTATATGACTTAGCAAAAGGAAGAGCCATTCGAGGCAAGTGTATATCCTTCTTTGTTTTTACCAAACGAAGACTTATTTGTGAATATATTTTTCTTTTATAAAATTCGTTCACATAAATTTTAATTTATATCAGTGTATTTTATGCTATATTAATTTGTGTTATAATTTGTAATTTTTTATCATTTTTATCATTTTTGCCATTTTTACCATTTTTGCCATTTTTATCATTTTTATCATTTTTATCATTTTTATCATTTTTGTCATTTTTGTCTGTCTAAAATGAAAGTTTGTAACACATGACGCTTATCAGAATTATTAGCAGTTAACATTTAACACAGCTTTTCTTAATTTCGAAAAAATAAAATGGAAACTAAATAAAAAAGAGGAAAGAAGAAAAATATATATAGAAACCGAATATTTACGCTTACTCTGTTTTCTCATTTCTATATTTAAAAAATAAATTTGAAGAGCAGTAATAAAAGGCATTGGTATTTATAAGTGTTATAGATATGCATTATAACGTGCTGTTTACTTAAAAAGGTAAAATAAAATTGTAAAATAAAATTGTAAAATAAAATTGTAAAATACATTTGTAAAATAAATTTGTAAAATAAACTGGTAAAGTAATGTGCTACAGCGAAATGCTACACATTTCAGGATAATGTATATGTTTCACTTATAAAAAATATAATTATATTTGCTAACACTTTGCTGTAATGAATATTTTTTTGTATTTAAAGTATTAACATTATATTTTGAAAAACTGCAAAAACATATACATCATATATATATATCCCTATATATTATTAAGGAGTACAAAAAAAAAAAAAAAAAAAAAAAAAAAAAGGAAAGGAATGGAAACATAATGACAAATATACATAATGAAAGGGCGAAGAAAACATATATACGAAAACAAAAGGGAATAATTATATCAATGCATATATACATATACGTACATTTACACATATACCTATATACGTATATGTACACACATACATATATACGTACATGTACACACATACACGTATACGTATTCATACAAGTACAAGATTTACATCAATGAACAAATGTCTTTTGTGTACTTCATGTCTGTAATTAATATTTTTTCCAAATAATTCTTAAGAACACTCATTTGCGGTACATGCGATAACTTATTTATATATTTTTTAACCTCGTCTTCTTCCTTATTATTTAATATATTATAATTTATGGAACCATAAATATTTCTTAGCATTACATTTGCCGGCACTGCGCTGTGATTAATTTTGTCAATTTCTTTTAAGCAAGCCAAACACAACTCCTTGTAATATTCACACTGAAAAAAAAAAAAAGTAATAAAATATGAACGCTTCATAAGAAAAATGCAAACATGCAAATTTTCACACGTGTAAGCAGAAATTCACATGAATGGTTCATAAGAAAAACGCAAACATGCAAATTTTCACACACATTTGTATATATTCACATGAACGGTTCATAAAAAAAATACAAATATGCAAAAATTTGCACACGCCATATATGAATTTCTGTGAACGGCTGATATGGACGAAAAAAATGCACTTTTTCTCTTCGTTTGATTTAAGTAGATTACCAAGTCGACCAATATTTTTATTTGCTCCTTTGTGTTCATATTTTGGTTAATAAGAGCACATCTTTCTTCTTTTGTGTTAAAAATTTTTAATGAACAGATATCATTTAAAAAGGGGGAATCTTCCTTTGGTAAAAAGGTTGGTTTTGTTATTATTTCTTGTACAGATGGTTTATTTACAGTTTCTTCATCTTTTTCATTTTCTCTAGAATTATTATTCGGTTTCATTTCCTTATTTGTTTGTGGCCTTATTTCTGTTCTACATATGGGACAAGTCTGTTGTTGTATAAACCAAGATTTTAAACAGTCAACATGAAATATATGTGAGCATGTCAATTTTTTTGATCCTTGTTTTAAATCATCTCTACATATTATACAAGTACCGACTTCTTTTATTTCTTCTTCAGTAGCATCAATAAATTTGGTTTCAATATTTTTCGTCAATTCTCGATATCTTTGAAAAGATTTAAATCTAGATATTAATGTTTTTACAACATGTATAATGTCAGCAGTCATATGTAATGGCAGGTTACTGAAATTATTTAAAATAAAAACCAAAATAAAAACTAAAAATATAATCAAACTCATAATATCATGCAAAATGTCCAAAAAAAACAAAATGGTAGCTTTAGAAGATAATCCATTGGGGGCCCTTAAATCAATTATATTAACAAAAAATTTAAATATAGATATTTGGCAGGATTCAAAAATACTTAAACTTTCGAAAAATAACCATAGATACATAGTTGAATTTCTTAATGAATATTTATAAAAATAAGTAAACATTGTTAAGTTAGCTACTGAAAGCAGACACATGAAAATGAACAGCTTGACTAATACTCTTGTTCTCGGTACACCTAACTCGAATATCTAAATGAAAAAGGGAAATGCGTGAATGTGCAAAGCAAACGATATCGAGGGTTAAAAAGTGGGCATATAATACAGTGGATGGGAGGGGGGGATGAAAGAACGTACACATTTGCACGTGTCTATGTATGTCTGCGTCTATGTATGTCTGCGTCTATGTATGTATGCGTCTATGTATGTATGCGTCTACTTATATATTTGTCTACGTATACCAAGTTTATACACATACACACACAGCACAAACGGAATGCATAATTACGTGTGAAACTCTTGAGTACAGGACCAAATGGTAAGCCTTAAGAATAACAATAATCGATAAATATTTAATTAAAATAATGGAAGATACTTCTTTTCCATTTATCGTAGGTTTGGATAAGACCAAAAATAAGATTGTGTCCATTATAAAAGCCCTTGCATTGTCTATCAGTTGTTCTACTTCTAAATATCTTAATTCGCCGATAAAAATGTTTAGCAGTAACTTACATAATATTATAAATATCATAAGGATGAAATTATATATTATCTTGAAAAAAAGGGAAAAGAAAAGGGTAAGATAGGGTGGGATGGGATATAATTATGCAGGATGGGATAGAACAGGAGCGTATAGCAAAGATTAGCACATGAACATTACGCAGTATACAAACGTATCGTTTGTAGGGTAAACACTACGGAAGTTATGTACATATCGGGGGGTGGTGGTAGAGAAACAGCACATGATAAGGGGTTAATATGAAATAACTATTGAAGATTCATTAATATGGCGCATCTCTTAACATCTCCTTAACATATACGTATATATATGTGTATGTATATATATATATATATATGTATGTATGTACATATATTATTTTAATATATATATGCCTCTGCTTCTTTCTTACTGTTCTTGGGAATTTTTCCGTTGATAAATACACAACTGCCGAGTAAAATTCGCTGTATTTCATAAAAGAATACATTAAAATAAAGGCTAACCCTATATGACTTAAAAAAATGTACAATCTCATATTTACTTCCATTTTTACCTTTTCTTTTCTTTTAGCCTGTTATTTTTACAAAAATTGAAGTATTCTTTTATCATTCATGAAGAAATTATTGAAAAGAAAGAAAAAGCATAAAAAATAAAATAAAATGGGAAGAAAAATGAGAAGTAACATGGAAAAAACATGGAACAAAAATGGCAGAAAATGGATGAAAAAAAACAAAAATGATGGAGGAAAAATAACAAGAATAATGGAAGAAAAATGAAAGAAAAGGAAGAAGAATAGTGGGGAAAAAAAAAATGCAATTATCTTTTCCTCCACGCACATAAATACGCGATAAATTATTTGTATATACTATTTATAATACACTACATATTATATATAATACATACTATATATAATAATACATATTATATAAAATACATATATATATATATATATATAATGTATACATTATTTAATCGCAATTATGTACACCTTTTTTTTTTTTTTTTTTATTATTCTTCCGTATTGAAATATAACAATCATAAAAAATTCGATTGAAAAAAAAAAAAAAAAAAAAATAGATGGTGGGATATAAAAAATATGATTATATCAAAATTAATAAAAATATAAACGTACTAATTCTAAGTTAAAATTTTTCTTGGCACAAATTTCGAACTGTTTAGTAAATTTTTTTAAGTACTTAATGGAAAATGTAGAATAAATGTGAACGACAAAAAAAAAAAATAAAAAAAACAATCAAATGAATAAATAAATAAACGAAAAGGCGAATAAACCGAGTAGGCGAATGGGCGAACAAACGAATGAATAAATAAATAAATTATGCATTATACCGTTTAAATGTATACAACATATATATATGTCGCATTTATGAAGAAATATTTTTTATATGCCACATGCATTTCCGATTGTTGAAAACTTATTTTGAGAAAAAATTTACAACGTAAAAGCAGCAATAACTTTGTTAAGGCTTCGCAGTTTTGCTGCTTCATTTTGCTGCTTCATTTTGCTGCTTCGTTTTGCTGCTTCGTTTTGCGTCTCTTCACAGTTTAATGGTATTTCGTTTTACTGTTCGTCGTTTTATTCATTTTCATTTCTTTTTATTTTTATTCCTTTCCTTTCATTTTTAAAACTCACGCCATTTTTTCAGCAGTAATAGTTAATAAAAAAAATACGACACTACGAACGTATAAGATGCCCCTTTTTATATTTCTCGTTAATTCAATTTACATTTTTTTTTTATTTCCTTTTAAATCTTCTTTACAAGTATCAATTGTGTGGACTGAAATATTTTGATTTTATAAATTTATAAATTCGCTACAATAATAAAAAAGGGATCTTTCAAAAAGTAATGAGCATTTACATGTGTGCTCCTGTATCTTAAATTTTAAAATGCCCTTATTAGTGAAATTTCTTTTTTTTTCCAAAAAAAAAAAAAAAACCATTGTGATATTTGAGTGATTTTTTACCTGAACTGTGCATGTTGTAACTATGGCACTTGATATAATGGTATTTCCTAACTATTTTAATTTTTAGTGTTTTCAACAAAACCGCAAATGATTGAAATAATATTTGTATTTGATGTGGTACATATAAACTTCTTTGCATAAATAAGTTTACCATATGTGTGTTGTCAATATAAAAAGTATTTTGTCGAGCCTTTTGCAGGTTATACGTATATATGAACATACATGTGTTACACATGTACGTATATGCGTATATTAAATTATTATGGAACGACTCGTTATAATATTATGATATCATTATATATTATATGCATTTTCCGATACGCGGCTAATGTAAAATATAAAAAAAAAAAAAAAAAAAGCTCGACTGCATAAATGTAAAGCTAAAGCAGCAACGTTTGTGGGCCTTTATAGGAGTGAAAAAAAAAAAAAATAAAACGAAATAAAATAAGAGGACGCAAAATGATATAATTTCACGTGCAGGGCTGTCAACAGTTAAATATAACTAAAAATATGCACAGTTCATGCAATTATTTTTTATACAAATGAAACTTTTGCCAAGTGGAAAGGATAACTGAGTATTATAACATGTAAGCATGTATATGTGTGTGCATATTTGGAAAAAACATGTAAACTTTTCCAAAAAAGTAGGTCAAATGGAGCACCGTGAAGCTCAGTTATATGTTGTTATATGTTTATGTTGTACAACCGTTTTAGCTTTACTTCCATTTCGGTGCACTTTAAATACTTTGAACAAAATAACTACTCGAAGAAGCACACAGGACGGGATCTGACGACGTGAAGAAAGCATGAATTGTGTATATAATTATATTCCCGGTATGTATGTGTGTGTAATTGTATAAGTTTTTACGCTTATCCCTGCGCAGTTAGACGGTCGGGAAATGAATCCCCCGCAGAAAATCTTGCGAGTTATTTTTTATATAAAACAATAAAACGTTAAAATTGTTAAGAGCGAGGGAGTAATTTGTATCATCAGTCATATTCTTTTCTTGACAATTTTCCTGGTTACCCATCTGCGTATTTATAACAAAGGACGGGTTGAACGTAATGAAAATATTGGGTGTCCATGATTTATGAATACTCGCATATCTATTTGAAAATACGTTGTTTAATTTTCGTTTAATTTTTTTCCGAAAATTATGAACATTTAAAATTTCATTAAAACATAAGGGATTATATAATATTGTTATTTCAGATGAAAATTTAGTCTCTAAATTTTTTATAAAATTATAAAAATGAGTTTTATATATATGCACCAATTCACATCTTTTCAAATTGCATACAATATTTGATGGTGTTTCATTCTTATTCGTTATATTATCTAAATAGTCTAAGTCATATTCCTCATCTATTTTGTATAGTTCCTCATCTATGCTTCTGCCAGTATTATCATTCTTTTCTTCTACTCGTTCATCTCCTTCTCCTACTTGTCCTTTTACACCATCTTTATGTTCGTCCTTTGCTTCATCCTTCTGTTGTTGTTCATTTGTATCCTTCTTTTCTTGCGTTTTTCTGTTGCTTTTGTTTTTATCTGTACAAGAAGGTACACTCCGGTTGTTCTCAACAGATGTCTTTCGGCTATCATTAACCTGTACCTTTCTTTTTTTGCTATTCGTTTCCGCCATTTTCATCTTTTTCTTGAAAATTCTAAGCGCAGTAGTAGCTTTATGAATATCCAAAATGATATCATAATTTCTTTTATCTATTAAGAATAAGGACATCCAGTTATCCCTCTCAAAATTATTGTGTAAATTTTTTATCATTTGCAAAGAATTGTTTGCAAAATTTATTATCAAATCGAATAGCTGATGAGGCAAGGAAATTAAAGTACAATGTGGGTCATATACTGAACATATCCAGAATTTTTTTTTTTCCTCTTTTTTTTTTTTCTTTCCACAAATGAACTAGTCAACTTGGTTTTATGCTCCTCACTTAAGGAGTTATCATAATCTACTATCAGTGGTCTAGTCTCCCATTCATAGTTAATAAGAAATTTTAAAAATTTTATAAGAATAATTTTTGACGAAAAGGAAAAGCTGTCCATATACACGTCTTCCTCCATTTCTATTTTTTTCAGTTTAAACATGGGTGATAGACCGTTAGTTCTCTTTTTCCCCCTCGCTGCGTGAGCATTACCATAGTCATAATTGCCACTGCCATTTCCACTACTTAAACCTGTTGTACCATCTTTGACCCTGTTGGACCGCTTTTTTTGTTCCTCTCTACTTTCAAAGAATTCATTAAAGTCGGTGGTTTCGTCCTTGTATTCATCCGCGCTAATTCCAACATTTTCCTTTTCCTTTTTGGTGAACTTGGCAAAATTTTCTTCCCCCGTTTCGTTAAAACTATGCATATCATTGGCTGTTACAATATTGGTTCTTTGCATTTCCACCCTCTTAACTAAATAATTGTAATACATTTTGCTTTCTTCCTGTTGTTCCTGTTCCATCATGCGTAAATATCCATAATGCACCAGAAATTTTCTAAGTCCCTCATTACCAATGGGCATATGATTATGAACAAAGAATTTATTCATCATGTTGTGCTTTCTAAATTCTTCTGTATATATATAAAACAAAATATGTTCAACTAACTCGTCATAACAGGAAATACCTTTAGAGGCAAACCATAATTTACATATTTTTATAGACATATGGAATGATGAAAATTTAGTCGCATAATAATAAATAAAAGAAGACATCATAGGTTTGTATATATAATTTTTAATTTTTTCTATATTTTCAACGTGTTCAATTTTCATATCATCTAAGTTTGTTATTTGTATTAAATTTTTTTCAATTATTTTACTTATAAATATATGCAATCTGAAGACTGTTAATTTACAGAACACATCAATACAAAAATTTCTTTGCTCTATTTTTACAAATGATTTGCTCTCTGTTTGGAGCTTACTCTTTATAATTCCTTTTGCTATTTCATAATTTTTAAAAAATAAATGTGCATTTTTATAAATATTATTCGAAAATTTTATATCAACCACAACATCTATCATTTTGGTATAATTTTTCTTATATCCTATATCTGTCATTTTTAATAAATTTTCTGAACTATTCATGTTACATATAGAAAATAATTTCTCATTAATGTTATATAGGATACCCTTAATTTCATTATAATATTCTAATATAGCTTCGTAATAGTTAAAATGTATATCTTTCACTAATAATGGATTAGAAAAGTACACATAAAAAGATTTATTTTTTATTCTTTTTCCACAATACAAGAAATTGTCATTTGTCTTTATATATTTTATTTTTTCATATAATGTTTTTTTCAAATCACTTGATTCCCTATATTTCATTGTTTTTAAAATGTACTGAATTACCTGAACGTGTACAGATTTTGTTCTGTTCTCATATAACTCACTAAATAGTGCATCAAACACGAAATTTCCCATATCTTCTTCAGCTTTTTTCTTATTATAACTCTGTTTCGTTAGTTCACTGCTATTCCAATTGCAAAAATTATCATCATGGTAGATCCTTCCACTATTTCCTGTGTAACTTCCGTTGGAGGACGTGGTGCTACCGCTCTCACTGTTCGCACGACAGCTTCTATACTTTTTATTTTCATTATTTTGCTCACTCAGTGCATCGGAACCATCCTCCTGTGGTTTTTTCTTTTTGCCCATTTCTCCGCTATTTAAGCTACATTTTTCCGCCTTTCGTTTTTTCCTTTCCTGTTCATGCTCAAGCGTATCCTCCTGCTTATCATCTTGTTTGGCATTCTGCTTATCACCTTGTTTGGCATTCTGCTTATCACCTTGTTTGGCATTCTGCTTATCACCTTGTTTGGCATTCTGCTTATCACCTTGTTTGGCATTCTGCTTATCATCTTGTTTATCGTCCTGTTTGTCATCCTGTTTTTCATTCTGCTTATCATCCTGCTTATCATCCTGCTTATCATCCTGCTTATCATCCTGCTTATCATCCTGTTTATCGTCCTGTTTATCGTCCTGTTTATCGTCCTGTTTATCGTCCTGTTTATCGTCGTGTTCCATCTCACCTTTATTTGCATTCTCATTATCATCACCACTGTCACTACCACTTTCGCTACCACGCGCACGCTCAAAGTCATGTTCGTATTTTTCTTTTTTTTTTCTTTTTTTTCCTTTTTTCATCAAAATCATTTTTGCTGGTTTTTTCCACATGAGTACTTCAAAAATGGTGTTATTTTCGAATCTCCTAATTTTTACCTTGTCTGTCCAGAATTTTTTAAAATTCGACGTTCTTCCAGGGTTGTACAGAACTTTCGATACGTCCATATATCTTATCGTGTTATTCGTGTTTATAAAAAAGGAAACACCGAGTAAAACTCTTTTTGTCAGAACACGTTTGCTCACTGGCTCGGCTTCTTCATCTTCCACTTTATCGCTATTTTTTTTTCTTCCCTCGTCTGGGTCTTCCCCTTTATCTTTTTCCCCTTTCATTTGTTTTCTCTTCTTGTTGAAGAGAATATCTTGAAAAATTGTTAAAATGGGGGAATCATCAATTATACTTTCACCGTGTGTACGTGCATCACCAGTGGCGGACCCAATGCAAAATCCAGTGGTACTACCTTTTTCGTAAAAATCAAAGGAAACCAAACGAAACGTTAGCTCCTCAACCCTGTCTGATAATGCTTTTATTAATTTTTTTTTTAAACAGCCAATTTGTTCATTATAATTAGAAATATTATTATTAACAAGTAAGGGAAAAAATATTTCTTCTTCATAATTAAGGGGAAAACAATCACTGTTGGAGGCAAAAAGTTCATAAAAATCGCTACACTTTAGATAGTACTCGGCTTTTTTCGCTTCTTCTATTAATTCCATAAGGGAATGTGAGCTGTTTTGAAAAATTTCGTACGTGGAATTTATTAAAAAAATGTGTGTCCCTTCGTTTTGTTGTGTTCGTTGTTCGCTGTGTTGTTCCTTCTGTTGTTCCTTTTGTTTTCCACTATCCTGTTCTCCTTGTTCTTTACTTTTTTCCCTTTTTTGCTCCTTCTTCTGTTCCCTCTTCTGTTCTTGTTGTTTCTCTTCTTGTTGCTGCTCTTTAGATCGTTGTGATGATCTTCGCCTGCACTGTTCAGAAGTTTTGTATACCCCATTTTGATACTCATAAAAATGTTCGCACAAATTCATAGAACTGATAAAATTAATAGTTTTTTTAAAAATTTCAAAAAACTCGCAATTTTCTAATTTATAAGTAAAGCAAACAAAACTGCATAACAGTCCAAGTATAAACGAACTAACGTCGGAATAGTAAAAGAAATTTGAAAATTTGTATTTCTCATGATATTTAAATTTTACGTTATTATTTTCATCATATGTGGAAAATGTATATAACAACTTTTTATTCCTGCACCATAATTTTAAAAGTTTAACGGCCTTTTTATATCCCTCAAATTGTTTACTCGTTCTTTTTATTAACTCATCACACTCAAGGATATGGCACTCTGTTATAAGAAATTTCTTCAGCATCATTCGTTTTGTGCACATAAAGTCTACTTTTCTTTTAATACTCCCCTCGTCCATGTTGTTCCTGTGTCTGTTGTTGCTTGAGTTCTTGTTGTTCTTCTTTTTGCTCTTCTTCTTCTTCCTCTTCTCGTCGTCCCCCTTTTTTGAGCCCTTCTTTTCGCTCATTACATGTGTTATTGCACCTTTGTTTCCCATACTTTTGCTACTACCGTTTTCGATAGGGCTATCTTTATCATCAAACTCCTTTTCATTAGGAATATACTCACATTTGGCGTAGTATTTGTTGTATACATACAAAAAGCTAGAAGAAACTTTCCTCGAAGGGTACAATAACACATTGATGCTTCCAACGTACTTTTTCTGTTTGTTAATGGTAAACACTAAAATAGATTTACACCTATTTGTCCAAGTGTTTATGCTTATACAAATGTCCAGATCATACGAAATGTTTGATTTCCTGATCTCGTTCATAAAATCTTTTTTATAAAATAAGTATTTCATTAAATTTATGTACATATTATGGTATATGTGAAAATTTCTATATTTACATTTTTTCCCCATCTTTGTATTTAAATCATACTCAATACCTAAGTCGATATTTACACAATTATTTAGATACATATTATTTTTAAAACTACCAATTATTTTACTATTTTTTAATGTTATACTTTTTGCATACATATCTTTAAAATTATTTTTTTCATTATGTATATGATCATGTAAATCATCCTCTAAACTTTTTATAAATTTTATTATTACATTCTTAATTTGAATTAACAGGTCTAAATTGGTTAAATTCTTTCTATAATATTGTAGTCCTCTCAATATATCACATAAATCCCCTCTATCGGAGTTATAAAAATTATTTCCATCATTCAAAATGTATTTTATTTTTTCATCATCTTTATTTCCACTGACTCCTTTCTGCAATTCAAAGAAAGCTTCTTTCCTTTGATGAGAATTCATTTTAATAATATTTTCTTCTAATACAAATTTTTTTTTTTTTTTTTTTTTTTTAAACAAACGTATTCCTGTGGGTTACGAAATTCCGAATGCACTTCCTTTGTTTTGTCGGTGTGCATTTAGTGAGCGTATGTAAGGGTATCTATACTTAAACTCTAATGACTAAATTGTTTTTTGGCAACACCTGATCTCTCTTTTCCTCTGAAATTTTGGTTTAACTTTTGGACCGTTCACCTTGGTCGTATGTACAAGCATATGCATATATATACGTCAATGTATATAGGTATATGTTAATGTATATATGTACAAGCATATGCATATATATACGTCAATGTATATATGTACAAGCATATGCATATATATACGTCAATGTATATATGTACAAGCATATGCATATATATACGTCAATGTATATAGGTATATGCGTATATGTATAGATTACATATCACTCGCATGTAAATGACCAATCAGTATACTACTTTCGGTTATTCATAAAAACAGGCATGCGATTTTCTTCCCGCTGCGCTTCAAACCTTTTGTATCAAACTAAAGTACGTACGTTCGTTCGTTTGCCCATATATTTTGCTTAACAACTTACTGAATATTAACCTCGTTGCCCCTTAACGAAATGCATATATTTCTATGTTCTTTTTTATTTCACTATTTTTTACGTAGATATCCAAACTTCCTGCCCTTTCATGCTTATGTACGTGTTATTATCACAAAGTATTTCTGATAGTGCAAATAGGTATATGTATATATATATCTATATATCTATATATATATATATATATATATATAACATAAAATGACTGTATTTTTCTTTTTTATTCCTCCTTTTCCTTATTTTTTTAAAGTCTCTTTTAATTTTGAGTTGTTCTCTTCCATATTATTTGTACTAATAACATGATTCATGCAGTTCTCTCAGTTGAATTGTACTTTTTGCAGTTCTACTATTTTGTTTTTCTTTTATCAAACCATAAATAAAATGTTTATCTTTTTTTTTTGTAAAATATACCGTATCTTCTGACAGGGAAGAAAAAAAAAAAAAAGAAAAAAAAAAAAGGAAAAAAAAAAAAAAACGGTCGTATTTATTTTTTTTCAAAACTTCATGTTGTTACAAAAAATGAAGTGTTATAATTTCATATCTATCTTTTTTCAAATTTTTTTTTTTTTTTTATTCTATAATTTGTTAAAAGTGTACATATTGACCTATCTATTACTAAAAGAATATTTTTCTTTTATTTATGTCATTTTTTTTTATGTTATTTAACGGGGTCCGTTTTTTTATATTTTTCTTAAGCCTGACCAAATAAAAGCATATGACCACGTACATATGTATATATATATATATATATATAATATATATATATATAATATATATATATAGTATTTATATATGTATAGTTGATAATTATACATTGAGAATAGTGTTATTTGTTTTGAAACACGAAGGAGCGAGGTTAAGTAAATGTGTACAATTGCTAACAGTTCCAAGATATGATATATATATATTTTTTTTAAGAGTACATTGAAAATGCACTTCTATGTGTATACAATATGAACACATATGAATATATATGCTCGTAGGTACATGCGTTAAACATGTACTGATAACATTTTACTCATTTATTTTGCATTCTTTTTATTTTTTTATTTCTTTTATTTTTATTTTTTTATTTCTTTTATTTTTATTTTTTTATTTCTTTTATTTTTATTTTTTTATTTCTTTTCTTTTTTTTTTTTTAAATTACTATTTTCACTGTTACATGTATATATATACGACAAATCCAAAAAAAGGAGAGGATTTTTCCTTTTTTTTCTGAACAAGTTCATAATAATTTAATGACTGTAGGGGCATAACACGAAAAAGCTCTTCGAATTTATGTAGTATTATAGGGGTTATTGTTATGTGCTACTTGTGTACATATATATATATATATATATATGTATGTGTACGTGTTTACATGTATATGTTCTGTTAATAAAATTACGAAAACGTTTCCCCAAAGGAGTATATTTTTGTTTATTTTGCTATTTCGTTATTTCTTTATTTTTTATTTTTTTATTTATTTATTTTTTTTTGTTGCATCTTTTAGAATTTGATGAATTCCTGTTCGTCGAAAGTAGTACTTAACTAGTGAAGGGAAAAATTAGTAGGCTAATATGAGGAAGATTACAACACGCAAAATTTACAATAATAGTAGTGGTAGTAGTTATAGCAGCAGTTGTAGCAGCAGTTGTTGCAGCAGTTGTAGCAGCAGTTGTAGCAGCAGTTGTAGCAGAAGATGTAGCAGCAGCTGTAGCAGAAGATGTAGCAGCAGCTGTGGAGGTAGTAGCAATTTTAATGATAATTAAGGGTACTACCTTTTTGTAATTACATGATTATGGTCAGGTAAATTCGCCTTCACAGTGTTACCACGTAATTTCCCCCTTTAAAAAAAAAAAAAAAAAAGGTAAATGAAATGTATAGCGTTAAATGCAGTATACACAACATGGCAAATACTACATTAGCATATATATTAATATATTAACTTGCTAAAATGTAATATGTATAAAGAAAAAAAAAAAAAAAATTATGCTTTTTTTTGCAATAATTCTGATGACTTTCATACCATTGTAATTTCGCATAAAATTTACAAGTATATATTATATATGAAAAAAATAACTCATCAAAATGGACTCATCATTTATTCCAAAAGAACTGGTAGGAAAAGACATTTACAAAATTTTGGGTCTTAGTATAAATGATGCGAATAAAGAAAATATAAAAAATATTATAAGAAAAAGTTATTTAAAATGTGCTTTAATTTTGCATCCTGATAAAAAAGAAATTAATTTTAAAGAAGAGGAAAAAGATATAGCATATGCGGAAAATTTTAACACATTAAAATGTGCTTATGAGTTTTTAATTAATGAAAAGTTAAGAAGAAAATATAATTTATATGTTCAGAAAAAATCAAAAAAGAGCACACCAGTTAATAATAATACAAGTTTAAATAGGTATTTAGATAAGAAAAAATTTGTAGCTTATCAGAATGAAAAATTAATATACAAAAAGAAACTAGAAGAGAGGGAAAAAGCTAGGGAAACTTCAATAAGAGCTGCTGCTACGTCTGCTTTCAACAATGAAAAAAGGAATGAAGAAAAAGAACAAAATTTGCAAAATGAAGCAAATTTAAAAAAAATAAAAAGACAGAATGAAAATTTTATAAAAAGAAATAACTGTTCTCAAAATCTCCAAAAAAATATTAAAAAATGTGCAACTGATAATGATGATAGGTTAATTGAAATTTATTTGGACAATTATGTAAATAACATTAATTTACTAAAACTTTATATAAAAAAAAAAAAAATTTTACACTTTTTTGTTAATTTTAATTTTCAAAAATATTATCTTAATTTAAATGACGAAGAAAAGAAAAATGAACGAAAAGTTGGGTACATCCTTTTTAGTCATCGCTTCGAAACCATTCAGGCATACTTATTCTACAAAAAATATAAAGACAAAATTAACGACAACTTTAAGTTAAAGTTACTAGTCCCTTGTAACGACTGTAAGGATTTGAACGATCCCAAAGTGCGCGAGTCGGAAAATATTGATAAGATGATGAACGAAATGATGGATGATCTGGACAAAATTTTTTCTTTATAACGCAGGAGTACAATCGTGTGCAAATTATGATGATTAGAAGAAAAAATGCTTCACTATTATGACAAATTAAGGTAAAAATGTGCTAAAATTATAACATGACCACAAAAATGCACCAATATTATGACATGGCAAGGTAAAAACGTAAAAATAGCACAGTATCGTATCAGTACGACAATATAGTAACATTGTAGTTATAATAATTTTTTTTTTTTTGTTTATGTTTGTGTGCGTTTAACGAAAATATGACTGTTTTAAAATACCCCATTATATGTGTAAAATTTAAACTTGGGCATTGAAAATGGCATATGGGCATATATATTCGTATACACAAATGTAAATGCACATACGTGTATATATTTATGTATATATATTTATATATTTTGTTTTTTCCATTTTTCCGTTACCATGTTTCTCCTTTTTGTTCGCAAATTTGTTATTTGTTACAACTGCGTAATGACTGCGCGCATTCTGAAATATTATCAATTTTGTACATTTCGTATATTTGTTCATTTTTGCATTATTCCTTCTTTGCATTATTCCATCTTTGCATTATTCCATCTTTGCATTATTCCATCTTTGCATTATTCCATCTTTGCATTTTTATGTTCTTTCCATATGTTTTATTTTCAATTTTTTCAATTTCCTGCTTAAATACACCTTTTCATAATTAACAGAAAAAAGCAGGGAATTTCTCATGTACCCAATGAGGACCAGATGATGGGCATAATTTTTTGCAATATTCAAAAAGAAGGAAAAAAAAAAAAAATATTAAAATAAAGAATTAACAACAGTTGAGTTAGAAATAATAAAGAAACATAGAAACACAACAGTTGTTATCGTTTGTCTAAATTTTCAAAATTGTTCATCTTTTTTAAAATATGCACAAATATGTATACAACTGCTGTATGTATATGCATTTATTCATTTTTTCCAATTTTTTTTTTTTTTTTTTTTGTCACTGTTATTATTAATTTTAATTATTCTTTTTATAAAACTTTTTTAAGTGCATTTGTAAGTTTTCATCATTTTACACAAGAGATGCAAAATGGAAAAATGGAAAAAAATAAAAATAAGAATAAGAATAAGGAAAAAACAGAACGCTCCGTAAAATTAACTGTGCTGCAATGATATACTGCACGGGAATTGCATTGTGCGGAATGTACTTAATATTGAAAAATGCGCAGTTCCAGTTTTTTAGTAATTATACCATTGTGATACTAAATTAGCGAATATTATGGTTAAAGTAAAAAAATTTATACCATGTGCATATATGGCGCGTTCTCTGTTCCTTGGTTTATTTTGAAAACATTCTGTCACAATGCAAGTGTAAAATAAAAATTTTACGTAGCGCTGACTGTTCCTTGTTTGTTTTCGTATGTTTTGTTAATTTTTCGTATGTTTTGTTAATTTTCCGTATGTTTTGTTAATTTTCCGTATGTTTTGTTAATTTTCCGTATGTTTTGTTAATTTTTCATATGATTTGTTAATTTTTCATATGATTTGTTAATTTTTCGCTTTTATTTTTATTTGCATTTTTGCGTTTTTATTCGTGTTTACGGCTGTTTCGCCCAGTGTTGATGCTTTTTTTTTTTTGTCCTTGCTAATTTTCATATTTTTGGCACATTTTCCCTTTGTATTATAATAAAATATAAAGTGAGTTATTACGCACGTAATCATAGGAATAAAAATTATTAAATCTATCTAAATTAACTACTCCATGCGTTGAGTTGTTACATTTGTTACAATGTAATGCTGTACCTTACTGATTTATTTTTACCCAGATATTTTACTTTGCCTACTCCAATTTCTCTTACACAATGAACTGCCTAAGTGAAGAGCGCCATTTTCAAAACATTGTCAAAAAATTAAAAAACTATAGCATATATGACGAAATAGACAAAAACAAACTGGACAAAAATATTATAAAAAAAATATCAATTTTATATGACTTGTTCAGGCATATAAATAAGGAACGAAATAGTAATACAACTGATTTTATATATACTAGTGATATAAAATATTCATTAAAACATGATGAGTTTGTACGTATAAGGTTTCATATTACCCCTATAGAAAGAAAAGGAATAAATTCCCTAGATGAAAATAATTATTCATATATTCAAAATTTAAACAATTTAGTAAGTAATATATATAATCCGTCAATTTATGACCAGTTCATAAAAAATCAAATAGAGGAAGACAAGGAGAAATTACAAATTATGATAAAATGTATTAACGAAATTGAATGTGCATATATTTATAAATACCGGAGTGATAACAATATCAAATTAACTTTTGATGTATTTTGTCATAATTTTTATGTTTTTCTTTCATATGATTATAAAAAAAAGTTAAGTATTAAAAATTTTAAAAATAAGTATAATCAAATAAAACAAGATAACGAGTTTGAATATTCTACCACTCAGAATATTATGCAGCTTAATTCAATCGGTCTGATTTTAAAAAATAATGACAACTCCTTTGAACAAGAGTATTTGGAAAAACTAAATCCATATATATTTGAGTCCGAGGCAATCATAAAAGAACTTCACTCAAAAAAGTATGCCCCCATAAAAAAGCTTGAACTGGAAAACAATTTTTTTATCAAAAATGATAATTATGAACAAGATATGCGCAGGTTGATCCAAGTGGAGAAAATAAAGAACGAGTACAGACGCTTAAAAAATAACATAAGAAAAAATTTTTGAAAAAAAAAAAAAAAAAAGGATATATAATTTTGCCTTCGTTGCACCATTATAAACAGAGGCGACCACGAAAGGGCGTGCAGACATACTTTACACAATTCGTCCTGAGAACATGCGCATACCTTCTATACATACATGTTAAACCCGTGTGCATACCCCCTCTATGCATACATGTTAAGCCCATGCGCATACCCCCTCTATACAAACATGTTAAGCCCATGCGCATACCCTTTATACATACTTGTTAAACCCGTGTGCATACCCCCTCTATACATACTTGTTAAGCCCGTGTGCATACCCCCTCTATACAAACATGTAATGTTGTGCACTCAACTTGCTCTGAATTTTATGACGACATAACATTTGGGCCTTCATTTTGAGAATTAATTTTCCCGTGCTCAGATTTAAATTAATTAAATTATGTCGACAAGAAAACAAATTAAAGTGTTAACTGGATAATACGTAATTACTATACTGCACATTTATTCATTACATTTTTACATGTACTGATTGTGCATTTTTTTAATTTGTTCCCAATGGTGTAATAGTGCTTTTTTTTTTTTTTTTTTTTTTGCAAAAAAGCCATAAAATTATAAAACTTCCAAAAAAATTTTTACTCTTCCCTGCCCTCACTCCCCCTCAAGCAATATATGATCTGCTCATAATTTGTTGCTAAAAATTTCGAGTAAGTTACGAAGAAAATGAATTCATGAAAGATTTATAAAGTTGCAAAGTCCCTCCATGTTATATGCCCTTTTCCCCATCCCAATTTGTGGCATTAGGCTGTGTTGTTTGTTCATATATAGCGCACTATTCACGCGTATGTATGTATGTAAATACATGTACAAATTATTTACGAGTAAACATACTTACTTGTACGCAAAAACTTGCCCTTTTTCTCAGTACACCTCTAGTATTGTGTGAAATTCCCTGCATTTTTTGTAGCCCCTTGCAGTGCAAATTTGGCGTACATTTTACGCGCCAACAAATTAAAAAATAAGTGCAAAAAAAAAAAAAAAAAAAAAAAAAATACAAATCGATAATCACTTAACCCATTTTGCACAACTCACATTGCATAACTAATTTACATATAGTATATAAAGTACGTAGTATATAAAGTACGTAGTATATAAAGTACGTAGTATATAAAGTACGTAGTATATAAAGTACGTAGTATATCATGTATGTAGTATATCATGTACGTAGTATGTCAAGCCCCATTTACTAGTCAAGTGTTCCTCAAACCAACTTACTAAGGCGCTCGTTCTTTTTTGAGAGAAGGAATATCCTATATTAATAAATGAAACCTTCTGCGATATGATACTAACAAGATTGGAGGAACAGATAAAATTTTTAAAAGTTCTCAGGTGCAAGTTCAGCTTATCGCTTGATGTTAGCGGTGTGCACACAACTACCCCTAATATAGGTATCGCTTTAATGCAAAAGGGAATATGAAATATTTTAAATTAACTGTTTTTGTATTTTTTATGAAACAAACTTTTCTTTTTTCCCCCATCTCAGTGAAGCGTTGTTTGACCTATTACCCGTGCAGAAGACAAGAGGGCCATAAAATTGTAAAAAAAAAAAAAAAAAAAAAAAAAAAAAATGTAATTTGAAAAGGTGAAACTGTAAGACTACACACTTTTTTTTTTTTTTTTTTCTTGTTGTTGTTGTTGTTGCTGTTGCTGTTGTTGTCCTTTTTTGATGTGTTCATAGAGTGGTGGTAGTTTGTTAAGCGGCAAAGGAGAACACAATATGACACAGACCTAAATTCTGAAGCAAATATTTAATTATGTGTGCAATGTTATTCATTTTTTTTTTTTTTTTTTTTTTTCGAGCTATATTGCATTGTTTGTTCCCTTTTTTTATTTCCATTTTTATTTTCTGTTTTTGTCCTTTTTCTTTTTAAATTTTTTATAATAGGAGCTGATGCTTGGTAAGCACAGGAAGAGACGAATAAACCCGCCCGTTTATCCAGTTCATCCGAACGAAGAAAAAAAAAAAAATCTTAATAATTTCATAACTTACAAAGATTTGAAAATAAGATGGAGGAATACGTCTAAAAATTATCGAAAGAAAGTAACCATAGCAAGGAAATGGAAAAATTTACATTGTATTATGCCTATGAATGTAAACTCATGCATATTCGTTTTACATAAAAATTTGCCACGTACTAGATATACACAAATAAAAAAAGAATATTGTCAGAAAGAGGAATGGTCAAATTCGGTACCATGTACAAATGAATATGTCGAAGTGAATGGTTATAGACAGAAAAAGGAGTACAACCTATGTTTGAATAAGAATGATGGAAAATGTGCGGAGGTAGTAGAGATGATAAATAATGAGGTAGGAACAACTAGTATTTTTCAACAAGACGACTACAACAGAAGCAGTTGTAGTAATAGCCAAAATAATGGAGTAAGAAGAGGAAGAAGGAAGGGGAAACATGCCATTCGAGGAAGACATATTGCGTTAAATGAAATAACACAATATGAATGCGAAAGGGAAGAAGATGATAATGAACTAAATTATTATGAAAAACCTCCGAAAGAACTAGAGCACATTATTAGTCGAGATAAGAAAGATTTATTTTGTATCTTCAAATCAAATTTTATAAATGAACACAAAGTAACAGTAGGAGATATTGTTCAAACAGAAAAGATGCATAGAAGGAAGGCAGGTGATGTTGTATATTTTGGTACGGTTCTCTTTGTGGGATCTAAAAATTTTTCAATCATTGGTAAACCAACAGTACCATACTGTAAAGTAAAAGCTACAATAGAACAGATAACTCTCAGTAAAGAAATTTTAAGTTTTCGTTATAAGAAAGTAAGAAGATCTAGTAGATTTTTACGAATAAGACATTGGATAACACTTTTAAAAATTGATGAAATAATTATTAACACATCAGGTAAAATAAAAGATGAAAGAATTAAACCTTTACAAATACTTGATTTATGGTCTAATAGATGGTTATATCAAAAAGAATTGAATTTTATTAAATTTGATGAAAATAATAATCCATTGGCAGAACAAATCTACAACTTAGTTGAACATCAACCCAATACTTTGCACAGGCGAGGACTCACTGACTGCTATCGGTTTTATCCTGATCCGCACGTTCCTCACTCGTACTGATACAAAACATTCGCTCTGTGCACACACAGTCCTAGCGTCGCGTGTGAATCCTCGTACCCTGTAAACTTTAGCCCTACGAGGGCTTCCTCCTTTTGTCCGCCATTTTGTAATCTTTTTTGTTTTATTTTGTTATCATTTTTGCTTTATTTTGTTATCATTTTTGCTTTATTTTGTTATCATTTTTGCTTTATTTTGTTATCATTTTTGCTTTATTTTGTTATCATTTTTGCTTTATTTTGTTATCATTTTTGCTTTATTTTGTTATCATTTTTGCTTTATTGTTTCATCATTTTTGCTTTATTGTTTCATCATTTTTGCTTTATTTTTTCATCATTTTTGCTTTATATTTTCTTCTCCCTTTTTCTATATATTTCTCTGAAAAAATCCGAAAATTTCAGCTCATCAGCGTATATACGTCCGCATACATGTACGCAAGTTTGCACGTATGTTCATTTATGTATATATGTAAATATACATACATGTGCACGAGGGAAGCTTTTGCTTATTCTCTCTTTTTTTCCTTTTTTTTTTTTTTTTTTTTTTTTTTTTTCACATACTACAAACCTTTTTTAACTATCCTCATCCCATGCTTATTAAATTAGCTACTAAAAAGGATATACGTTTTAATGTTGTAACACAATTATATACTAAAAGAGAAAAATACAGCATATCTTTAAAAAAATGAAAAAAAAAAAAATAAAAAAATAAATAAATTGAAATAAAATAAAATAATTTTTCATTATTCTGTTCTTTTCGAGGTGTTAAAAATTATTTTTTTTTTATTTTTAAAAAAATTACCATATAAGAGAAAAAAAAAAAAAAAAAAAAAAAAAAAAAAAAAGCGATTTGAAGGAGAGGGAAGCGAAGCAAAGCTAATTAAATCAAATTAAAACAAAACAAAACATAACAAAACATAACAAAACAAAACAAAACATAACAAAACAAAACAAAACATAACAAAACAAAACAAAACGTACCAGACCAAATCGAACCAAACCAAACCAAACACATTTATGTACAATATTACATATATACATACCTACATATGGTATGCGTAGATATCCTATAACGCTTACGCGCCTTGACTTATACCATATAATGGGGGTTAAGTTCGAAATCTTTCGATTTTTTAAATTAAATTACTACGCATTTTATGTAAAGAAAGAAAAAGTTTATACCTTTTTGCACACAACTGTAGCATATTCCCTAGTGGGGCTTAGCATATACCTAGGTACTACTTAAACTGTCTTCACATTTTGTATCTGTACTATTAAAAATGTATTCGCATGATATGAACAAGTGCCTTTTTTGAGCATCTCCTTGAGCATGTTGCATACCTACATCTGTTGGCACGCGTATATAGTATGTGCGTACATGCGTACGCATACATATACATATATATGAACGTGGGTATGTGGACCTGTCTACATATAAGCGTAGGTATGCGCACTCTTTACGTTGTTGAAAGGGTGCATGTGTATTTTCCTTTATTCATTCGTTTATTCTGTTTGTTTATTTTATTTTTTTCCTTTTTTCCCTTTTTAGGGTACTCCTTTTTCCACATGTGGAATGACGCAGTACATTACTCGTACAAGCACTACATAAGAAAAGAGGTAAGCACAAAAAAATAAAAATAAAAATAAAAATAACAATAACAATAATGGAAATAAATACAGTAACAGTAACGACAGGAACAATAATAAGGATAATAATTGTAGTAATAATGAAAAGACGCAAACGAATAAGTGAAACAACGAATAGCTTAAGCAATCGTTTCGTTTGCCTGTGCTATTGTAAAGAAACAAATATGCACAACGAGTATATTTTTTCTTTTGCATGTATCTCTGCTTTTTTTAAAGTAGAAAATAATTGCATTTTTGTTTTACTTTCTTTTTTAACAAAAGCGCAAATGTCTCTCAATACTTCATCATCGTTTGAGCTTTGCTTTGTCATATTTCCAACCTTTTGCCATAATATTTCGCTTTGTTATTCTCATTTATGATATATATATTTTTTTTTTTTTTTTCTAAAGAAGCAACGAAAAGAACTGTACGAAAAAATTAGAAGTGCCAGGGAAAGGGGCTTAATACCCAAGAGTCAAGTTGGCTACCCTAGTTAGCAATAAAATAAAAAAAAAAAAAAAAATTAAAAAAAAATAAATAAATAAAATAAAGAAATAAAGAAATAAAGAAATAAAGAAAAAAATAAATAATAATATATAACATAGCGTGGAGTAACACAGCATTATAAAACAATCACCTGCAGTTACTTTGGCACACCGGTCGAATTAACATGCCTTTTGCACAACCACATCATCTGGACAGTGGACCAACCAAATGAGTAGGCGAAATTTGTGAAAGGAACATTAATGAGCAAAATAGGTGCGACATTTTCCCCGTTGCATATAGTGCTGTAATTTAAAAAAAAAAAAATTTTGCTGAAATTTTTTTGAGTAAACAGTGCGTACAGCACGAAAGGATAGGGGGGGGTATATATAACCCTTACACAGTTAAAATGCGATACGGAAGTTTAAGAAGACAACAAGCTTAAGAAGATAACCTGCTTAAGAGGATAAACGTTTAAGAAGATAACCAGCTTAAGAGGATAAAAGTTTAAGAAGATAACCAGATTAAGAGGATAAAAGTTTAAGAAGATAACCAGATTAAGAGGATAAAAGTTTAAGAAGATAACCAGATTAAGAGGATAAAAGTTTAAGAAGATAACCAGATTAAGAGGATAAAAGTTTAAGAAGATAACCAGATTAAGAGGATAAAAGTTTAAGAAGATAACCAGATTAAGAGGATAAAAGTTTAAGAAGATAACCAGATTAAGAGGATAAAAGTTTAAGAAGATAACAAGATTAAGAGGATAAAAGTTTAAGAAGATAACCAGATTAAGAGGATAAAAGTTTAAGAAGATAACCAGATTAAGAGGATAAAAGTTTAAGAAGATAACCAGATTAAGAGGATAAAAGTTTAAGAAGATAACCAGATTAAGAGGATAAAAGTTTAAGAAGATAACCAGATTAAGAGGATAAAAGTTTAAGAAGATAACCAGATTAAGAGGATAAAAGTTTAAGAAGATAACCAGATTAAGAGGATAAAAGTTTAAGAAGATAACCAGCTTAAGAGGATAAAAGTTTAAGAAGATAACAAGCCAGGAGATTAAGTCAACGAGTTAAGCAAAAATAAGCCAACGAGTTAAGATAATAAGCAGACAAGTCAAGCTAATAAATCAACGAGTTCAGGTAACAAGCCTATGAGTGGAGTTACGTTGGGGGGATGCAAGGGGCAGTTCAGCATATCCGGAAAAACACAGAGTGAAACATCATACAGCGTAATACCTACGTATATTTTAATTTTCCTCCATGCTATATTTAATGTTCATATAGTTAGTAGCAGTTGTTATCACAAAAGAGGTAAAGATGGTGTTGACCCACTTCCAATGTACTTTTCAAATGACACAAACATAATATTCTTATTTGACTATTTTCGAATTAGATGTATGTATGAATTTATTTTTTGTAATATCATGTGTTTCTTATTAGGTTTTTTATCTATATATATTAAAGCAGTAAAAAGAAATACATTTAAAAAATATCCGAACGATTTAAAAGAAAATTTACTGTTCGTAAAAAATATTCCAGTTGATCATAGACTTACTTTTGGTATGATATCTTTTATAAATTATGCCGTTGATTATTTATTAATGCTCCTCGTCATGACTTTCAACTTGTTTATATTCCTTAGTACCATGGTGGGCATAGCTGTTGGTTATTTCTTTTGTGGGCATTTGCTAGTGTAAGGCGGCGGAAACGAGAGGATCAAAAAAGATGGGGTGAAAATGAAAAAAAAAAATGAGAAGAAAAGAAAAAATAGGAACAAAAAAGTGGAACATAAGAACAAAAAAAAGGTATAACAACATCATTATGGTCTACCACCCAGATGATGTTGTTTCCTTCTACTGAGTAATATTATGTAGTGGGAGAAGCTATACCCCTTATTTCTTCAAAAAAAAAAAAAAAAAAATATGCATAAATAGTATCATATTCGTGTTATGCGCATTTAATTACACGTCAGGTGCATACATCTACTGTGCTCACAGCAATTAGGTAAAATTTTAAGAGTTATATGTTTGTATATGCAAATAACTATTCAATATGCATGTAAAAATTTTCCAATTTTTATGACGTGTGCAGAGTGTTCATTTGATGAAATGGTACATTGCATATATGTGCATATTTTACGCCATCCAATTTTTCATTATATTTTTTCATTTAATTTTAATTTTGCTTCAATTTTATCTTTATTTTATTTTTATTTTTATTTTATTTTATTTTTATTTTATTTTTATTTTTTTGCCCTATTTTATAACTTTTGTAAAAGAATACTTTCGCACAATCCTTTAACGATACGCTAAAGTAAAAAGTGCAAAAAAAAAAAAAAAAAAAAAAATTGAAACGTTTAGGCGAATTTAGTGTATGTTTGCAGCAACTTTTTAAAAAGAAAAAAAAAAAAAATAAAATAAACAGACGATAACACAAACGAGCGCATAAAGGAAAAATCTGTTTTATTATTCTTCTGAATCTCTAAGGTATTAGAGGTATTTTCTTATTTTAGCAAAAATGTAAAGGTCTTCATTTCTCATTCAGCGCGCAGCAAGTAAAAAGTATTTTCACCTGAACAGGTACAGGTAAAAATTTATTCATTCCTATGTGTGGCTTTTTTTTTTTTGTTTTTTTCTTTCCTTCTTTCATGTAAATTCTTTATCGTCGTTGCATATTTGTGCAACAAAAAAATTTGTAATTATATAAGTACCTATATAAAGGCACACCTGTTCTTTTTTGTTGTTTTGTCCGTTGAGCAGTTTTTTTTTTTTTTTTTTTTTTTCCCTCCCCCTACCTCGAAACACCCAAATATATGAGCACCTGCAGGTTCCCTGCATCTTCTTTTTGTTTTTGTGTATGCTGTTACATTTACGTTGTAAGATAGTACTATGTGTATGTTTGCATTTGCATTTACTTTAACTTCTAGTCTTTTTTTTTTTATATTTTGATTCGCTTTATTCCATTTTCCCTACTTGACTCAAGTGAAAAAATATGAAAACCGAGAAGGCCCAAAAAGAGGAAAAAACAAATAGCGGTAATATAGGCACAATACTAATACAAGTTACGGGTAGCAACAACGTTGAAATGGAACCACAAAAAAGGAAAGGATTTGATAGGAAGAGCAATGAGATGAAGAGCAATGAGATGAAAAGTAATGAGATGAAAAGAAGTGAGATGAAAAGTAATGAGATGAAAAGTAATGAGATGAAAAGAAGTGAGATGAAAAGTAATGAGATGAAAAGAAGTGAGATGAAAAGTGCAGAGGACATGTATATTGATGCAGTAGATGGTGAAAGTGCCAAGGGGACCATTGAACGGGCAAAGAGGCTTAAAGGGAAGGAAGATGAGCAAGAGCACGAGTACTGCATACTTAACAGAAAAAGAGAAGATAAACAAAGGAAAAAAGATAATACATGTGATAGGGATGAAACTACTGATGATATTGTCAATGTTAGTGGATATGGTAGTGGCACTAGCAGTGGAAGTATCCATTTGAATGGACTTCCTAATGATGGACTGCTGAAGAACGTCGAATTTCACAAAATATACGAAAGCGACGACAATCACGTGTCGAGGAAAAATAGCACAGTCGATGTGGACAACAAAAGTAGTCAAGGAAAAACGATAAAAACAAAAAAAAAAAATAGTAATATAATATTAAATACATCAGTGCTTCAGTCGTATATCCATAAGAGTTATGACAAGGTATCAACTGCTCTGATAAAAACGTCCAAGACGTTCCTGGGAAAAAATTGTAACACGTGTAATGATAGCGGTGATAGGAGCATTGACAGGAGCAAAGACAAGAGCAACGACAAGAGCAAAGACAAGAGCAACGACAAGAGCAACGACAAGAGCAACGACAGGTACTGTGACAGACGCAAAAGTAGCTACTCTGAGGGGGAAGACGAGGGGAACGAAAGAAAAGATAAATATTACTGTAACGATAATGACAACATAAAGTCGGAACTGCTAAAAAATTACAAAAATGAGATGAGCAGTAGCAGTGCAGACAATTTTAGCGCAAAAATTTTTTTTGAAAAAAATTCAAAAATAATTAACAGAATCCTTGAAGAGGATAATCATAATATGAAAGAGTATAAGGAGCATATTATGGAAAAATATAAAAAGCTATCTGAAAATAATAATATATCAAAGTTTTATAAAGATTTAAAACAATTATTAGATGAGAGAACATTATTAATTAATTTCATTTTTTATTACAAAGATATGAATATTAATTATAAAAAGGATTTATACAAATATCAAACGTCCTATGATATATTAGCATCTGAAAACGAACAAATAAAACAAAATAATATAACATTAAAAAAACATATTGATTTTTTAAGTGCTAATGAGAATAAGCAAGACGACTGTAAATAGGCACACCATCCTGTGATAAATGGTACAGTTAACGGGTAAATCGCATGTACCCTATAAAAACTGAGAAGAAGTCTACGACATAAATTATAACATATGGGGGTTAACAGTCATCTGAAAAAGTACATTAAAACCTGAAGCTTTGCCCGTTCGTGCACGGCTAAATATACATACGTATGGATATGTGCACGTTTCAGATGTCCATACTGTCATACATGAACAATAATTCAAATGTGTCTTTCACAAACTCCTACGCCATCAAGTAATTTTTTTTTGCCTTTTTTTGTCCTTTTTTTTTAAAAAATATTAATCGGTTCAAATGTTTCGAGAAATAAAATAATTTAAATATGTTTCCTAGTTCTTTTCGTTGAAAAATTAAGTAACTATACGTGGGTGCAGCTTGCCAATTTACAACATCCCTTTGCTGAACTTTTTGTCGTACCTATGGAGGGAAAAAAAAGAGAAGGGGAAAGTGGAAAAATATGAGAGGTCATAGAAAGTACGCAGAGATGAGAACTGTTCCGCGATATATGATACATTCTCGGATGCACATTAGATGCATGCGAATGCAAATTTCATTTTAGCTATTTCGACTGTCCATTTGTGTTTATTACTGATTTCTTCGAGATCGCCCCTTGTTTACCATTTTCCTTTGGTAATATTTCTTCAATTCTAAGAAGTATATATATACGAAAAAAACAAAAATTAAAATTATATAAAAAACAAATAGAAAAAAAATTAATAAATAAAAAAATTCCGAATAATTTATGCATAGGCGCGCTTCCATACTGTGTGAACGTTCCATCTTTATATTACCCGCGTCATTGCCCTTATCATCCTTTGTTTCCTCTTTCCTTTTTAATGCCTCTGAACAACCTCTACCTTTGTAATTTCCCCTGGACTTGGTTGCATAAAGATGGGGGGTGCATTTATTTTTGTAAAATCGCCCTTGTTCATGCAACCTCGGGATATTCTTCTCCACTTCGTTATCCATTTCGCCATACTTCTTTCTATCCATTTCGCCATCCTTTTTTCTATCCATTTCGCCATACTTCTTTCTATCCATTTCGCCATACTTCTTTCTATCCATTTCGCCATACTTCTTTCTATCCATTTCGCCATCCTTTTTTCTATCCATTTCGCCATACTTCTTTCTATCCATTTCGCCATACTTCTTTCTATCCATTTCGCCATACTTCTTTCTATCCATTTCGCCATACTTCTTTCTATCCATTTCGCCATACTTCTTTCTATCCATTTCGCCATACTTCTTTCTATCCATTTCGCCATACTTCTTTCTATCCATTTCGCCATACTTCTTTCTATCCATTTCGCTATACTTCTTTCTATTC
The DNA here is from genome assembly GCF_023973825.1 of Plasmodium brasilianum. NCBI lineage: Eukaryota > Apicomplexa > Aconoidasida > Haemosporida > Plasmodiidae > Plasmodium > Plasmodium brasilianum. The sequence continues at coordinate 1,592,781 of NC_090126.1, forward strand.
ATTTCCTTCTCTTTAATCTTCTCCTCCTCATCGCTATCACCACTTCCTACATCCTGCCCTTCATCCTCGGCATAGTTCTTTCTATAGGACGTAGGGATAATCTTTTCATTGACAAAGATATCATCTGAACCCTTTAACAAATCATCAGAGGATAAACTTGATTGATTAAGAAGGTTCAAAATTTTGTTTTTATTCTCTTCACTCATTGATTCATTTCTATATTTGTACTTTGCGTTTTTCTTTTTACGTGCTTTGTTAATTAACGATTGCTCTCGTAGCATTTCTAACACATTCTTTTCCTTACTCCTATCTTTATCGTAACCATAATAATTATCAGTCCTAGTAAGGTTATTCGTTATAACATCCATTATACCTTCATCTACGTTTCTATTTTTACCTCCATTTTTGCCATCATTTGCATCGCAACTACACACAACACTTTTTTCATCACTACTCACATGTCCACTCACGTCAACACTAACCTCCCCACTTCTTTCATCATTACTACTATCATATGCACTAGCATCCGAGGGAGTGCCTTGACCCTTGTGCAGTATATCCATTTGCTCCTGGTTCATGTTAAGAATATGCTCCAAAGAATTAGAAACATTAAAATTATTTTTTTTCAAAATTTCTAAAATCATACTAGAACTACAAGCGGTGGCTATTTCCCTTACTTGATTAATTTCATTTTCATATATTTTTTTCATCATTTTCTCAACTCCTTTTTTACTTTTAATTTTTAAAAAATTATTAACATAAATAAAAAATTCAAAATCAAGTTTATCCTCAACTACAAAATTTTGTAAAAATTTCCATTTGCTCATACGTATGTCATTCCTTAAAAAATGAAGACTCACATCATTACATGTTTCAGTTAACAGATCAATTACAATTGAAAGGGGAAGAAGTTTGTTTTTGTCGTTTCCATACAATATATTGTATTTTATAAACATCTTCAACACTTTTGCAAATTCATATCGAAGGAACAAAATGGATTTCTTGCTCGTGTCCTCTGCACTGCTACTGTATAGTTTACGTATCTACGAACAGAGGGATGGGGAGAGATGAAAAATAAAAATACAAAAAAAATATACATGTACACACACATCCATACATATGTACACACACATCCATACATATGTACACACACATCCATACATATGTACACACACATCCATACATATGTACACACACATCCATACATATGTACACACACATCCATACATATGTACACACACATCCATACATATGTACACACACATCCATACATACGTACACACATCCATACATACGTACACTAATCTGCACAGTTGGGCCAGTTAGATAAGGCGCGCAACCCTCACTGCCGCAAGTATGTACACACACATATAATTTCCATTAGTGCATACCATTTCGATATAAGTCTGTATGAACAAGCAAAGAAAGGAAGAGCCCCCCTCTTTCCGTAAAACCAGCGAAGGGTTCTGTTCCAAATTATTTTCCTCCTCTCCTATTTGATCATGAAATAACAGTTTGGCAATAATTAAGTCGTTCGTTAACTTATTTTCATTCGTATCATAAAATTTGTATTCTTTGAAAAATTTTGTAAAACAGTAAATGCATACAATAAATTCATTTATTTGGAAAAGAAGAATATCTAGTATATCTTTTTTGGTGGGATTATTACTATTACTATTATTACTAATACTACTATCGCTATTATATTTTTCTATTTTTTCCTTTATACATTTTAGTTCCTTATATAGAAAAGATATATATTTATTTATTTTGAAGAAATGAAATTTAGTAATAACGTACAATTTATTCAATACTCTTGTTATAACATCTTTTTTTATTTTATAAAATAGCATTACAATGTCCATAAAAATATGTATTTTTAAAAACGTCGTTTTAATTATGCCCGTTTCCAACCTGTCCTTGTTCATAAATATTTCCACTAATTTTACATAAAATTCAAACACGTACATATCTAAATCGGAAAATTCTCTCTCTTCATTATTTTTAAAATATAAATCGTAATATCTATTGGCATTCAATAAATAAGAAAAAAAAAAGGACGTCAACGACCCATTCTTCTTCAGTGTACTGATTATATAGTCATGCTCCTGATTCAACAAAAAGCTGAAGCATTTGCTCATGTAATCAAAGTACATCTCCGACAGCCCTTGCTTCTCTGGCAACTCCAACAGCTCATACTGTTCGTATTTTTCTTGTAACTCTTTGTTGTCTCGCTTCTCTTCCTTTTCCCCTGTCACCTGAACATACAGGAAAATTTCTCTAAAGTATGTATTCGATTCCATTATGTTCTACTTGGATGAACAAAGGAACAACACTCCAATTGTAACGCACTATGTATAAATATATTTACGTTGTATATATATATATATGTATATATGTATATATGCATTTAGATATTTATGTACAAGTGTACGTGCGCGCACAGGTACGGGCCTATTATTGCAGTATACACAAATTCGCAGTGGAGTACAAAGTGTTAAACCGTATACAAAGGATTAACAAAAAAAAAAAAAAAAAAAAAAAAATACTGTTCAGACAAAAATACTCAACTTAGTGCCTTTTGCGGTAAAACTTTCGCCGCGACGTCCGTTTTGCTATACTTTGCTTTATTTTATTTTTACTTGTTTTTACATATCTTTATCGTTTTTTATTCTTCTATTTGTTTCTATCTTTTTTTCGATTTTTCTCTTTTTTTTTTTTTTTTTTTTTTTTTCTCCACCACTTAATTCGTGCACATATGTTACACGCACATCCACATTCTTATCCATAATTTGACATATAAGGTTGGTGAAAAGCATAAAAAAGATGTTTTTCTGCTTTCATTTTTCTTTTTTTTTTTTTTTTTATAACATAAACACTATGTTTTTCCAGATTTCGTGAAACCCCGTTACTTGTTTATAAATTCATCTAATAAATTTAAACTAGCTAATGTATCACTATCTTTTGATCTATTTTTTATAAAATGATTACACTCCAAGTATCTTTGCGTACAGTTCCATATGCACTTCTTGTTACTGTTGCTTAAACTTTTTTCTGAAATTGGCGTAAAGTTAAAAGGTATTATAATGGAAGAGCTAGGTCGAAAATGGGGCAATGGAGCAGTTATGCAATAGATTAATAACACAGTATCATCAACTTGTTTTATTTTTTACTTTATACGCATATATACATTTATATATGTACGTTTTTACATTTTTAAATTCATTTTTTTTCTCTTTTACCCGGGTAACTAACGCACTTATCGAAGCAGTAGGATGCTATTTTGCAGTTTTCCTTAAAGGAGGATATTATCTATGTAGTGAGGAAAGAAATGCAAATGGACTGTAAGTGAGAAATGTTGTCCTCTTGACATATAATTATGCGTAAATTGATACAAACATATATAAACATGTATATTCATATATGTGTATATAAACGTTTGTACAGGTAGGTATGTGTGCACTTGCGTGTATAATGAATATAACGGCGCGTACTTTGTTTAATTTGTTTAATTGCGTTAAAAAGTTGTCCGCATTTTCTCCTTTTATCTCTTCATCCATTGTTCAGCAATGCAAACTTGTTTACTTGTATCTTATTTTACCTACCCTCCAGTATAGTTTTGCCTATACTTATGGATGTTTTAATAACATGTGTTTTGTTTCTGCCTGTATATATAAGTTATTTCTTCAATATGCCCAAGGTTAAAAAGAAAAAAGGAAGAAATAAAGAAGAAATAAGGAAGAAATAAAGAAGAAATAAGGAAGAAATAAAGAAGAAATAAGGAAGAAATAAAGAAGAAATAAGGAAGAAATAAAGGAGAAATAAAGAAGAAAAAGAGAAGAAAAAAAAGATGAAAAAAAGAAGTAAAAAAAGAAGAAAAAAAGAAGTAAAAAAAGAAGAAAAAAAGAAATAAAAAAAGAAGAAAAAAAGAAGTAAAAAAAGAAGAAAAAAAAGAAGAAATAAAGAAGAAAAAAAGAAGAAAAAAAGAAGAAAAAAAACGATAAAGCAGTAACAATAACAGTAACAACAGTACGAATGACCGCAGCAACTTTGACAGCAATATTGGTATAACTACCAGTATAATAAATGTTGGACGCAAATTTATTTTATATTCTTAAATCTAATAATATAATAAATATATAAGTAAAAAAAGAGAGCACAAAATATTGGAGTTCTCAAAATAATTATATAAAAGGGGTATTTTCCTGTTTCATTCTAATTCAAACATCCGTAAGTTGTCAATTGTGTAATTTATACAAAAAAAAAAAAAAAAAAAAAAAATGGGAAGAGAATAAACTTTTTTTTCTTTTTTTTTGTCATTTGGGCAAATAATTTTCTATTTTTTGTCGTTTTTGTGTAATTTTTTTTTTTTTTTCCCCCTTTATACGGCTTATAAGCGTAATTGTTTCTTTTCTTTTCTTTTTTCTTTTCTTTTTTCTTTTCTTTTTTTCTTTTTTTTTTTTTTTAAGTAACTAAAGAAACGAAAAATCATGGGAATATATCTCGAAAGGCAAGATTACATTTTTTCATATATTGTTACGTACATTAAAATTTGGTAGCATTACGAGAGATCAAAAATAAGGAAAAAATGAACGCAAACAATAAGCAGTTAGTGAAGGATATATATAGAATAGGTATGTTAAACAGGTGAAAATATATAAGTATATGTATATATATAAGCATATGTATGAGCATATGTATGAGCATATGTATGATTATATGTATAAGTATTTAAACACGCCCGTACATGTACATACAAACGGGCAATGATTTGCGTTCGTATCTGCTCGTACACGCCACATTTTGTATATCTTGCAAAGATACAGTGAAAATTTCATCCGACGTGTCTTTGTAGGACTAGATCATAAGGACTTTATAAATATAGAAAATTTAGAAGAAATATATGAAAAAAAAAAAAAAGTAAAGTTAAGAAGATGCGAAATTGTTTATGCATTAAATATCCTTGAAAATGCAAGAGCTTGTTCAATAAAAAATGAAAATAATACAATTATAACGAGGATGAGAAGTGAAGATGTTACGAAAAAATTGAAAGAATTAAGTGATATAGATTTTTTAATATTTACCAAAATTGAAAATAGTCAAAACAATGGAATATGGACAGCTGATCTGAGAAAGCAGACCAAATTACTGGTAACTTTTTTTTTTTCATCCGTATGTAACATAAATTTTTAAACAAAAATATTTTTGCATAAGCAGATCTGCTACGATATTTGGCTAGTAGCTAATTCGTATCGCCTCCTTTTGCTCACACACATAAGCATACACACGTACATGCATAAATGCATACACACGTACATGCATAAATACATACACACGTACATGCATAAATACATACACACGTACATGCATAAATACATACACACGTACATGCATAAATACTTAAATATATATATTATGCCCACATGAACTCCCCTAATTCGTGCTCCTTTTCAAGATACATCAAGTCCAAAAAGGAGTGAAGTTGCTTTGTGAAAATAAATTAATAAAACAGGTAGAGACAAAAAAAAAAAAAAAAATATGAACAGTTAATGTAATATTCGCAAATTTGTTCATTTGTTCATTTGCGCATTTGTTCATTTGCTCATTTGTTCATTTGTCCGTTTTCCTATTTTCCTATTTTCCCATTCGTTTGTTTGATTATTTCCCCCCACCTTATTCATGTCGAAGGTAAATAATATCCATGTTAAAAATCGCAAAATGTACATACTGTATGATTTGGAAGCTTCAGAAAAGGTAAAAAAAAAAAAAAAAAAAAAAAAAAAATAGAAAAAAAGAGAGCTATTTTTGAAATTCGGATAAAATGTGTCATTAGGATTTTATGCTATTTTTTTTTCTTGTTACATTTTGATGTTGTTATAATGTAATGTGGCAATATTTTGTTATATGGTTTTTACTCGTTTGTGATTACTTATTTTGTTCTATCATCTTTTTATTTTTATTTTTATTTTTAATTTTTTTCCTATTTATTCTCTACTTCATTCCCATTTTTTTTCCCGTATGTGGATGTTTTCAGGTGATTGGTGGATCGTTCTACACGGACGGAGTGTTCAACAAAAAGGTTGTTGACTATATAAGAGAGAACATATGTTTCTATTTATATAACAATAACAATTCAAATGTTATTTCTGTTATTAATTATGTTAAAAAACTTAATAACAGTGTGTGTTATTTTTCGGACAACGATATATACAGAGTTATAAAAACGCTGTTATATGAGGAAAGAATTAAGATATATAAAAATAATAATGATGAAGAATATATTTATTATTATAACAATGAAAAGAAAATTTTTTTCCATAATTTTCCTTGCTTTTCATGTGATATTTTTAACAAATGTAATTCTGATACAAAAACAGCTATTAACCCGAAGAATTGCTTATATTTAAATTTTTATCTTAATTTAGAGGTATTCCCTACATTTGTGTGCGCTCATAGGAGAGGATATGCGTTGTTACTCCGCCAAACCTATATGCATTTTTATTTATGCCTGTCTTTTTTTGTGCGTATTCCGCATTTTAATATGTTTATTATGAGCACAATTTTATTTTACTTTTAATTTTACTTTTACTTTTACTTTTAATTTTACTTCTAATTATACTTCTAATTTTACTTCTAATTATACTTCTAATTATACTTCTAATTATACTTCTAATTTTACTTCTAATTATACTTCTAATTATACTTCTAATTTTACTTCTAATTTTACTTCTAATTATACTTCTAATTTTACTTTTATCTTTATTATTTCCTTCTTTTTTTTTTTTTCATTTCTTTTTTATAGAGCGATTAATATCATTAGCAGTGTATAGGATAAACAGCGGGAAAGAAAAAAAAAAAAAAAAAAAAAAAAAAAAGGAGTAACTAAATTAGTATTAAATTATTCCCATTTTAAACGCATTTTTTTTTTTTTTTTTTTATGTTTGTCGTTTTTTGTTAAAAATTTAATGTATACCTTATGAATGTGCTTTTAATTTATGACTCGTTTTTCAAAAACCCTTTTTTGTTTATTTTTCTTTTAAATAAAATGTTTGCCCCTTACTATTTTTAACATTTTATTGAGCATTATTTTATATGTCATTGGGTGAGGTTTTTACTTTGTTCTACACAGTTTTATTTTACTCCATTCTGCTTTATTTCATTCTTCTTCGTTACATTATACTTTATTTCACTCTTCTTCGTTACATTATACTTTATTTCACTCTGCTTCGTTATATTATACTTTATTTCACTCTTCTTCGTTACATTATACTTTATTTCACTCTGCTTCGTTATATTATACTTTATTTCACTCTTCTTCGTTACATTATACTTTATTGCACTCTGCTTCGTTACATTCTATTTTATTTCACTCTATTTTATGCTAATTTATTTTATTATATTCTAAAATATTTTTTTTTCTTTCTTTTTTTTTTTTCGAATTTCCAAAACGCACTTTTGCACACAATTCAGAAGTGAGAAAAATCAAAGAAAAACAACAAAAAAAAAAAAAAGACACCGCCATATTTTTTTAGCATTATCTTCCTTTTAAAAGCATAACAAAAATAAAAGGAGATTTAATTAATTTTTTTTCTCTGTTCCACTTAATATTTACCATTATTTTGAATTTACAAATTATCCTTTGGAATTTTATTAATAAAAAGAGGAAAGTGTTAAAAAGAGAGTGCTAAAAAAACAGCGCTAAAAAAAGCAGCGCATTATTATAAGATCATATATTGCGTCTTCATTGCAAAAATTATAAAAAAATAATTTATGTGGAAATGAGAGAAAGCAAAAAGAAGCAAAGCAATAATGTTCGAATAAAAGAGCAAAAATTAGAGCAGTAACCTTCATAAAAAAGTCTATTTTATATTTTCTTTTTTTTTATTTCTCTTTTCATAAGCTCATTGCAGTATGTCTATATTATATTCAAAATAATGAGACTTTTCTTTTTTTTTTTTTTTCCCCTATGTTACCGTGGGCAGAAACAAATATGAAATATCAAGGAGCGACTGCGATGAGTTCATAAGAGTTGTAAAAAAGTACGAAATATGCGAAAGAACAAAGCTGTTAGATTAGTGCTATAGATATTTGAACATAATTCCAGTGATTAGAAGTTCAAAGCAGTTACATTATTCCGTGGCGGAGCACGTACATATATATATATATACATTAATAAATACCCACGTACGTATATATGCTCATTATTTGGTTACATATACTCGCCGTTTTTCTATGTACAACAGATTTGGAAGCTCCTTTAACAGACAGGACCTGATAGAATATTGCAAATTAAACGAAATTCCATTGAACGAGTAAGGCAAGCAAGTGAATCCACCTCCACTCGTACATGATATATGTATATATATATATGTATATATATATATATTTTTTTTTTTTCTACTGCGTGGATACATTCCACAACTCGAGAACATGTATATTTTTACATTCGCTCAGACAAACAATAGACTGTATGTTTGAAGAGCTATTTCTAAATAACAGAAATACAAAGGAGTAAGATGCAGAAAAAATATATAACTTGACACATTAATTTTTTTTTTTTTTTGTAATGTTCATATATTGACGCACTTATACCTAGTTGTGTTCCGGCAAGCGTATATATATACATATGTATGTATGTATATACATATGTAAGTATGTATATACGTATGTATATATATATATATATATATATATACCTGCATACAATTGTTTGTAACCTATGCGGTGGCTTTATAGGCATAACGACATAAATGCAGACGATTTAATTTCACTAATATCTACCAAAAAAAAAAGATGCTTTTATGTACCTATAGCAGTGTATATAGGTTAGTAAGTAACGTAATCTTCTATGTTAAAAGGAAAAATGTTCATTTGTGCACTTATGGGGATATATGTTTGTGTGTTCATACGCGGTGATGTACACTTGTGTATTAATTTATGAGTGTACATGTATGTCAAAATTTGTGCATGTCTACATGTACGTGCTTATTTGCGGGTGTTTGCACATACGTGTTCAATTATTTCTCATTTTTTTGAGTAAACAAAATATGGCATAACACAGATCTGTTCTAACGAATTTGCTTTCCACCATATCCTTTCCCTCATGTAATAGGAAAAGGCAAACACATAGACAGTTATGAAAAAGAAATAAAAAGAGAAAAAGATGTTAAAGATGAATATATAGAAAGAAAAAAAGAAAAATTAAAAAGACAACATGAAAAAGACGAAAAAAATAAAAAAGAAAATGAATTGAAAAGATATGTATATGAAGACACAATATTTGATAATTCAAATAGTCATAGTATTAAATTGTATGAACTTCATGGATCCGAACTGCAAATAAATAATAATCATTTTGAAGGAAGTAAAAATGATATTTCTGTATTTGGAAGAGTGCCACAAGATGTGGTTAATAAAAGAGAAATGGATAAAGTTAAAAATGGAAGTGCCGAAATTTTAAGTGAGGAAATATCAAATGTAAACATGCATGACAAAGAAATGAAAAGGAATGGCAACGAAATGAAAAGGAATGGCAACGAAAAGACGCATATAAAAGAAGACAGTGCCAAAATGAAGGAGGAATCCTCGAAAAAAAGAGGTAACCATAACATTACAATGAAAACGAAAATAGTAACAAATAAGGGGAATAAGCATATCACACGACATAATACACAGATAAATCAAATAAAAGTGAATGATGACCACACCAGTTTGAATGATTTGAAAAAAGGGGGCGGTAAAGAATCGGGGGAGAGGGGGAGTGAAACATTGAAAGGGTTAAAGAAAGGGGAAGAGAAAGGGGAAGCACAGGGGTCAGCGAAAAGGATAGTGAATGAGGCAGCAACAGAAGCAGCGAAGGAGGACGAACAAAAGGAAGAAAAAAGAAGCTACTACAACTCACTGTTGCAAAAAGTGTTGAATAATAAAAAGAAAAAATATAAAAGAAAGAAGAGATATTTACGATCTTTTAATTTTGTTACGTATTTTAAGTTAAACGAGTTAATATATATCTCCTTTTTGGTCGAAAAATATTACGACTACTACTTCAGTAAGAGCATAAAGTGATATACTGACGATTTTTTTTTTTTTTTCAACTTAACCCGCCTGCAGTTTGATGTAAAGTGTGTTCCGCGAGTGTGTGCATGGATATACATTTATGCATATATACATACGTGTATATATTAATGTACGAATAAACTTGGGTGGGATAGCACATACATATGATGATTCATTTTCCATTCGCAGAAGAAGAATGTTACGACCTGGTTGACATATATGACCATGTTAAGAAAAAAAGACAGAAAAAAAGAGATGAAAAAAAGGAAAAAGAAAAATTGAAGGACAGCAGAGTAATAGAAAATTGTAGCGAAATTAATTTGACCGAAGGAAAAGATAACATGCTAAATTGGATGAAGGAAGATACAAAAAAAAAAAAAAAAAAAAAGCAAGAAGAAGGATGTATTCACAAAGTTAAAGATATAAATTGTTATGATATCTTTAAAAAGTACGATGAAGAAAGAAAAAAGAACAAAAGAAATATTTACAATAAGAATACATATAAATATGTGCATAGCAATTACTTAAGTAATTTTAAGTATGTAGGTAAAAATTTGCATTCCATAATAAGTTGTGTCTTATCTAACATAAATTTGTTCTTCAACCAAAACATTAATGATATTGAAAATGTAGCAAATAAATATGGTACTGTGGTTAGTACCATTAGCAAAGTTCCAAGTGGAGTAAGGAGTGCGGTAAATGAAGTAGGTCTCTACGAAACTTTGGATTTCAGTCTGGAGAACAAGACGATGGGGGAAAAAAAGCAGCAGGTGCATGCTAATAATGTATGTGATGACAGCATGGCGAAAGGTGGAACAAACGAAAATGGTAGAGGTGGTAGTGATGGTAGAGGTTGTAGTGATGATAGAGGTGGTAGTGATGGTAGAGGTTGTAGTGATGATAGAGGTGGTAGTGATGGTAGAGGTGGTAGTGATGGTAGAGGTGGTAGTGATGGTAGAGGTGGTAGTGATGGTAGAGGTGGTAGTGATGGTAGAAGTGGCAGAGATGGTAGAAGTGGCAGAGATGGTAGAAGTGGCAGAGATAGTAGCAGTTCCAGAGATGGTAGCAGTTGCAGAGATAGTAGCAGTTGCAGAGATGGTAGCAATAGCAGCGGTAGTCACGCAGACGGGGCCGTAGAAACGCCTGGCCAGAATTGCAAAAAAATGAGCGAAAAAAAGGAAGAAGATAGTTTTGATAAGGTAAAAGAAAAGACAAGTGAAGCAGATGATCCACCCAATGGTGAACGTGGAAAGAATTGTTCGGAAAAGAAGGAATTCCAGATAATAGTAAGAAAAACAGGAAAAAAAAAAAAGAAAGATTTACTGCTCAGTGATGACCAAGATAATAATAATAATAATAATACTAGCGAAAAATGCAACTCAGACGTAAATTATTTATCAGAATGTAACAACCATTTTGAGTATGATGAGAGACAAGTCATGTCGGATAATACCATTAATTATTTAAATTTAAAATACAGTAAGGACAAATTAAAAACTCCTAATTTTATTTATTACTTAACGAATGATATAGATCAAATACATATTTTTAAAAAGACTTATTTTTATGATTTTTTTTTTATATATTTATTTCGAAAATTATTTTGGAATATATTTTCATTGTACAATATATATTTGGAGCAATATAAAAAGGAGGAGCACTTACAAATACATGTTAATAATATATGTTCTTCGGATGAACAAAACACAAGAGCTGACAATTTCCTCTTATATGAAAGTGATATTAGCATAAATAATTTAAAAAAAAATAAAAACTTGCTTTATAATACTAACCAAAAGCTTTGCAATAATTTAACTCCTTTATTTCAAATTATTAAGAGAGAAAAATTGTTCATATATTTTCGCTATGATGAAAATAAAAAGCTTAAAAGCAAAAATAAAACAGAGTACATTTATAAGGAAATTTGGGAATACCTTATTATCACATCTCTAAAAAGGGGGCACTTAAAAAAAAGGTCAATTCCCTTCAGCGAGTTTGTGCTATATCGAGGGTTATAAAAAAAAAAAAAAAAAAAATTATAATAAAAATACAGAAAACAGCTAACAGTAAACAGTCATTTTCCCCTATCTTCTGTTTCCACGCTTTTACACTTACATGATGGGAAAAAATGGTTATTAGCTGTATTTTTTATTTTATTTTATTTTATGTTATTTTATTTTTTTATCTCTTCATACTACAAACGTTCGCGGTTTACATCCACCCTGAACTTTATTACGCACATGTGCATGTACACGTACAGATATATGATGTATGCCCATATACGGCGTATTATCGCTTTGCCGTTCGTGTAACGAATTTTGGAGGATTTTGTCGTACCGCATCTTATATTTTAAAATATTTGCCTTGTGCTACTGTTCCACTGGATGATGTAACATTTAATATGAAAAAGAGCATTCTCTTGTATTCTTTTTTTTTTTTTTTTTGCTACTCTTTTTTGATAGTCTGGTGGGCCTACATTTTATATGTCGATTGTACGTACATAAGTATATACACCCATCATACACATATATATTATATATATATATGTATACATTTTTTCACAAATGAATGCAAAAAATTAACGAGACATCCCTCCCCCGAATAGGCCTTCCTTTTTTTCTTTTTTCTTTTTTCTTTTTTCCTTTTTCTTTTTTCTTTTTTCCTTTTTCTTTTTCCTTTTTCTTTTTTCCTTTTTCCTTTTTCTTTTTTCCTTTTTCCTTTTTCCTTTTTCTTTTTTCCTTTTTCCTTTTTCTTTTTTCTTTTTTTTTTTTTTTTTGGCTTATTTATGGCGAGTCGACAGAAAAATGCACAAAATTATTTTTCCGTTTCTACGTACATAAAATGTTCTAATAATTCCCACGGCAGTGCTAACACTATTAATTTAATATGTACCTTCATTTATTTGACTTCTTTATTTAGCTTCATTCATTTATTTACGTTTTCACGAACTTTTACTTAATTTAATTTAATTTAATTTAATTTTTTATTTTTTTTTATTATCCTTAACTGCAACTTGATGCTTTTCAAATAATGAAAAAAAAAATAAAAAGAAAATTCTTATTGGAAGTCATAAAAACCACTTAGATCTCTCAAAGGCTGTAAAGGGATAAAAAAAAAAAAATAAAAATAAAAATAAAATAAAAATAAAATAAAATAATATATGTGCGAGTACTTTTTTATATCCTTACAATTTTAAGTTGCACCAAAATAAAAAATAGCAACTTAAAAAGAATATATGACGAAATAGCAAAGCAAAAAATATATATATACTTGATAGCAAAGCAAAAAATATATATATACTTGATAGCAAAGCAAAAAATATATATATACTTGATAGCGAAGCAAAAAATATATATATACTTGATAGCGAAGCAAAAAATATATATATACTTGATAGCGAAGCAAAAAATATATATATACTTGATAGCGAAGGAAAAAAAATAAAAAAAAAAAAAATTAATAAAAAAAATAAATTAATAAAAAAAATAAATTATTAAAAGAGTAACGATCTTTTTAAAGCGGAAATCTCCAAAGCATAAAAAAAAAAAAGAATCCTCTGTTTTTCATTTCTGTTGAAGAATTAGTGTTATCAGTTTTATATCCCGTAGTGTATTCTTATAACCATCCTTTTTTTTTATAGAAGTAATTGTTTTAATAAAAACCATCTTATGAGAAAAAATAAAAGAAAAGAGAAACACCAAGAGAAGTGATATACTTCCCTGGAATAATTTTTAGTTTCATTTTTATTAGCATTTACCTTCATTTTGTTATGTCGTACATTACTACTCCATATTTTGTTATGTCGTACATTACTACTCCATATTTTGTTATGTCGTACATTACTACTCCATATTTTGTTATGTCGTACATTACTACTCCATATTTTGTTATGTCGTACATTACTACTCCATATTTTGTTATGACGTACAGTTCTCATTTCCTTATCTTATTTCTGCTTAATTTTAGTGCCTCCTAAAGAAAGAAAAACGAAAGAGCAAATTGCTGCAGCAGCAGCTGCATCAGGAAGAAGCAAGAAGAAGGTATTGTTTCCCATTCGCAAGAAAAAAAGAGACTAATATAAAAATTCTGTTGTGTATATTTCCTTGCGAATGCTTTTACGTGGCTATCCATGAACATATGTGCGTGAATATATGTGTGTATGTATATATGTATATATGTATGTATTACTTTACTATTGCACTATATTTTTTGCCTGTTCATATTTTCTTTTTTTCTTTTTGCGTTTTTTGCATCAATGTGTAGAAATGGGGTAAGGGAAAAAACAAAGAGAAATTAAACCATGCCGTTTTTATTGACAAAGCGTTACATTCGAAAATTTTGGAATGCAAAAACATGAAAGTTATTACTCCCTCGAGTATATCGGAGAAATATAAAGTAAATTTAAGTGTAGCTCGAGCAGTTATTAAACATTTAGCGGAAAAAAATCTGATAGTGGAAGTGTGCATACAGAACCACAGCCAGAAGCTGTACACGAAGGCAGCTTGACTTTTTCATACGTTCTTTTTGAATTTTGTATTACTCAACCTTATGTTTCGTTAATCAGCTGTATTGTGCGCAATACTCCCTTTTTTAACTAATTTTTTCGAATTTTTTTTTTTTTTTTCTATTTTACAATCTTGTACATGCGAAGATAATAACCCCGCATAGTAGAACGCAGGAATATATTACCCTTCACCGTATGTACATGTTTATGTGTGCATGTAAGCTTCTCATACGTTTATAATTTTCCTTTTAAGTCGAACACATACCATGCACACGAAAATGTGAAGAGACTATTACTTTTAAAAAAGAGAAAATTAGTAAATTAAAATCCATGGCAATATGTTAACCAAACTTGTACATATGTGTAACCTTTTGTCAGTTTAAAAAAAAAAAAAAAAAAAAAAAAAATCCGTTATACATGCATGCATACGTACATACATACATACACACATACTTACATACATACACACATACTTACATTGATACAATAAAAGAAGTGCAAGAAGGATGCTGACAGTAGCGAAGTAGAAGAGCAAAGAATGAAGCTAACCGAATAAATGAAATAAAATGATGATCCAAAAAAAAAAAAAACTAATAAGTGAAGCAAATTTAAAAAAAAATGGAATAAAAGATTTCTTCTTCTGTTCATTTTGATTAAGTTTGCAAACGTTAACATGAACGTAATAAGTTGAAGTCATAGTTACTCTGATTATTTCATTTATCAAAAAAAAATAATAATAAATAAAAAAAAATACAATACAATACAATATAGTGAAAGTGAAGTGCATTACAGCATCGTACATTAACGAATTGCACGCCTCACATGCATGTATGGAAAGAAAGGCTGAAATGTGAATTCGCACAAAGGCGTCTTTATGTAGTAAAAATGGTTACATACATGTATATGTATATGTACATGTACATATACATACGTACATACATACATACATACAATATACCAGAATTAAACGAACTATTACGTCATTTTCGTCTAAGTGTTTACTTGTTATATATATATACATACATACATACATTTGCAGATATATATGTACAAGTGTACAAATGGGAAGAGAAATTACAAATAGCGTAAGAAAGTCATACAGTGTGCGTAAATTACCGCCGTTACCTAGAATACACATATAACTACATATGACAGTGTACATATAACGACAAGTGGAGAGATACGCAAATGTACTTCTAGTTATCGGTGTTACTCGCACTATTCGGTACGGCAGTGTTAAACGGACAGACAGGCGAGAGGGGGTGGGGGCGGACATAACTGCGAAAGATAAACTTTTCAAAAGAGTATCATTATGTTGTGATAAAAAAAAAAAAAAAAAAAAAAAAAAGACAAAAATAATTAAAAAGGAGTTAATTGAAAGGAAAAGCATTCATCAGTTTTATCCTCATGTTAGTTTTCTTTATTTTGTTCTGATTTGTTTTTTTTTGTTTTTTTTTGTTTTTTCGTTTTTCGAAAAACACTATTCAGGAAAAGTACCGATATGCTTATATATCACCGAAGAGAAATATGCCTATTTCCAGCCAACTTTCGGTTGAATAAATAATTTTTTTATTTTCATCATAGATATCATTTAACTGCTCACTCCGTTCTGTTGTTATTGAAATAAATTTCCCCGGAGCAACTTTTTTCTGGTGCATACCTTCAATGTACTCTATAGTGTCTGACTTTACCGATTCATAGTTATTTATATTTCCATTTATGTTTCTATTTCTATTTCTTCGTTTGAGTTGTTCAACTTTTGCTGCGGCAAAAACAAGTGGTTTTATCATAATGCTATGTTTCTCACAAAATTTGATGAGTAGGTCGTTATGCCCTATTAAGATGGGTATATCTGCACTTAACATAGCATCCAAGTCGATTAAGCTATCCCCAATAAATGCGGACAGATTATGATTTATATTTGTTAGTAACGAACATACTTTTGTTTTTATTCGTGTCTTGTCGAACAGCGAACATAATGTTACTTTTTCTTCTATACTATCAGCTTCATTATATTTTTCATGTTTTATTTTAAGTTTATTGTACTCAAAATTTCCAGTGTAGATCCTCTTCTCTTTATCATAGGTATGTGTCTTTGAATAGTATACATTGAAATATTTCTTAAAAATTTGGTAATAATCATTTTCATCATGTGTATCTTCTACTTGTTCGCTCGTGCACTGGTCGACTGGAAGTGGTAATTCTGTAGAGTTCTCACCTAATCCCGTGGTAGCTGTAGTGGTAGCTGTAGTGGTAGCTGTAGTGGCAGCTGTAGTGGTAGTAGTACTACTACTATTATGTAGTACTCCGCTCTGAATTGGAACCCCCTTAACTTTAAGCAAATTGTTTCGTATGGTATAAAGACATATTTGTTTTTTTAGATTAAGCGTAATAATATCGAAATAAAAAGTTTTTCTATTTTTTTGTTTATGATTCATTAAATGTAGGAAGACTTCTAAAAAATAATCATCCACTTGAAAATTATCATACGATTCATTTATTAAATTGTTTAGTACATCTACATTTATGTCTTTTAGAATATCGTAATATGCTATTAACATAGAATAACTTACGTGCAAATTATCCACTAACTTTAGGTAATAATAATACGAATCAGAATACGGTTCTGATATATTCTTTTCATCTTCTAGTTTTTCCAAAATTGTATTCTCTTCTATAATAAACCATTCATTTATTTTATGTAGGTATTCAATTCGCTCTTCCACTGAATGTATCTTTTTCTCTTTCATCTTGTCTATACTAAAGCTTTTAAAAAAGTGGATATCATCTTGGGTTAATTTTGCGCCTTTTCCATTGCCAATGCCAATACCATTTTCATTTCCGCTTCCATCCTTGTTAACGTTACCCTTACTGTAACTACTTTTATAGTATTTCCTCTCCAACATTTTAAAAAAAAAAGAATACGAATCCTTCTTTATTATCGTTTTGTCAAAGTCAATCGCTATGTAGTAAAATTCGTCTATACAGTGTAAGCGATTCTCTTCCCCTTCATACATATCGTTAAAATTTTTTAAAAAGTATTCCTTTTCCTCTTTCCACCCCTTTTTCTTCTCATCATTATCTGTAGTGCTAAATCTTTCATTCTGTTTAACACCCTCCATATTGATATGATCATTTCGTTTGGATTCCTTCTCCCCCGTTTCACTAATCTCTTCCGATGTGATCCCCTCTAACATTTTCCCTTTTTCATTCCCATTTTTTGCAAAAAGAGCATCGTCTATGTTAAACGTCGTTTGTTCGAAAAAGAGATGATCGAATTGGCTGTTAACTAAGCACTCTTGATGGATATGCAGCCTCGGACTACCTTCCCCACTATTACTTAAACTTATGGAAGTTTCATTACTATTACTTCCTTGTGCGTAGTTGGTACTATATACACTATTACCATCCTCTTTTATAAGCTCGACGTATTTTTGAAAAGCTTCTTTCTTTTCTGGTGTGAGATCAAGATATAGGGGAGAATTCTCTGTCACAGTACATATCTTTTTACAAATATTGCGTCTAATTGCTGTGTACTTTCCATTATGATGTAAAATATCATCCTTCTGAGTACTTGTAAACACTTGAGTAAAAAACAATTTTTGTAAATTTGTAGCATATTTAATTATATTTAAATCTTTCATAATATCATTAAAGTGGTAATTATTTTTATGTACTCTCTCTTTGGATAAGAAATATAATAAGAACTCATTTAATTCCATAAAGTTTACATTTGCGTATTCATTTATGTATTTATAATATAAAATAAATTTATCTTCATATCTTTTATCCCCATGTGGAAATACTACTCTTTCGTTTGAACTTAATTTCATTTCATAGTTAATTTTCTTTTGATCATGTGCTTCTATATATTTTTGTGCTTTCACTTTGTTAAAAGACATAAAACACGTGTAATACACATTTGAAAAAATATAAATAAACGAATAGACGCCATATAACAGATTTAAATAATTATAATTTTTATTTTTACTTAAAAAGTGTACTATAAAATATACATATTTTATTACGCTGTTATGTGGTACGCTCTTTTCTTCATCATATGGCTGCACATTTTTACTCGTATCCTTCTTCCTCAATACATTCAACTGTTCATATATATTTGATAATAGCTCACTACACATTCTGATTGGATGTTGCTCATTAATATTTTCATTCTTAAGTAATACAGATGAAAACAACTGTATATAACTATACAGCAAGTACAACTCAGAATCTAGGCACTTATAAAAATGATTCGTATCTAAATAATTGTAAGTAATAGCACGCGTAAACTCACTATGCAAACATTTGTAAAAGCTCTTTTCACAATATTTTCTTATCAAGTACATGTGAAAAAATTTAATTAAGTTTACGTTCTTTTCAGTTCTCACGCCGAGTGGACTAAAAGGCAAGCAGCTACCATTGTCAGTGCTACCACTATTAATGCAGCTAATCATGCCGCTAATAATTCTGCTACCACGACTAGTGCTACCATCATCGCTGTAATTCATAATAGCATTGTAATGACTGCTCTTATGGTAGCTATTAATAACATTACTGTAATAGCTATGTTCATACAAAGTTTTCCTCTTTAGATTCTTATAAACCTTTTCCACATATACAATACAGTTCTTAAAATTTTCAAAACTTAAGCAATTATCTTCTTCAATTACACTGCTTTTGTTTCCTTTCTTAGTCCTACTCACATGGATGTGTTTTTTCAAATCTATTAGAATTTTTACATCCTTGTCAAATTCTTTTTCTCTTCTTGTTCTTAGTTTTTCTAGCAGTAATTTTATATCTTTCATTTTGCCTTCTTAACTATTCGCTCACTATATAAGCATCCAACATGAGCTGCTTCTACGCCCTCACCCCTTTACCGCTTGATTGTTCTATGGTTCTTTTATGTATTCGGCTTACCCTGCTTACTCTGTTCACTCTGTTTATTCTACTTAATCTTCTTCCTCTATTCATTTACTTCTTATCTTTACTTTCTTTTTTTTTTTTTTTTTGTTTGTTCTCATACGTACTAAATGTTCGCAGATTGTTCATGCATTCATTCTAAAAATATTTCTCACCTCAGTTCTTTTGTAAATTTATACGTTTAGTATCCCTGCTTTTTAATTTGACTAAGAGAAGATATATCTGAGCAAAAGAGACTTGCGAGTAGGTACATACACATATAAAAATGTACACTTATATACATGTAAGCATATATACATATACATATGTATACATATACCAATACATCATGTACATATTTATACATACCGACTTATACACGTGTACATATACATGTGCTTCTGTATGTGCATACGTGCGAGTATGTTGTGGCGTACTTCTACTCACCACGAACAGGGAAAAAAAGACTTCGTTAATTATAAAAAAAAAGAGAAAATTTTCGTGCATGCGAAAAAGTATAAATAATGTATGCACGAGAAGACATCCCCTTTTCCCCTTCTATTCATCTCTTTTAAAATTTCATGGTATGGTTTTTAAATGAACAGAAGTGGACGGATGCGCGTATGTGCGAGGGCACATAAAACACGTGCATTAGATATATAGCATATACAGTACAACTGCTTAAGTGTATGGTTGTTATCAAAAAAAAAAAAAAGAAAAAGAAAAAAGGGCATTTATCCATACACATGTACATTTGCATGTGCGTTTATACATACATACATACATACATACATATAAATATATATATGTATATGTATATGTACATGTGTACAAAAGTACACTTGTTTACTTGCTTTAAAGAAGAAGCTTCTTATATATTTAGAATAACCATCTTGACTAATTTTGTTTTAAAAAAAAAAATTAAATAAATAAATAAAAAACTGCTGTATACTCTGAACACGTTTCAGCATTTATTACACATGCTATTTGCTTAAGTGAAGCTCGAAAATGCATATATCACAATGCATATATTTAATATATGTTTATAAATATGTACAACAAAAAGTATTTTCACGCATACATAATAATATGTATGCACAACTCGTACTCGTTCGCTATATATTTTTTTTTTTTTTTTTTCCTTTTTGTAAGTAATTAATTTTCCTCTTTAACTTAGTGGCATTCATATATGTAATATTTAATCGTGCTCAGTATACTCAACATAATAATAATAATAAAAGCTGGTTTGAGATATGCTTCCACTGTATTCCTTTTTTTTTTTTTTTCTTTTTATACTTTTTCTTGTTTTTCTTATTTTTCTTATTTTTCTTATTTTTCTTATTTTTTTTATTTTTCTTGTTTTTCTTATTTTTTTTATTTTTCTTATTTTTCTTGTTTTTCTTATTTTTCTTATTTTTTTTATTTTTCTTGTTTTTCTTGTTTTTCTTGTTTTTTTTGTTTTTCTTGTTTTTCTTGTTTTCTTGTTTTTCTTGTTTTTCTTGTTTTTCTTGTTTTCTTGTTTTTCTTGTTTTTCTTGTTTTTCTTATTTTTTTTATTTTTCTTGTTTTTCTTTTTTGATAATGGACAAAAATTTTGTGGAATTAAAAAAATCAAGGTGTATGGTAAAATAATTTTAAAAAATAAGAAATCATTATGTTGTCAAAGAAACTTAAGTGCGCAACATGTAATTTGTGTAAAGGGGTATTACATAAAACAAAAATGAATAAAATGTGAGTCCAAAAAAAATGTCTTCACAAAGTATTAGTGAACAAAGCACAGTCAAACAAAGCAAAATTGAACAAACAAAATTCAATAAACAAAATTAAATAAACAAAATTAAATAAACAAAATTGAACAAACAAAATTAAATAAACAAAATTGAACAAACAAAATTAAATAAACAAAATTAAATTAACAAAATTAAAAAAACAAAATTAAATAAACAAAATTAAATAAACAAAATTAAAAAAACAAAATTACACAAAAAGGCTACTTTTAAAAAGGTAGTTAATTGTTAGCTTCCCCTATGCTACATATCATGTGTTAACCTGTAAGAAAAGAAAAACAAAATAAGAAAATAAAAATAAAAAGGCAATAAAATGAGACATTTTTTTGGTATGTGTAAAAAGAAATTTCTTTTTTTTTTTTTTAATCCTGTTTGTTTCTTTATTTCACGTTAAATTATTTATATTACTTTATATTATATTAATTTTTGAAGTCTTTCATTTTTTCATTTTTTCGTTTTTTCATTTTTTTATCTTTTTATCTTTTCGTTTTTTCATTTTTTTATCTTTTTATCTTTTCGTTTTTTTATATTTTTTATCATTTCCAGTAATTTTAAAATGAACCTTTTCTTTGTATTTGTACTTCAACATTAATCGTTTTCCTAATTTTACTTCAAATAAATAAACATACATATATATATATATATATATATGCTTATGCATAATTGTCATTTTCTGTATTTATTATTATTTTTTTTTTTTTTTTCTTGTACATGGTTTAATAATGCATAGACAAATATGCGAAGAACAAAATGTACATGTATGTTCTCACATATACAAAACGAATATTGAATTATATACAGATATGTCCCTGTACATATTATTTTATGTGAGTATATGTTAGCATATGGAAGTGTCTGTGAGCTATATATATGTATATGTATCTGTTTTTTCTACAGTGTATGCTTTATTGTTAGAAGAAAAGCTTTATTATCCTTGTGAAAGGAACAGCAATACATAGGCAATAATTTATTTTTTTGTTTATATATATATATATATATATATATGTATGTATGTATATTTGTATTTACTTGTAAAAATTTTCTAAGCAACAAAAGAATTTTTCCCCATGAGCATTCACGAAATTTGGAAATTAACAATTTTACATAAAAGTTAAAATGTCAACAAAGTAAAATAAATAAATTAATAAATATACGAATGAATAGATATATAAATGAACAGATTAATGAACAGATTAATGAACAGATTAATGAACAAATTAATGAACAGATTAATGAACAAATTAATGAACAGATTAATGAACAGATTAATAAGCACATACATAAATAAAACAACGCCTATGCGTACAAACGTAATCTGTTTGTAAATCTTCCAGAACTTAAGGCAAAAAAAAATGTCAAAAACGACCGTTGTATTTTATCATATTATTAATGATAAAGAAGATAAAAATGCTCAAAATGTTTTTTATATATCTAAGCCAATAAGTTTAATAACTTTAAATGACATTAAAAATGAATTTCCTCTCATAGGAACGTATCACTTCAGGTTCTTTTCATTTTTCAATGTGTGTGCAAATTTACGCATACATATGTGTATTGTACATATGTGTATTGTATATATGTGTATTGTATATATGTGTATTGTATATATGTGTATTGTATATATGTATATAATTACATATGTATATGAATTTTTTTTTTTTTTTTTTTTTTTGTTAATATGCATGTTACATTTGTAACTAGATCATGAAGAACAAGATGAAAATTTTATTTAACTTTAATATGTATTTGCCTACATGTATTTATTTATGCGGAATTATAAGCACTTTTTCTTTTTTTTACTTCACACAATTACATATCATGCATATTATGTTAATTTATACATAGATTTAAAATAATACATAACAATATTCCCGCGTGGGTTGATATTAATGATGAGTCCTCCCCTGTTCCTTGCTTCAATTCCTGCATATACGCAAAAGTATATATAAAAAAAAAAAGAAAAAAAAAAAAATTTAACAATGAACAGTTAATAATTAAAAATTTATATATAACAGTCAACAATTAATAATTAAGAATTAATGTTCTAAACACATATAGTGAATTCGTACACGCCCTTTTGCCAAAATGTTTTAAAAAAAGAAAAATTAATAATAAAAAGAAATATATCACATAGGTGCAACTGTATATGAGAACAGTAATTACTCATGAAATTAACAAAAATTAACGAGAATACGTTGACGTTTTTTTATTAATGCATATATTCTTCATCTGTGTCTACAATGTTATATGTACTACCAGCCTTTACACATTTTCAAAAATATTTCTTAAAAATCATTATTTCTTATAGGTTTTGAGACTAAGTTGGGTGGATTACAAATGGAACAAGCAAAATTTAAACGAGAAAATTTTAAACGAGAAAATTTTAAACGAGAAAATTTTAAATGATAAAATTATAAATGAACAAGGTGTAACAACAAAGTCGTATAATAAAACCAATAAAACAGTTTCTGAAGCAAAGGAAAAAAATATAGATGATAATGGTACTAATCATAAATCAAAAAGTAACATTGACATGTTATTATTTGAAACAACTCCCAATAAATCCAGTAATACAAATATAGGCGAGAAAAAAGGTATTTACACAAATATGCAAAAAAAAAAAAAAAATGCACACATAAGCGTTGTAAGGATATACCTATATATATGTGCATATATGTATTTATATATGTATATATATATGCTTATACGCGTTTATATATATGTTTTTATATATGTGTATATATATGTATGCATGTTTGTATTTATAAAATGAAATGTTAAGAAAATGTGCATAACTTTTACTATATTTGTATATTTATGTTTTGGCGTTAACGTCAAATGAATTTTATTTTATTTTTTTTTTTATTTTCAGATAACACAAAAGATCAAAATTACTTTGATTTAATGTTTAATTAGATAATATTAACCTTTTTTTTTTTTTTTTCTTCCCTTGGTTTTACCTTTCCTTTTTCCCTTTTTACTTTTTCGTATCCCTTTAATTTCTTTTTTTTTTTTATTCTTTTTACACTTGAAAATTTTAAAAAAATATTAATGCCATTGTGTAATTATTATTAATAATGTAAAACGTATCAGAATAATATAAATACATTTTTTTTTCATATTTGAATATATATGCGTATAAATGTGTATTCATATAAATATATATAAATATGAGTACATATAAATGTATGTGCATATATGTATATAAATGTATGTGCATATAAGTATATAAATGTATGTGCACATTTCATGTTCTTGAATTATAAGCATCTTTTTGTTGCAATATAAAAAATATTTTTGTATTGAAATAAAATAAAATAAGATAAAACAGGATAAAATAGAATAAAATAAAACTTTAACAATTG
This sequence comes from Plasmodium brasilianum, assembly GCF_023973825.1. Classification (NCBI taxonomy): domain Eukaryota; phylum Apicomplexa; class Aconoidasida; order Haemosporida; family Plasmodiidae; genus Plasmodium; species Plasmodium brasilianum. The sequence continues at coordinate 1,617,394 of NC_090126.1, forward strand.
AAGGTTTCATGCCTTAAGAAAAGCAGAAATGCGAGCATGATAGGTACAAAAAGGATTAAAAGAATAGTGCGCGAAATAAAAATAAGAACTATATGCCTAATTAAAAGCTCCACGTAGTAACAAATTAATTTTATTTTTTCTGTATTTTTTCCGCTTTTTTTTTCACATCATAGTATTATATTTTGGACACGCAGTAATCTATTTTGAAATATTGTCGTTTTCCTACTTTTTATGTGCGTTATGAATTTATGTATTTTGTACACATATTTATAATATACGTATATATTGTATATATATATTATATATATATATATGCACAAATATATGTACACATACATACATGCATACATACGTATATGTATCAAAGCGTTTTTAGTGTAATTTTTTTCGAGTTAATTTTATAATTTTGAGATATTTCATACTTTGAAGTGCTATTGTTTGTGTTTTTTACCTATGTTTTAGTTGGTAAATCATATGTATGTAATTGTACAAGTATCATTTTGTTTTATTTTTTCTATAGCTTGAATTTATTTTCGCACGAAAGTTTTGCCTTTATTTTGCGTTTGTTTAGCATTAGTTTCGCATTCATTTTGCATTTACCTTGCCTTTTTTTTTTGTATTTTTTATGTATTTATTTTGCATTTATTTTATCTTTTTTTTTTTTGTATTTACGCAGCTTTTTTTTTCGTATTTACGCTGCCTTTTTTTTGTGTATATTTCTCCATTAATTACACATATTTTTTCTTTATTTTGTGTCCATTTTCCCCTTATTTTGCGTTCATTTCCCCCGTATTTTCTCCTTTTATTTTGCGTTTATTTTACACTATTCTACCGCCTAGCATCGACTATTATTTGTTCGTGTGCACGTAATATTTTCGTTCTTTGCGTAAATATGAACGCGTTAATATTAGTTGGGGGGTATGGCACACGTTTGAGACCATTAACCTTAACAACACCAAAACCGTTAATTAGCTTTTGCAATAAGCCAATTTTAGAACACCAAATATTCAATTTAGCAAAATGTGGAATAAGAGAAATAATTTTAGCTATTGCTTATAAACCTACTAATATAACAGATTTTGTCAACGAATTAGAAAAAAAATATGATGTAAAAATTATTTATTCAATTGAAGATGAACCATTGGGAACGGGAGGACCAATAAAGCTAGCTGAAAAATTTTTAAACAAATATGATGATTTTTTTGTTTTTAATTCAGACATTATTTGTACCTTTCCATTATTAGAGATGATGAACTTTCACAAGGAAAATAATTCTCCTTTAACAATTTTAGTAAAATAAACAAAATAACACTAAGGAAAAAAAAAAAAAAAAAATATATATATATATATATATATATATATATATTTATTTATAAAAAGAGAGATTGACGAATGTGTTACTATTTTCCTTGCACACACATGTCTGTGTATTGCACATTGAAATACCTGAACATACGCGCTTGCACCTTGCTTGTGCATGTAAAATTCTAACATTTTGACATTTTAATATATTAACATTTTAACACTTTAATATATTAACATTTTAACACTTTAATATATTAACATTTTAACACTTTAATATATTAACATTTTAACACTTTAATATATTAACATTTTAACACTTTAATATATTAACATTTTAACACTTTAATATATTAACATTTTAACACTTTAATATTTTAATATTCTAACATTTTAATTTTATTTTTTTATCTTGCTGCTACTATTTTGCTGTTACTACTTTGCTGCTACAACGTTGCTGCTACAACTTTGCTGCTATTATTTTGCTGTTACTATTTTTCTGTTTTATTTTTTTTTTTTTTTTCCCTTCTTGGCAAGGTAAAAGAAGTTGAAGACCCCAGGGCATTTGGTGTTGTAATTACCGAGGATAAGAGAATTACAAAATTTGAAGAGAAGCCATTAGTGCCTAAGTCAAGTCTAATAAATGCAGGAATATACATATTAAACAAAAATATTTTAAATTATATTCCTATGAGAAATAGTTCTTTGGAAAAAGAAATATTTCCCAAACTAGCAAATGAGAATATGTTATATTTTTACAAATTAAATAAATTCTGGGCAGATATTGGAAAACCGTTAGATTTTTTAAAAGGTCAGGCGTTGTATTTAGAAGATTTAGAAGAAAAAACGAAAGAGCGAAAAATTTTATGCGATTATTTGTTAATATGTTATAGTATAAATGAAAAAGAAAATAATGATATACAAAATCATAGCAATAAAAAAAATTTATTTATAACTTTTGAAAATATAGAAGAATTAAATAAATTTTCTAAAAATAAAGATCATTTTTTTAACGATATACTACATTTTACAAAGGTTGAAGGAAATGTTCTAATATCCTCAAAAACTGTAATAAAAAAAAATTGCGTACTAGGTGATAATGTCGTATTAGGTGATAATGTAGTTATAGGAGAAGGATGTCGAATAAAAAATGCATGTGTAATGAGTAATTCTATTATTAACTCATATTCATATATTGAAAATACTATTATTGGTTCAAAATCAAGTATAGGAAATTGGTCGCGTATTGAAGGCTTATGCGTACTAGGGGAAAATGTTGTTTTAAAACCCGAAATTTTTCTTAATAATGCTTTTATTCTCCCATACAAAGAAGTTAATAACTCCATTTATGAGAAAGGTGCGATTATCATGTGATGAGGAAGTGGTAAATTAAGAACGCGAAATTGGACAGCATGTTTTAAAAAAAAAAAAAAAAAAAAAAAAAAAAAAAAAAAAAAAAAAAAAATATATATATATATATATATTTACGTAAGCATAAGTAAATATAAAAAAATGAATGATAAATTCATAAATAAATTAATTAAAAAAGAATAAGTGATAAATTAATAAATATATCCATATATCTATATATTTATAGTCTTCAATGTGAAGTTGAAAAGTTTTTAAAATTATATTATTACTATTCTTTCTTTGCCTTTTTTGTGTATGCTTTATAATACTAAGACTTTGTTTAATTAGTTTTTCTTTTTTCTATTTTTTCTCCCCCGTTGAATCCCCCCTATTAATTGTGTGTATACATGTATATTCTTATGTATGCCTGCACGTATGCATGTGTGCATATAAATGTGTAATTCTCTACATAAAAGGATAATGTTTAATAGCTTCCATTTGTGTGCATAACGTTTTTTTATAACTCCTCTAATGAAAACAAAAGCATTTTTAAGTATTAAAAAAAAAAAAAAAAAAAAAAAAGAGCTCAATGCGAATATGCTTATTTGTATTACTAAAATAATATACACATATACATATATATATACATATATGCATATATGTTTATGCATGGATGGATATATATATGCGCATGCATTTTATCTTTCGTACATTTCTTCGTCCGTTTATGCGAATTTATCTGTACAAACAGTACTTGGCGATTAATGTAAAAATGAAAGACTACTTAGCTGAATGCAACAAATATTTAAAATATGATAATCCAATAGTTATTGAAAATGAGGCTGAGGAGGAGGAGAAAGGTAAAAATTTGAAAGACGAAAAGAAGATAAAAGATAAAAATATTGTACGAATAATTCAAGAAATTCGAAAGAATTTAAAATCGAACATGTTATATAAAAATGACAATAAAAATGTTTTTTTCAATGAGCCTATTTACAATATTTTTCCAATGAAAAATATAAAAGAAAAAAAGATGGAATATATTTTTTACGTATCAAGATCAACTAGTGAAGACGATGTATTAACATGCCTTAGAAAAATAAATGAAATTATATTTGCTATGTATACAAAAAGTTTGGTCATAAAAAAAGAATTTCTCGATGAATTGTTAAACGTTTTTATGGAATTGTGTAGACAGGTTTTTCTTCTTAATTTTTAAAACGCCCATTAAAAGTGTGGGGTATCCAAATGAACATGTATTGCTACTCAGTGTTTACATGTTTGTTCTGTCATGCGTTAATATATCCTATGCCTCTATGTGAGTAAAGCATACATGATAAACGTGGGTTTGTTTATGCATATGCACAGGTTTCAGTTTCTTGCTTTCAAAGAGGGACCCTTCTGAAACAGTTGTTTAATTATAACATAATGTTGCTTACCCATTACCACAAATTAGTGCAGTAATAAAAAACGTATTAAAAAAAAAAATAAGTATAATTACAAATAAATTGTGCACAATATGCCCACCAAATGGGCATAAATTCGCATGAACACTATGCTACGTTGAGCGTATATTTAACAAATATCAAAAATTTTTATTTTGCTCTGCGAAAAAGACACGCGGAAGTGGAATACACGCAACTACTTCAAATTCTAATGAAAAAATATATCTGAACGCTTTATTCATTTCATTGTTACTTTTGTTAAAAAAAATGTTCAGATCATCTTTGGAATTAAATCTGAAGAAACAAATAAAACAAAACAGCTCGTTAAGTGCCCTACGCAATGAAATAGAAATAAAAAAAGATGCTATTAATTCTTTGAAAAATGAAATAGTAAAGACTGAAGATATGATCGAAAATGAAAAGATAAACTCAGAAAAGGAGCTATCGAAGGTATGGCCTTTGCGCAACAGTGCAAAAATGGAAGAGGAAAAAAAGAAAAAAGGAAAAAAAAAAAAAAAAAGGAAAAAAAGCATTGCATAACTCTCAACGCAAAAGTACAATATGCATGATGAATGTTGCCTTTTTTATTTTATTTCGTTTCATTTCGTTTTATTTCGTTTCATTTCGGTTCATTTCGTTTCATCTCGTTTCATTTCGTTTCATTTCGTTTCATTTCGTTTCATTTCGTTTCATTTCGTTTCATTTCGTTTCATTTCGTTTCATTTCGTTTCATTTCGCTTCATTTCGTTTTATTCCCTTTCGTTTCCCGTTATTCTTTTTGCGTAGGTGAATATAATATACCAAAACAAAATAGATAAGCTGAAAAAAAATAATCAAAGAAAAAAGGACGATTTCACAAGAATATTGCAATTATGAGTAGGTAAAAAAAAAAAAAAAAAAAAAAGCAAACAGTATTGCCTCCTTTATGTATTTTCTTCTTCTAAACGCTTCATCTACGCCTTTTTTTTTTTTTTTTCAAAATATATAACAATGTTTAAGTAGTTTAAACAGTTGAAATACTATAAGAATAAAACATTTAATGTTAGTGTACACATAAAAAAAAAAAAAAAAAAAAAAAAAAATGTAAAATGAAAAATTGAAAAGCTGAAGAATTAAAAGAATGAAAACTTAAATTGAGTTAAAAAAAAGGGGAAAAATGAAAAGCGCGCAGTAGAAATCAAGAATTGACGAAGAATGCTATGTAACATAAAAACGAAATATTTATACATTTACAAAAATTAAAATTACCTAAAAAGATTAAAACGTTTATAATTATATTTATATATACATGAATACATACGCACATAAGTATGTACAAACATAAATACAGACGCACTTACATACGTATTCATACATATGCCCATCAAACAGCAATTTATTACATGAAAATTAAAATAATAATTCTAAAAATAAGGCAGCTACAATAATTAAGAAACCATTACTTAGATATATAAAAAATGAACTTCCGTTATCTTTTCCACCCATATCCTGTTTCGCTATTTTTTCTTCAGAACCTCCATTCTCCGTAGTACCTTCAGGTGATTCATCATCATCATCTTCATCAGAGTTATCATCACCTGAAACTGTACCTTCCATGTTTTCAGTGTCCGCTCCTTCGACTGCACTACCACCTTCTCCTTCTTTTTTATTTTCTTTTTGTTCCTTTAATTCACCAGTAGTTGTTCCTTGGTCATTGATAACTACTACTTCGTCAGTTGAACTTTCATCTTTATTGCTTTTTGTCATTTCTTTACTTTCTTCTTCTTCTTCTTCTTTATTTTCATCTGTGCTTGGTACATCCGTTTCGGGTAATACGTCACCTAGGTATAATTCTTCCTCATCTTCTTCCCATTCAACGTTGCCTTGTTCTTCAGTTTTTTTCTCCTTTACAGATTCATCCCCTTCATTAGACTGTTCCTCCGTTACCCCTCCTTCCGCAGCGTCTGCTGGTATCTCTGCTGGTATCTCTGCTGGTATCTCTGTTGGTATCTCTGCTGGTATCTCTGCTGGTATCTCTGCTGGTATCTCTGCTGGTATCTCTGCTGGTATCTCTGCTGGTATCTCTGCTGGTATCTCTGCTGGTATCTCTGCTGGTATCTCTGCTGGTATCTCTGTTGGTATCTCTGTTGGTATCTCTGCTGGTATCTCTGCTGGTATCTCTGCTGGTATGTTTTCTGGTATCTCTGCTGGTATCTCTGCTGGTATGTTTTCTGGTATCTCTGCTGGTACGCCAGTTGGTACTTCCGCTGACACACCTGCTTGCACCTCTCCTTCCACTTCACCCGCATCATTTAGTCCCTGTTCATTTATTTGAATATTTTCCTCGTCCAGTTTATCCGTAATATTGCTTTTGTTTTCACCAACTCCTTTGTTTTCTGGTATAATATCGGTAATATGCTCCTCTTCCTCTTCTTCATCAACCTTTGGAACTACACCCTCTATATCAGAGTCTTTTGCTTGCTGATCATCTGTATATATAGGGCTTCCCTCATTTACTTCTTCGCTCTTTTTCCCGTCATTATCATTGACAGCTCCATCATCACCCATACCTTCACCAGCGCCTGTATCAGCACTGCTAGCTCCACTACCACTGGTCTCATTGCCCCCCCTTCCCTTAAAAATACTGAAGAAGGAAGAGGCCTGGTTACCGAACACCTCATCTTCGTTTTCATTCGGGCTTGAAATCATGGATGCCCTCTTCAAAGCGTTATCACTTTCACTGAACAATCTATCTAGGTTAAAGCTCTTTGCCTTTTCATACAAAGCATTATATTTTGAAGTTTTTTCTTGGATATATTTTTCCTTTTCGAATACCTGTTCATATCCTGAATTCATAATAACCTGAAGTTTCTGAGTTATTCTTTTGTTGTTGGTCCATGGTTCATTATTTAACTGTGCTATTTTGTCGAGGTAATCCACCAAGGTCGTTAGGGCATCTTGATTTTGTTCATTCTCTTTACTATCTTTCATTTTATGATAATTATGTTTTAATAAAATGCTCAAATTTTTTATGTTTAAAGGTTTTTTAAAACAATAAGATTTAATACAACTTGCTTGCATATTAAATATATTATTTTTTTCCATATACATAACTTTTAGACTATCAACTAAACTGTTTCTCATACTGATAATTCTTTGCTTTCGATTTGATTCATCTAACTTCTCTAATTCCTCTATATCCTTGTATTCATTATATATATTATTCTCTTCTATCTTATTATCATATTTCTTATCCTTAAAATCTATAGCTTTTACTTCTGGATGATATTTAAAAAATATATCAGCTGAAATCATTTCATTTCCTAGAGGGAAATCATCATAGGTTAACACAGGATCTTCATTTTCATCAAAGAGATCTACTACATTATTACTTTTTGCCTTTGTATATAAATTTGTATATTTCTTTCTTATTTTATCTATAGACTTTTCTACTACATCCAGTTTATTCATTTCTTCTTTTAAAATGTTTAGGAGCTGTTCTTGAAAAGCTGTTACATTAATATTTTCAATTTTCTCTGCCTCTAACGTTTCTGTAAGATATATATAATACAAATCATGATCCGCATTCCTTTTCATTTCGTTATATCTGTCTTCTAATAAATCCTTTATATCTGCTGCTTCATACTTTTTATTTAATATAAGTGATATCTTTTCTCCTAACTCGTTAAATATACTCGATTTTTTTGTTAACTCACCATTCATTTTTTCTAATAACAATGCTTTTGCTTTTTTTATTCGATCTGCTAAGTTTTCACTACCATTCATTATTTCATCCACTTCATCCTTTTCACTATTTACATCGTTACTTTCCAATCCTTGTTCTTTATCAGGCACTTGTTTTCCACCATTAGGGTTATTCTCTACCTCTACCCCTTCATCACTGGTACAAATAACATTTAAAGAAATATATGAATTGTTAATATAGCAATTATCTTTTTCGTTCAACTTAAATACCTGTAACTCGTATGGATCTATTAGACACTCTTTGTTATTATCACAAGATTTTTTTATATGTTCTGTTACATCTTTCATCTTTGTTGGACAGAAAGGGGAATGCAATAAAGCACTTTTTATACTTAATTTCCCATTCTTACATATTATTGGCTCTTCATTCTTATTCTTTATAAAAAAGAAATATTGTATGAACGTATCCTCCAATAAAAAGGAATTACTTAATAAACATGTTGTAGACGTTTTCACTTCATTTTGATCAGATTGCACACACTCATCTATTTCTATACTGTTTTTGTTTCTAAAAGACTGCGTTTTACTCTTAAGCACATAATCAAACATGTACAAGCACTTCTTATTATTCGTGCACTTCTTTTCTATCTCGTCAATGCACCTTTTATGGATTATTTCGTTATTCTTGTTTATGCACTGCACTTCACAGTGTAGTATGTACAGGCTTCCTTGTGTGCACCTGGTTGACGGAAAAAAAAAAAAAAATAAATAAATAAATAAAACAATAAATGGGGGGGTAAACTGAATAAAATGTGCCAAAAAAAAAAAAAAAGGTAAAATTATTTTTAATTTCACTCGAACGTGTGTACATATATACAAGTGTGCATGTGCATTTGCACACGTCTGTGCTAATACTAATGCATATTGAACTGTGTTATTTCCTTACTTCAACGAGTTTTCCTCCCCAAACTTTAAAACATCACTATGTACATAACACCTTGTCAAGCACACAAGAAAACTTTGCAATATTAAAATAAAAATACTAAAAAAATTTATTTTCATTTTACTATTAAAGTATATAAACAATTTCTGTATATATATACATATGTATAAGGTATTAAACTGTAGATGAGAAAATTCAAACTGCTCAGGAATTTATATCACGGCTGTACAACGAAGCGAAACGAGAATCGAAGAATAACGTAAAAGTTTAAAGACGAAATAAGAAAAACTCTAAATGAGAAAAATTAAGGAAGAAAAATCAAAAATTAAAAAAATAAAAAATAAAGCGTAAAGAATAAAAGCTACTATTAAAACTTTATGCAACGAAAACTTCCATAATTTGAAGAATTCTTTTTTTTTTTTTTTTTTTTTTTTAAGGTATAAAAAAAGGCTATTGTATAACCTTGTTCTAATAAATCAAAATGTATATAATAAAAGGTGCAACGGTATACTAACGGGCTTTTACAAAAAACCAGTGGCAAAAAACAGAAATGCTTCTATACTTTTTAACTTTATAATACAACTAAAAACATAAAATTGAAGCATCAAACTGTATATATATACATGCATTCGTGTAAATGTATATATACATATAAGCACATGAGTACAAATGTACATATATACCTAATATATATATATATATATATATATATTTATTTATTTATTTATTTACAACTGAGTACACGTACACTTAAATATGCGTATAAGTGTACGTAAATAAATATACGTACAAATACGCACTTTTACGGACTTAAATGCGTTATACGTACTCGTTTGGGTAAAGCAAATCGAACTTAACGTAACACTACTATTAGCGCGAATGAGTAATATAATAAATTAAAAGTGTAAAAGTAATGTAATATAATCAAAAAGCTTTGACTAATGTTGGTGAATTACAATATTATACATATATAAAAATTCCTATATCAATATATATCAATATATATTACGTATACATGAGTGTACTTTTACTATAAGGGCATTTAGTGATTATATACATAAAATAAAATATATATACATGTATGTATATATTATATAAACACGCATGCTTCTTTATTACAATACATCATCTATTAATTCTTACGATTATACAATAACACGTACTATGAATAACACGTTGTAATTTTTGACACAATTGCACAAATTATGCTAATATTATATTTTATAGCTGTAACAGAGTAGAAAAAAAGAAAGGAAATGGAAGGATGAAAAAATGATGAAAAAATGATGAAGAAAAAATAAAAGAAGATATGGTGAAAAAAAAAGAACAAAAATGAAGAAAATTAAAGAACAAAAATGAAGAAAATTAAAGAACAAACATGAAGAAAATTAAAGAACAAAAATGGAGAAATAAAACCAAAAAAAAAAAAAAAAAAAAAAAAAAAAAAATTATTTTACTCCTAATCTCAGTATAATAATTCTAAAAGCGCATGCAAACCTTGAACCTTGCATGTATATATTAAACAAGAAGAAACAAAGTAAAAAAAAAAAAAAGTATATAATGTAATATAATGCAATATATTATAATATATATATAATATAATAGTGCATAGCACTATTATCCCATAAATATTATTATTATTTGCAAAAAATATAAATTTTTTTGTGTTAATTTTTTTTTTTTTTACACAAATTTTAATTTTAAGATCTTGAATAAATTAAAATTTAACCACATAAGAAGGGCACGAACAGAATTATTTATTTTTAATATTTTCAATTTTTATCGCTTAAGAGTCCAAATCTTGGGATCATATAATAAACCCTTTTTTGTGACCCATACCAATTAGAAGTTTTTTCATTAAAAAAAAAAAAATTGCACATATGTATTAATACAGTAAGTACACTTACATACTTATGCACATACTTATATATTATACATTTTACAATGAAATTTTAAGAAACAAAAAAAACAATTGAACACTTGTAAGTGTACGTTACATTTTCGTTCCGTACCTAGGCCATTATACTCCATTCACCATGCCTCTTAAAAATGTACATACGAGTTAGAGGTTTATTCTTTTTTTACATATATTGGGAGAACAAGAATATACAGAATTTAAAAAAAAGCAAAAAAAAAAAAAAATGATTTTTTAATGGTATAAGTTAAGGAGTATAGTTTTATCTTTTTTTTTTTTTTTTATTAATTTTGCATATATATTATGTTCACATGCAGTTTTAACATATACTTTATTATATAGTCTTTTTTTTTGATTTTTTTTTTTTTTTTTTTTTTTTTTTTGCGTGGAGTGTCAAACTCGCTTTTTTTATGATTTTCTAGCATGCAGATAGATCTATATATATAAGTGTCAAAATTAGGAAAAAATATTTTTGTTTGTACTCGAAAAAGGGAAAGCATTTTTCTTCTATTTTCGTCTATATTCTTCTATTTTCTTCTATTTTCTTTTTTTCTTCTATTTTCTTTTTTTCTTCTATTTTCTTTTTTTCTTCTATTTTTTTTTTTTTTTTTTTTTTTTTTTTTTTTTTTTTTTTTTTTTTTTTTTTTTTTTTTTTTTGTGTGTATTCCCTTTTGTGTAAAACGTTGCAACTGTAGCAATATAATCTAAAAAAAAAAAAAAATTTCTTTCATCTTTTTTAAATTTAATTGTATAAATAACTGAAGGAGATCGTACTTGACAGGTTTCGCCTTATGTGTATACATGTTTTCGAATATTAACCCGCATATGCATATACATATGCTTATATATGCATTTGACATAACCGTGTGAGGGCAGAACTACTAAAACTTTTCCTTAACGGATGGAAAGCTCTCCCAGTATTTGCCAAAAGTAGGAAAAAAGTACGCTTTTCAATAAAACTGTTAAGTTAAAAAAAAATGAAACAATAGAAAAATAAAATAATTTTAAAATAATTTATCCATTTAAAAAAATAGAGGACAAAATGGTGCAACTACGTAATAACGTAACGACATAATAACATAAAGACATAATAACATAACGATATAATAACATAACGATATAATAACATAACGATATAATAACATAACGATATAATAACATAACGATATAATAACATAACGATATAATAACATAACTACATAATGGCAAAATGTTAAAATAAAAAAAAAAAAAATTTCACGATGCAACAGGAAAACATAAAAGTAAAAACGGAGGTATACTGAAATTTATTTTATATTTTAAAAAGTTTATGAAGGGTTTATGTTAAATGCTTCGATGAAACAACGATACTATTTCAAATGGCTTAAGTGCATCGTCCCTATATTGCCGCTTACGTAATTAAACGAACATCTTCTATACCCGTATATTTATGTGTATGTGTAAACATATGTACGCATTTATACGTTCAAATGTGTGTATATTTCTTTATTTGTGTAGGAAATAAAATATTTCCAAAAGCAACAAAGAAAAAAACTCATTATATATATATGAAACATATATTTAAAAAATTTTTATATATCCATTATGAAAAATTTCATATATTTATTTGTGATTTAGCTTTATGTTTTTTCTCAACTCGTTAAAGTATCTTTTGGGTCATTCTATGATGGCTTTTTCAATTTTCCCATGATACGCGATAATATAATATATTTTATTTTTTTCCGCTTCAATTATATGCCTTTGTATTCCCCTCACATATTAAAAAGAGCATTTTTTTTTCCAGTTGTAAAAAGAAAGAATGAAATGGAACAAAATAAAAAAAAAAAAAAGTGGACATAATGAAAATAAGAATTATGATATGAGATACTATATCATATAACATAATGTACATTACGAAAAATGAAAGAAAAAAAAATTGTAATAAATGGGACCAACTAGCGAACAGTTCTTTAAAAAAGAGAATAATTTATATCTAGTGTTTAAGCACTCTAAAGCGAATATTTGATTCTTCACCTTAACACAGGCAGGTGCACCATGAGCTGTAATAGTGCGAGGGTTACATAATTTTTTTTACCATAACAGGTATGAATGTATTGACATATGTATGTACTTACGTATGCATGAATGGATGTTTGTACAAATGTGCGCACTCTACAACTCATACAACCAAAATGGTTAGAGAAATGCATTAAAGGAAATAAGAAAGATATGCCTTGCGATCATAAAAAAAAAAAATAGTACTCCTTATAAGGTGTTTTTTGTACATACTTTTATACATACAAAAAGACCACTGCTACAGGATCTGTAAGTACTACAGTGCAGGTTTAAATTTTTTGCTAGTTTATATGCATATTCTTACTCAAATGATTAAGTTATTTCCCTATCGTGTCAAAGAAAAGCAAATATGGAGTTATACATACATACATACATTATATATAAATATACATATATATATATTTATGTATGGTAAAAAAAAATATCTGACGGATTTTAAACAAATGAAAATGTGCAATTTATCCTACGAGGGATTGCAGATGAAATCGCTTTTTTTTTTCGTTCCTCTGTTTGTCATCTTGTTTTTGTTAAAATTGAAATGTTGGCATTATGAACATATATATATATATATGTGTATGCAGGCGTATTCCTTCCTAAGTACATGCATATACTTGAACATTCAAAAAAAAAAAAAAAAAAGATGGTTACATAAAGAGGGGCCCGCCCACCTCCTGATGGTCTCCTTGTAAAAAACGAAACTGCTTAAGGCACAAAATAAACATAAAATGAGAAAAAAAAAAATATACATATAAAAACTTATGCATATATATATATATATATGCACACAAACATATATACACATACGCGTATATTTAAATGTATATGCGCTTACGCATTAGTGCGCATCTGTGTTTCTTGCCATACTCAAGCACTTCGAGGAGAAAAGCCGCTTTTTATTCTAGTTGAAAAAAAAAAAAAAGAAAAGATACATTAAGTACAGTAAGAACGGTATGTTTAGCACAGCAAGAACAATAAAGTTCAATAAACTCGTTACAACAAAAAATTCTTAAAATTTTATTTATCCTTTCGTAGCGAATAAATTAGCTACACGTTAGTTATCATCATAGAACAAAAAGAAGAAAAATCTATCACATGGCGAAATTTGCTTTGTTATTTTAAAAAAGCAGTAAAATGAGCGCACATATCCGAAATAGCGTACTTGGTAACTCTAACGCAGAATTAGTAAAAAAAAGAAATGCATACATGAACAATGCACATGAATATGTGGAAAACTTTGGGAGGAGAAGGTACATGTATAAGTTAGTCAACAGAAGCAAAGGAAGTGTCAGTGAAAGTGATATTACCGCGAACAGCATTAACGGGGGTAGTTACAGCGCGAATAATATTAACGGGGGTAGTTACAACGCGAATAATATTAACGGGGGTAGTTACAACGCGAATAATATTAACGGGGGTAGTTACAACACGAATAATATTAACGGGGGTAGTTACAACACGAGCGCGCTAGATATCGGTGGAACGCTAATAAAAGTTGTGTACCTAAATGATGAATACGTAAGAGCAAAGAGCGAGGAGGTATCTAATGAACCGTTAGCAATAGAAATAGAAGAGAACAAATATTTGTATGTAAACTTTTTTAACATACATGATTTAGAAGGTACATTGGATTTCTTAATAAAAAATGATTTAATAAAAAAAAAAATTATGTTAACAGGAGGAGGTTCACATAAATATTATTATAGTATAATTGATAAAATAGTTAAAGAAGAAATTCGTAAGAGAGTAAAAATTGCAAATGAGAACTACTTATTGTATGTATGGAACTACTCTTATGATGAAGAAGCTTTTGTGTTATATGTTGAACTGTGTATAGAAAGAGAAGATAACAATGAAAATAAAATAATTTTTAATAAAGAATTTCTTTCAAAATTTAAGAATTATGAAACTATTAGAGTGTATTTATTAAAATGTATTACATGTAATGATAAAATGGATGTCTCTTTAGAATACAATCCTAATGAAGTAGGATGCCACAGTCTTTATACGAACGATGATCAAAGAGAGCAAATAGAAGCTTGCCATTATAGTAGGAATGTAACTAACGCTAACAATGACAATGTCTTTGTTAGAAACATTAATTGCGTTAATTGCTTGTCTTTCAAGAGAGATTTAATTGTCGAGTGTTTCCGAAAAGACGAAATGAGTTGTGTTATGAAAGGAATATACACACTGTTTAATGTAAAGAAATCCATTGTTACATATAACAGTTTGTTAAGAACAGAACTACCTGTACAAATAAAACATCCTTATTCACCTTTTATAATTGCAAATATAGGGTCAGGTATTTCTATTTTAAAGTCAAACGGGCATGGTTGTTATAAGAGAATATCTGGTACAGCTATTGGAGGTGGTACTCTTATGGGGATTGCACAAACGATATTAGAAAAAATATCCTTTGAACAATTAATAAAATTAGCATCTAAAGGAACGACAAATCTTGATTTGAAAGTAAAACATATGAGAGAGGATGCATCTGGTAGTACTTGTATTAATGGACATGCTTTGGCAACTAGTTTTGGGAATGTTCAAAAAATTTTAAAAAAAAAAAAAAAAAAAAAGGAGAAGGAGAAGGAGAAGAGAATTATAAAAACCAAGAAATGAACCGAGATATAGCTAGAAGTTTAATCAACATGGTTTCTTACAACGTCGGATACTTGGTTTGTTTACTGGCGAAAATACATAATGTGTTTAGGTAAATTTTTAACACACACTTGATGAAGTGCCCAGCAAATATACACATGCGCACGCACATAAAACAAATATAGTACAGTATAGTACAATATGGTACAGTATAGTACAATATGGTACAATATAGTACAGTATAGTACAATATGGTACAGTATAGTACAATATAGTACAGTATAGTACAATATGGTACAGTATAGTACAATATGGTACGATATAGTACAATATAGTACAATATAGTACAATATAGTACAATATAGTACAATATAGTACAATATAGTACAATATAGTACAATATAGTACAATATGGTACAGTATAGTACAGTATAGTACAGTATGGTACAGTATAGTACAATATGGTACAATATAGTACAATATAGTACAATATAGTACAATATGGTACAGTATAGTACAATATAGTACAGTATAGTACAGTATGGTACAGTATAGTACAATATGGTACAATATAGTACAATATAGTACAATATAGTACAATATAGTACAATGCAATGTAACATAATATTATACGCATATCCGTACACGCTTCTTATGTGGTTGACGCATCATGGATATTTGCAGAGAGAACCAGTTTGTATCTGTACAACATATGTGCACCATGTGCAATTTGTGCACTCTTTTTTTTTTTTTTTTTTTTTTTCCATTTTCTTATCCATTTATTCCTCCATCTACATCTTCATTTCCATTCCCTTTGTAGAATATTCTTCTCGGGGAAATATGTAAGCAATCATGAATGTATAATGGAATCCTTGACAAATGGTGTGTATTATTATTATCGTTATTATGGTTTAAACACAACGGAGGTGTGTGATACCCCCGATGATAAGCAAATAAATAACATGCGTATACGTGAAGACAAGGACAAGGATAATGCACGGTACGACAAGAAAAATGCCTACAAACAGGTCAGTCCGTACCCATCTCACTATTCGGTAAGAATAATTCGGAAAAAAAGGAAAAAATAATGAAAAAAAAAAAAAAGGGAAGACGCGGTTCTCTTGCATATATGGAAACTGTTTTACGTGTTAACTTGTGTATATACATACGTACATATGTACGCGTATGTATGAGCATGAATGTGTTTTTAAACTTCATTAGTTATGTAGTTACCATTTGTTTTTAGTGGTTATTATGCAGTTCTTGCCTTCCCCACATAAGTATATGTGTATGCAAATATATATTCCAGTTATTATGGCAAAAATTAATATGATTTGTTCTAACAAAACTTTTTTTTTTTGCTTCATTGCTTATTTCCTTTCTGCTTTTTTTTTTTTTTTTTTTCATTTAATACAATTGTTCATTTCCCCCGTATTGCGCTATCCCCTTGGGATTAGTAACAGCCTGTATGAGGTAATATTTTTTCTTTTTTTATTTTTTTTTAAGAGTAACGATGATAAAACAATTAGTACGGGACAACTTCCAGAAGTTTTATTCCTCAAACATGATGCGTTTTTAGGAGCCATTGGATGCTTTTTCTCCTAGTTTTTTTTTTTTTTTTTTATTTATGCATGAGCGAGCATTTACCTCTTATGAAATAAATGAACATGTGTATCCGTGTGTATAAGTGTATACCAGCTTTTGTTGATAATTTTCTGTTACCTGTTAATTTGTATTACGGAAATTTTCATGAACATAAGGTATTATGGAAATACTAACATGATTTTGCAAAAGTATACCTGGTCAACCACTATGACTAGTGAACTTACGTGGGACCTATTTTTCCGTACGCTTATAAATAAGGCTTTGTATGATACTTAAGTGGGAATAAATGGATACATACATATTTGCATGCGCGTATGTTTGTTTGTATATGTGTGTATATGTGTATGTGTATATATGTGTGTTTGTATATGTGTATATATGTGTGTGTGTATATGTGTATGTGTGTATATGGGTATGTGTATATGTGTATGTGTGTATATGTGTATATGTGTATGTGTGTATGTATGTATGTATGTGTGCGTCCCATGATGTGTTGTGTTTACCACTTAGCGCACATCAACACTCCTTTTCTCCTATCAATTAGCTCTGCTATGTGAACATATATGTATCTGTGCATGCTTCCCTTTTTTTGCGAATTCAATGGTTTCGAAATTTTCTATTATTATCGAATGGAATGAATTACTACTTGCGTATGAAAGCTCCTTATTTTTACGCGTTTGAAAGATTAATTTTTAATTTTTTAGTGAATTGCTTTTTTTCCGATTTTTTCCTTTTTTCTTCCTTTTTTCTTCCTTTTTTTGTTTCTTTTTTTTTTCTTTTTCTTTTTCCTTCTTTCTTTTTCCTTCTTTCTTTTTCCTTCTTTCTTTTTTTCCTTCTTTCTTTTTTTCTTTCTTTCTTTTTTTCCTTCTTTCTTTTCTTTTATCCTTTTGTTTCTTTTTTTTTTTTTTTTTTTTTTTTTTTTTTTTTTTTTTTTTTTTTTTTTTTTTTTTTTTTTTTTTTTTTTTCATTCCCGTGCAATAATTAAAAAGGATAGGATTCTCAACATATTATTTGCTTCCTCCCTTTTGCCAAATGTATTTTACTATAATTTCTTTAAATTACTAAAAATGAAGAATAAACAGTTAGCAGTTCAAAACCTTAAGAATTAAATAAACAAAGATGGTGAAAATAATAAAGCAGATTGAGATCGTACATTTTATAATTCTTAATATTAGCTAGCTCAAAAAAGAAAGAATAAAAAATAAAATAAAAAATAAACTAGCAAGCAAACAATCAAAAAAGCAAACAATCAAACGAGCAAACACACATACGCACATACACACATATATACATACACACATACACATATATACATATATACATATATACATACACACTATATATATATACACGCATATGCAAGAAAAAACTGGGCTTCACAGAAAAACATGTTTTAGTCCTTTCAAAATAAGCCGTTAATTTGACTTCCGCGGGTGAGTAAAAACGAGTCATTCACTGAAGAAGCGAGTGGCATATTCTGTGCACACACCAAGCACTGTAAATATTGCAAACGTTGCAAGCACTGTAAATATTGCAAACGTTGCAAACACTGCAAACGCTGCAAACACTGCAAACGCTGCAAACACTGCAAACGCTGCAAACACTGCAAACGTTGCAAGCACTGTAAATATTGCAAGCACTGTAAATATTGCAAACGTTGCAAACACTGCAAACGCTGCAAACACTGCAAACACTGCAAACATAGTGAGGGCTTTCCTCATGGGGGGAATAAACTGTAGAGGGCTGCAAATATGATAAGCTGGACAGCCGTGTTTTTGTGCCTCTACCACTTAGCATTGTCGGTGTTGGGGTCATTGTTTTTTGAAAATTATTTGTTCAAGGATTTTGATAACAGCTTTAGTCTTGTAAAAATAATTTTCTGTTTTTCTTTTGTTCTATGTCTATCATTGTTGTCTATGATTGTATTTGAAATACTTGGTTTCATAACAACAAGTCTGAAGCTGTTTATATGGTATATTGATATAACTCTTTTAATTTTGTTTATTTATTTAATAATCCCTGTAAGTTTAATATATACATACATTACATTTGAAGATGAAAAGACAGCGAATAGTTTATTTAAATTTAAATATTTTTATACTGCACTAACTAAGATGAAACATAAGAAAAAAAAAATATACCTGCCTGATGAAGATAAAACAAATTTTATGAGGAAATTAGTGTATGTTAGTGAAGACTTAATATTAAAAATGAAAAATTATAATAAAAAAATAAGAAATAGAAATAAACAAAAGATATTAAAATTTGTAGTTGGTTGTATTTTTTTTTTACCAATAATATGGTTTACTTTTTATAAAATTTCAATGATTACATTAAAGAACAATAGTGATGTATATGACAAATCAGATATATATGATATAGGTAATATATTGCAAGAAAAATTTAAACTAATAAACAAAGAATTTGCTGAAGAGTATGATACTAATAATGAAAATAGTCAGAATTTTCTTTTCATCAAAATAATCAAAAATTTACTGATATATATATCCGTTACAGGGATGACAATAGTTAGTGCCTTTTCTGCATTTACTAGTTTATATTCACCTTATACGAACATAAGTAATTTTTTTTTTTTTGTAACTCTTAAAAAAGTAAAAATCATTGAAAAGAAGATTATGTTTATTACTGACGAGTTAGCATCAAAAAAAAAAATGCTTTTGTTACATGATTACCCACATTTAATTAATTTATATTCTAAAAATGTACATTATAATGAATCTTGTTTTTCAAATAAGCTACATTCTTATAATAACAGGAATAGACATAACAACTACACTAAAAACCTACATTTTGATAAAACCTCTTCTTTTTATAATACTTCCGCCAATACGAATAACTACTCTTTTGCTCAAAATGTATGCCTGAATGGATGCGAAAATTTTACCGATAATACTTTTAACTACACCAATAACAATGATACAATAAATCGGTACGTCGACAATTCCCCCCATAATTGTTATGGCATTTTGACATACCACATAGATGATAACTTCAATGTGGAAACGATGCATAGTCACAACGACCATGTGAATCACTGCGGACGGGAAAATAAACATGGTTTGAAACATACAGGGGGGCACAAGAGGGAAGAAGCAGAGGGAGTGGTAATGCCAATGGCAAGGATAGAGCCATTGAACGGTAATGGTAATGTGAACGTGGGTATACGAGATAGCGGAAAAGAGCAAATAAAAAGCAGAGAAAACAAGCAAAGAAAGCAAAATGAAGAAATCGAATACATACATTTTAAACCGTTCAAAAAGTGTAACTTATACTTGGGTAGTCACAAGTCAATATACAAAAACATATACGAAACGTTCATAAAAAAAGAAAAGAATTTTGGGGGGATATTTAACTTGAATGGAGGGTATGATGAGGTGGAAGGGGTAGTAGTCGAAGAGAAGAAGGAAATGGAAATGTTGGAGAAAAAAATGGATATGTTAGAGAAAAAACAAAAAATAAATGTATTGAATCTAACGAGTCCACATGAAGAATGTAAAGAAACACATGTAGAAAATCATCATATGTCTATTCTAAACAATAATAGAAGAGAAGTAGAAGTGGATATAAGTACTAGAAGTAGTAGTAGTAACCGGTTTAGTCCCTTTGTCGAATATATTAATAGCACTAATTCGTTGTATAAACGGAATGTTAAATCTACGAATTTGATGGAGAATAATAATAATAATGATAATTGTATTAATATTAATGATAATAGTACTAATAATAATATTAATAATAATATTAATAATAATAATATTAATAATAATAATAATAATAATAAGCATGTGGATTATAAAAAAAAATTTATTTTTTTCAAAACGACAGAGAAAGAAGAGGAAAGAGAAGCATACGACGTAGAACATAATGAAGAGACGAAAGAGATAAGCAGTTGTAATGATGGGGAAGAAAAAAACAAATCCATCTTTCATAAATATAACAACACAGTACATTCTTTTAAAAACTTATTTAGACATTTTGATACTTTACCACAAGATATTAAACACAAGGAGAGTAAGAGTATAAACCGGAGGTATATATCTGCTTTTCTTTTTAATAGTTTTCAAAAACCATATAAAACTTTTCAAAGTGTTAAGGAATTTTTTACAGGTAAAAAAGCAAATGTTAATAAAAAAAATAAAGAGATATTAATACAAGACATAAAAGCATTAGAATATATGGCTAAGAATTTATATTTCTTACTAGATGAAGTAATAAAGGAACAAATACGAATAAATCAGAGTACAACTTTTTGTGGTATTTTCTTATATTTATTAGGAATAATAATGTCCATATTATGTATATATAAAATTGTAAAAACCTGTTATATTATTTACATGATAGAAATATATTATAGGTTTATATCAACCTATAGCAGCGGACATGTGTTAATGCTATTTTATTCAAGAAATATGAATATTTCATTTATAAATGATCTCAAAAATGTACTTCATATAGTTCATATTAATATTAATTTAGATAATTATGTCATCTCAATAACATCTATTTTGTTATTATGTTTTATTTTTACAAATTTAAAAACGTTTATGGAAAAAATTATTAAATTACGATATTCTACAAAATCGTCCTTATACTCCAATATTGCTATTTTGGTCATGTGCGAAATTATGGACCTATACTTTTCCGCTTATTGTATACAGTTATTTGACTACTTACCCGTTAAGGAGAAGGTTAAAATGTTGTACATATTTTTCAACAATAATTTGCTCAATTTGTTTAAACTTAAATACCATTTCGATTTTGTCTACGTCATATCGCTCTTTATATCTCTGGCTCTGATCAAGTTGCATCACAAGCACAGGTCTGATCAATTTAGAGAAATATGAGCGGTTCATGAGAAAAAATACGAACGGGTCACATGAAAAAGTATGAGCACTTCATAAGAATAAACACGAAGGGGTCGTATGAATAATAAGTATGAACGGGTCATGTGAAAAAAGAAACACTTTAAATTTGCGTAAATATGATGTGATAATATTCCTAAATATGAAGTTACGGAGTGGATCTACTTCCCAAACGTTTTTGCGAAAATGTGCACTGTGATGAAATGATGTCGTACGAATGAGAATGATGAAAGGGGGGAAGCACAGGAAAAAAAAAGTAAATATATAAATAAATAAAATGTACAAAAAATAACATATATAAATATATAAATAAATAAAAAATAAAATGTACAAAAAGTAAATATATAAATATATAAATAAATAAAAAATAAAATGTACAAAAAATAGCATGTATAAATATGTAAATAAAAGAGAACAGTTTCGATGCGCTTTGCACAAGCAGACAAAAACAGGATACTCCGCCCCTATTATAAAGTTATTAAAAAAATTATACTACGTTGCTTAATATATTTCGAAAATGATTCCTAACATGCGTTGCATGTGTTTATATTCATGAATGAGTCAACTTTTATATTTAATATTTTTCATTTTTCATTTTATATTTTACATTTTTTTACGTTGTACTTTATTTTTTTGTGTTTATTGTGATATATTTTTAATGTGCGTGTACAATTCGGTTGATTGTATATGTATGAATAAGGGTGTGCGTTTTTCTTATTTTTTTTACTGTTTATTCTGGTCCTTCTCTCAACGCTTTTTAAAATTATAACACATTGTTAATTTGTTTACACTACTATGGAAATACGCAACGAGCACGTAAAAAGTACATGTGCAAGTACAAATGTGCGTGTACCCACACGCACGCTGCTTCATGTTTCCAATATTTGCTGTGTGAATAGACCATATTTGGAAACATACTCATCCCAGCTCTTCTTCTGACTTATCAACGAATTCACAATTTCGACGAGCTCAGAAACGTCAATCCTGATCTGTAACATTGAATTCCTTTCCCTCAGTGTGATAGTTTTATCCCTTATGGTTTGAAAATCAATAGTAACAGCAAATGGTATACCTATTTCATCTGTTCTAGCATATTTTTTACCAATAGATACACTGGAATTATCAATTTTTGATGATATGTTATATTCAATTAATAACATTTGTACTTGTTTAATAAAAGGGAGAAAAGATTTATTATTTGATATAGACAATATAGAGCATTTAATTGGGGCCAATCTATAAGGTAAGGCTAAATAATATCTTTCTTCCTTATCATCCGTAAAAATTCTAATCCTAAAAGAATGCTCTAATATACAAAATAGTAAGCGGCCAATACCAAAAGATGGCTCTATAACATTAGGGATGAAATTTTCCTCTTGCACTTTTTTTGTAAATTTTTGAAAAGAAATCATATCTCTTGTTAATTCGAAACACACAGATCTTTCATCTTGTTCGGTGGAAACTTTTAAAATATATTTATTATGTTTATTTAATTCATCATCAATATGTAACAGATCTTCATTACTTTTTTGATTTAAACAAATATATATTTTATTTTGATCTCTTCTAAATTTATTTCCTATTTTTGCTTTATTAGGAATAATTTTCACACATTCTACTTCCACCGGTTCGTTATATTTTTCGCATGCATATAAATTTGCACTAGTAAATTTCATATGATGCTTTAAATCATAGGCAGATCTATCTGCATGACCAACTACTTCAATATAACCATAAGATGTTAATATTTCAGCATCCCAACAATCATTTGCATAATGTGCTATTTCTGTTTTTAAATGTTGTCTAAACCTTATTCCATCTTTGTTAATTCCACATTTTAATAAAAATAAATATGTACGAGCAAGGAAGTAGCCTAACGCTTCATTTGCTATAATCCCTTTTTTGACGGCTTCTTCTAAAGAAATATTTTTCATAATTATTGCTTCACTACTGAGTTGATTATCTCTAGAATATAACGGTAACATCAAATGCTTAAATAAATCAAATTTTTCATGATCTTTTTTATTAGGATTTACAAAGTATTCAATTTCTGCCATTTCGAATTCTCTTACTCGTAATAATCCATTTCTTGGTGATATTTCATTTCGGAATCCTAACCCAATTTGTGCACACCCAAAAGGCATTTTCCCCCCATTATAATCCAGCAATTTTTTGAAATTTACAAAAATGCCTTGCGCTGTTTCTGGCCTCAAGAAGGCAATGCTACTTAAGTGGCTTTCCTCTTCGTTGAGATATCCATCCCCAACCACCTTCCCACTTGAAATTGCCCCTCCTTTTTCGTTTCCTACGTCCTTATCACTTCCAGCTGCACCTCCAGCCTCATCCCCTTTGGGTCCAATTTTTGTCTGGAACATCAAGTTGAAGGGAAAGGGGTCCGACAGATCATTATTTAAAGGAGATTTGACATTATACCTTTTGATAATTTCTTTAATTTCTTCCTGATTCATACCATCTAGTTTTCTCAAAATAAGTTCTATTTCGGCTAGTTGCACATGGAAACACTCTTCATCCTTTTTATTCGCATCATTACTACTAATATCCCTTTTATTTGCATAGTGATCCAAATCTGCCTTTTCCCTCTTTTCATTAACTCGATCGCACCTTTGCTCCTTTCCCTTCTTCATTTCCTCCATCAGATTTGTTAAAAATTCAAATAAATATTTATCCGCCCTATAGCAATCTTTTGTAACTACATCTCGTATCATCAAGTCAGTGAACCGATCAACATGTCCAGATGCTTTTAGAACATTATAAGGGGTAATACAAGAACCCCTTATTTCTAGCATCTCATCATAAAATGTAAAATGATACCTCCATAAATTCTCTAATTCTGATTTTAATAAACAGCCAGATGGACCATAATCATATAACCCAGAAGCACCACCATATATTTCAAATGAATTTGTGTAAAAGAATTTTCTCTTTATTAAATTTTCTAATTTGGTTCTATTTTCAACTAATTTTAATGGTTCACTTGGAACAGTGTATAACGACTTCAATTTATTTTTCTTTTCTTCTAACAACTTTTCATTCTCCCTATATTCTTTTTTTAGTTCTTCATCATTATCCAAAACTTTGATTGATTCATTCCTTTCTATTAGCGACGATATTTCTTGACTGTACTTTTCAATTTGCTGCTCCACCGTTCGTGTTTCGTCTATACTACTGTTAACATTACTGTTCACACTGCTGCTCACATTCCTGTTAACACTACTGTTTGCATTGGTACTAACATTCATATTCATACTCATACCCATACTCATATTGGCATTAATACTGCTATTAATATTTTTGCAAAACAGGGCATAATTTTTTTTTTTTTTTTTTTTCTTTTTATCGTGAAAATTGCTCACCGGAACAACATATGCAAATTTTCTAATTCTGTATGTACCAATCGTGTTATATGTAAATTTTATTCGTTTTGAGTTTAAGCTAGAACTGATGAAGCTGTACGTTCTTCCCTGAAAAAACATAGAAAGAAAAACTAGTCCAGTAAATCTCATATACCTTCTTTTTTAACACGTTGAGATGCAGGCTTGTGGAGCTAAAGCAATTTGTTTAAATATAAGAACATGCTCATACGGATATATATACCTATACGTTCATACAGATATATACACGTCCATATACAGCATACTCGATGACGGTAAACATTTAAAATGCGCTTTTTATGCAGAATTGTATCACAAGGGTGTTGGGTGAAAATGAGGAATACTGGCGCTTCAACTATTTTTTGCTCCCATTAGAAACATAAAAAAAAAAAAAAAAATTAAAAAAGAAATTATAAAAGATATAAACAGATAAGCAAATTAACAAATTAACAAATTAACGGATTAACAAATTAACAAATTAACAAATTAACGAATTAACAGTGAACGAATTAACAGTGAACGAATGAACAATAAAACAGTACATTATGGAGGACGATCTAGCTTTGCATTTGCGTAAAATATGTACCATCCGGGCGCTCAGCACAATTTATTCTGCATTATGATGAGCGCTTGCAAAACACACACTGATGCATATACCGTGCAAAGGAATTTTTCAAAAACGAGGGGTTTTGCCTTATATGCATAATAATATATCAATGCGCTCAGGCCCAATTTTCGTTAACAGTACTGTTCTAATTTTTTTTTTTTTTTTCTTTGTTACGTATGCACATCATGTATAATGAATATATATACATGTAAACAAGTAATCATGTATGCACGTACTTCCGCGAGCAAGTATGTGTTTGTATACCATTTCATGGCAGCCTTTTAATTTTATTGTTTTTTTTTTGGGGGGGGCTTTAATTTAAAAAAAGCTTTTAAGTTTTTCCCCACTAAGAAAATAAAAAGAAGTGTGTTACCCGAGCTTAGTTGTTACTGCGTTTGTTGTTCGCTACAAGTTATTTAGGTATATAAATAAGTATAAGAGAACATTATACATACGTATATTCGTACGATTATATGCATGTACGCATTCATGTAAATCTTTCGGTCGCTACGCAAAATTGGCGGCTTAAAGTGTATAATTCTTAAGCATCCTTTTTTCAATATTGTAAGATTATACACTTTTTCAAGCTGTATATTTGTTTGTCTGTCCAGTTCTCATGTTTATTTATCGTATTATAGCCGATCTTATCATATGTGCTCCTGTATAGCCAATACCTGTCCTTTTTTGTAAACGCACCTGCTGGAGAACATTACTGCACGTCATATGTTATAAATAGAATTATGTAACACATATGCATTAATGTATTTGTTGATATATATATTCATAAACTCCTTTACTTTTTTAAATCGCGTTAAGAATTGTACTTTGATAACTGCTCACATTTAAAGAAAATATAAATGTCCAATCAAGGTTAAATGGATTAAGCAGTTTAATGGATTAAATTAAAAATGTAACAAGTTGAACGAATTGAAATTAACTAATTGCGGGCGGGGTAAACGAGGGGGAAGGAATACAAAAAACTTTATTGAACGAAGTAGTACGTGGGCGAATGAAAAAAGGATTAAAAGAAACAGGAAAGATCATTAAATTATCTGATATGAAATTATATTTCATCATATAAAATTTTAATATGAGCAAAATGAACGATCGCAAAAATGTGTTAACCGAAGGAAGAATAAATATACTTAGGTGTTTATTTTATCATTATCCACTACGACTAATTTTTTTTTTTTTTTCCTTTTTTTACAATTATTTTGTTTCAGCCAAAATTCTTTTTTCGAAGGAATAGTACAATACGTTATGCAACTTAGACGCGCGAAAAAAGTAAAAAAAAAAGAAAGCTTATAAAGTAAAGACATACAATACGAAGCAAAAAATTTACGACACATCATATCTGCAAAAATGTGAGAACTTAAAAAATTAGCCCATTCAAGGGTATAAAGTTATATCCATATATACACACATATGTACTTACGCATATATATGCGTACCCCTCCCCCATACACTGCTCACTTGTAAGCATTCAACAAATCGTCAATTTCTAGCAGGTTATTGTAGGAAAACTTTTTAATAACCTTTTCCCCCTTCTCTTGCAAAATTTTCTCTATGTTCGTTTTTCCATCTTGAAACCAGCCCAACTGGTCTGATATCAAGTGAAGGTTTTCGCATGAAGGACACCTTATAATTACAACGCCATTATAATAAGCTTGCTTTGAAAATTTTTTAGCTGTTTTCTTTTCACATATTTTACAAGTAAACATTATAACCATATATTCTTTATCTTTTCGTGTCTTTCCCTCTTCAACAGATAAATGTCCATTATTTATTTCATTTCCTTTTAGCTTAATCATTTCAGAGTTAACAAGATGATGGTTATCATCATTTACAGGTACTACAATTGGATCGTTTTGTTTTTCCTTATCATGATGATCTATTTGTGATACATTAGCTTTTGTTGTGTTTTGAAGCTCAACTATGTTTTGTTCTTCCCTATTTATTATTATTTTTTTTTTTTCTATGTTTCTTTCACATTCTGATAATGATGTTATATCATTATCGTTTTTATTATTATGACTATTTTCGCCCTTGTTGTTTGTAACGAATTGTTTCTTCAAAAAAAATATATAAGGATGGTAATTTTCAAATGGTCTTACTACATTTCTGTGAAAATATGAACATCCCCAATTGATGTTACAATTATATTTATTTTTAAAAGTTGAAAATACAAATTTTCCATCAAATTTGTTCCCCTTTATAGGTAAACTCTTACTCATGTAAGGTTTATTTAAAACTCTTTTTAGCAAATTTTGAGTCATTTTTTTGTCTTTTCCTCTGAAAAAAAAAGAAAAAAAAATTCCTTTTTACCTGTACAGGTTAATAAATACCTGGAACAGAAGGGGACACAAGTCAAGAAATAACTTATGATAACTCATGATAATTCCCCTTTACGCATTTGACACGTATAAAGTATATATATATATATATGTGTAATATATACATATATATATGTATATATATGTGTGTAATATATACATATAATAATATGTACTTTACCCGTTTTATCGCACTGTATACTTTTTTTTTTCTTTTTTTTTTTTCTCTTCTTATGTTGTGTTAATTATAAACGAACTTCAAATTAATCATATTCCCCGTCTCTTCATTCTTTGAAAATCTTAACAATTTCAATTTATTTCCAAAAATTTAATTCAACATGAGGATACAACATGGAGAAATAATACTTATCAATTGTGCATAACAAGTGTTAGGCAAAAAATTTAATTAGTAATTTGGGACTGCTTTATTTGGAAAATACCCACATTATACACGATGTTATGTATGTGTTATGTATACATATATATATATAAATGTATACTCACATAAGTTGGACATGTATCAATATATGGAAACGCAAAAAAGTTTCAATCATTAACTGGTGGAGAAGAACTTACTTAACTTCAGTATGTAGTTTTTTTTAAATATTTGAAGTAAAAAAAAATTAAAATATTTTTTTGCCAGACGAAAGAGGAAAGAAATAACTGACAGTTGTTAATGCCAAAGAGAAATTGTTCGTCCATGATTGACTTATTGTTGCACAATTTTAAAAATGTAAAAATAAAGAAAAATAAAATAAGAATAAAAAGTAAAAATAAAAAGTAAAAATAAAAAGTTAAAATAAAAAATAAAAATAATAAAATAAAATAAACAAAATAAAAATAAACAAAATAAAAATAAACAAAATAAAAATAAACAAAATAAAAATAAACAAAATAAAAATAAACAAAATAAAAATAAACAAAATAAAATAAACAAAATAAAAATAAACAAAATAAAAATAAACAAAATAAAAATAAACAAAATAAAAATAAACAAAATAAAAATAAACAAAATAAAAAAAAAAAAAAAAATAAAATAAAAAAAAAAAAAAAAAAAAAAAAAAAAAAAAAAAAATATATATTAAACAACAAAATATAAAGCAAAAAAAAATATATTACACAACAAAATAAAAAACAAATCATATATACTGCTCTACCCCTTTAAACAGTGCAAAATTTAGCTTTTGATCAACTGCGCGAATTTGTTTCCCTCCCTCTCCCCTGCCGACTTTTCCACCTTCTTACCATTTTTTGTTATGTGTGTACTTGAATCATGGATGTATTTAATCTGCAAAATGTTGATGCAGAAAAAATTGAAGAAATTAAAAAGGAAGGAAACGCACTGTTCCGAAATAAACAATATAAGGAAGCACTGAGTGTTTATCGCAATGTTATTTCACTTCTGTGTAATGGTTCTTTCGATTTATATAAAATTAAAAACGTTGTGAAATTTTTTCAAGAGCAATGTGTAAATAAAATAAATGGGATAAAATCAACTGAAGAAATGGGCAAAGAGGCAAACAAAGATTTATCAGGAGTAGAAAACGTTAAAAGTCTTTTTATAAAAGTTTGTCATAATATATCATTATGCTATTATTTTTTAGAGGATTTCAAACGGTGTATTGAGTATTGCTCTTATATTAATGATATTGATAAGGATCATTTCAAAAGTTATCACACAATGGGCTTGTGTTATGAAAAGATAGGAGATTACAAAAAATGTATTACCTACTTTGATAGGTGTAAAGCGGTGCTTACAGAGGATAAATCGAATGATAATGGAAGCACTAGTAATAAAAATGAAATAAACAGAATTAATGAAAAGTTAAAAATGATTGTTAAACTAGCAGAGAATAACAAAAATGATCATACAACCAACATAGACACGCTTAAAGGTGTCCTTCTTGATGAAAACAGTAGTGAGGAAAAAAAAATTAAAATGTTATATAGTATTTGTAATCATAAGTTTTATATTCTTCTGAAGGAAAATATATTTAAATTGTTATATGACATGTTGCATAGAAGTAGTAGTACCATACGCATAGAAAAAACTTGCTTGTACGTTATTTATAAACTAATTTCCAAACTTGAAACGGAAAACTCAAAAATAGATAAGGATAAAATGGAAAATGGTAAAAATACCAAAATTTGCATTAACAAGTTAGACGATTTGAAATTTCAATACTATTATGATGTAGATTTTGTAAAAATGTTAATATCATTTAATGAAGTATTTGATATAACATGGATACATAATTATATAAATAACAAAATAAAAATAATTGAAAAAACTTTAAAATTTTCAAAGGAGGATCAACATGTGTACAAATCAACCATTGACATGGTAGTGTACATAATAAATATAATAAAATATGTACATGTCATAAATAATGATACCATTTTAAAAATAATTAATTTATATTATTTGAATAGTGATAACTACGAAATAGCGAGCAGTGGTCTAAATGCACTTATTTTCCTTTGCAAAAAAAAAAAAAGCTTTATTCAGAGAAGTATTGATAAAAAAAAAAAAAAGGAAAAAAAAACAAATGGAACACAAAAGAACGAAGCGAATGGAAGTGAACCAAAAAAGAATAAAACAAATGAAAGTGAACCGGAAAACAAGGAAATGGATTTTTTACAAATATTGGAAAAGAATCATAACATAAATATAAATAACACAATTGTTGATTTGCACTTTTCTCACTGCTCCAAATATCCTGTTTGTGTTAATTCAGAAATAAAAAAAATAATTCAAAATGTAATTAGCATGTATGACAACTCATCTGATGATGTAGAATATGCATTAATTTTACTGCTTACATTATTATATGATAAAAACAGACCGAGTGAAAAGGATACTGAAATGAATGACTTAATATACGAAAGTGTAAATACATATTTCCAAACAGACGAAATATGTGTTGAATGGTTCATATGTGTCAAGTGCCTTTTTTTAGTAGATAAAAATATTGTTTTAAATTATTTGATAGGAAAAACAGAGTACATGTTTCAAATTTTAACCTTTATTAATAATTCCATTGGAAGGAAAAGCAAAAAAATTTTGTCAATTTATATTGATGTGTTACTTCTTTTATTAAATATATCGGAATTACGTTTCATGCTAAATGATTATATTGATTTATATATAAACATTCTTAAAACATTAAATTATGATGAAAATTTTTTAAAATTGCTCATAGGATCTTTTAAGTTATACATGCATAACAATGACTTTAAGAAAGAAATTGGAAAAAATATGGATTTATTTTCATATGCTAAGGAAATGCTAAAATCGTTTCTTTTAAATTATGATATGCAGTTGGATGACCTTAATGCAAGTGGTGATAATATTTCACCTGCAAAGAGTTATTTAACTAATGATAAAAGAGAATATCCTGAAGAGAGGGATAAAAACAATGTTGCTACTGGAGAAAGGAGCAGTCGAGCTCGTTTCGTTAAAGAGGAAGTGCAGGAAAACACTGTGAGTAAACTAAAAAAGTCTAGCTATAGTAACCCTGTTGATAGTGCAATAATAATAGAAAAAGCAGAAAAAAGCCAAAAAAATTGTGAACTTGTCGATAACAAAAAAAAAGGAAAAGGAAATTATAACATAAGATATGATGAAGCGATGCTTAAAGATTTGATAGAAATGTTGTTTTACTTAAGTTTACATATTGAATTTAAAAAGCAGCTATTGGAGGAGAAAAATAATTATATTTTATTTTTTTTAATAAAAGTAGGAGATGATATAAATAAAAAGAAACTAGACAATACATATAAATATATGTACTGTAATACAATAAATAATTTAATATTAACAAGAACAGATGAAAAAATGAGAAGAAGGGCAATTAATAAAACTAATTTGTCTAATTTTGATAATGAACAAATAGAAGCATTAGAACAGTTTTATGATAAGTTACCTAATGCAGCCAGACCGAAAACGGATCCATTATATGATTATGGAGATGATGAAACTAGTAATGAATTAATTAGTTTATTATTATACAATGAGAAATATCAAAAGAATTTTATTGAAAAGGATATTTTATCTTTTGCATCAAAATGTAGGTATAAAAATGGAACGCTTATTAATACTATTTACAATTTTATTAATAGCAATTTTTTTACAACAAATATTGCTGAATCTATTTGTGATATTATTTCAAAATTTGTAAAAAATACAAATAATATCGGTATAGTACTTGTTAATAATGGATTGAAGACCTTATTGTTAGCTTCAAAACATATTACTAATAAAAAAAATTGTACTTTAGCGTTAAGTGAAATATTTATTTATACAAATCCGAAATTAATTCATTTTTATGAAGCATATGATTCTTTGCCCTTATTAATTGAACAACTAAATGATGATGAAGAATTATTAGTTTTTAAATCATTAATGGCTATTACCAATATTTTGACCATTGATGAAAATATAGCCATAAAAGCTATGCAACTTCATCTATGGAATAAATGTTTTGATATCTTATCATCCGAAAACGATTGCTTAAGATCTGCTAGTTTAGAGTGCATATGTAATTTATGTTCACAGTCAAATGTTCATCAATATGTGTACGAGAAATATCAAAAATTGGTTAAAAAAAATGAGGATAATGACAAAGAAATTAATTTTGTAGATATACAAATACTTTTTGCCTTTTCTATGGAATATGAAAATTATAAAGCCGTTTTTGCTTCTACAGGAGCCTTAGGTATGCTATCATCCGATCTACGTTTACCTTTTTTTTTAATTCGAACCAAAAGCTGCAATCTTATTTTTTCATCCTTCGAAAAAACCGACGATCAAAATATTTTACTACGTATTTTAACATTTTTTAATAATGTAATACTATGTGAACAAATACCTACCGATATTGTTAAAAAAATAAAAGACATCGTTCGGGAAAAAAATGGGTTGAATGAAGAAAACTCGCAAATTGCTAATTTAATTCTTCAGTAAAATTTGCAACAACATATTCGCGTTCTTTCCGTAGAGTTTCTCATACATATTAGTGGTATCCCTTTTTCGTTAACACGTATATAAATGAATAATACGTGCGTAATACGTGCTTAAATAAATGCGTAAATAAATGCGTAAATAAATGAGTAATTAAATGCGTAAATAAATGCGTAAATAAATGAGTAAATACATATATGTGCTTTTTGGTTTAACCAAATATATTTTTCTTTTTTATTTGAACTTTCTCATTTTACAAGTATCATTACATTTCTTCCCTTATTTTCTCAAGGATGTAAGCTTCCTTTTTTCCGTAATGGTGGTAGAATATAAAAGAAAAAAAAAGACCTCGAAAGTGAAATAAAAAATAGATAGATGATAACACAAATGGCATACGTACATACATGCATACATGTGAGTACATACGCATACATATATATATATATATATATATATATATATACGTATACCAATTTTTTACCATTCCGTACGAACGCAAATGTTCAAACGAGAGACATAAATGTGGAATGTACAAGATACAGAGCAGATACTGATAATGCGTGTAATGTGCTAAATATTTATAAAATTTGCATGTCTAAAACACGCAAGTTGTAAGTTTGTTCATTTTTACATTTACCATATTAAATTGAGATGCTTTGTCGTATATCAGATATTTTATTAATAAATAGAAACTATTTTTCAAAGTCATCTTAAAGTACAATTAAAGATATTCATAAATCTTCTCAATATTTCAGTTGTAATTTTATTATGCACATACATGTATATATCTTTTTTTTTTTTTTTTTTGGTATTTCCTATTTTGTTCATAAAATATTTTTGTTAACCAGAAATGACATTTAAAAAAAAAAAATAATAAAATGAAATAAAATAACTTATTCATAAAAATGAAATTCCCTTAATTTCCATGGTTCTTAAAAAAGCTAGTAGCACAAAATTAAATAAAATACAAACATAATAATCTGTTTAGCTGTATAGAAAAAAAAAAAAAAAAATATATGAACTGTTAATAAAAAATTTATTGGATGTTTTTTTCTAACATAAATGTTCATAAATTTTTTTTTTTGGATAGTAAACATTTATTATGAAAAGTTCGAATTTTTGGGGGTATGACCTAGTTGATGTTATTTTTTTAATTTAAGCTGTTTTATTCTACCTTATTTTTTTTTTTTTTTTATGTCTGCTAATAGTTGAAGGCTAATATTTATATTTTATCTATTCTTTCGTTCGTCGTTCGTTCGTTCATTCGTTTGTTTGTTTGTTCATTCATTCATTCATTCATTCATTTTATTTGTTTGTTCAATTGTTTATTTTTTATTTATTATTATTATTTTTTTATTTTATAATCCTCCGTTAATGCTTTTTTAATTAAAATAATAGCAATTATTACTATTTTTAATTTTTGAGAATGTTATAAAACATTAATGTTTGTATTTGTTCGAAAAATACCAATTCTTAAAATATAAAATACACCCACACACGCACACCTCTTTTTTTTTTTTTTTTTTTTTTTGTAATCCGTTGTATATTCACCATTTATATGAGAACATATGAGTTCACTATTGTACCTTGTAAGAGATATCTTCCATAAATAAGTATAGTCATATTAGTGAATTTGGAAGAAATAAAATACATTAGTAATTTTAGTGCTTAATAAAATTCTTTTTTTTTTTTTCCCCCTTTGATAAGTCCTATGAGGTATACCATACTCATAATGTTTATGCTATTAATTTAATTTACCTTTTTAATTTAAACTCATAAAACAACCTTGAAAAAAAAAAAAAAAGTTAATTTTTAATACATTTTAAATATTTGTATTATACATATATATATATATATTTATATACATACATATACACATATATATACATACGCGTACATATGCGTAGCATACCCAATGCCTTACATAAATTTTTAATGTGCGCTTACCAAGAAGTAAAAAATAAAATACCGACCTTTTTAATTGTTCTGTCATATATCTACACATCTGTGAACAATCAATGCATTTTAAATTACACCATATTTGTTATAATTAAATGAGTAAAACAAATTAATCGTGTTTTCAGCCTATTATGTCATTTTTTATAAAATAGCAACGCTGTAATTTGTTTAATTACATGTTGGATTCTTAACACCCCCTTAATCGTGAATATTATTTTACATTATATATTTTACGTTGTATATTTTACGTTGTATATTTTACGTTGTATATTTTACGTTGTATATTTTGCATTGTATATTTTGCATTGTAAATAATTTTTCCCTTATATTTTTTTCCTCTTAAGTATTCATCTTTTTATCTTGACTTTTTTCTTTTCTTTATTTTCCTTTCTGTGAACACATTTTATTATTTATTAGTGTCAATACGTATTCTTATAAAAAGAGCTACTAATTTCATTACGGATCTACAGAATAGTTTATTTACAATAAGTGATATCATAGCAGTATCTTTAATTACAGATTATTATATTGTCATTAAATGATCCCCTTATTTTCCAAAAAATGTGTATGCTTATCGTTTGCATTATATTACACTAAAAAGCATTAACACCATAAAAAAAAAAAAAAAATACAATAGTAAAATAAAATAATAAAATAAAATAATAAATATAAATCTAGTAAGTTTTTTCATAGAACAAAATTTGCATATAACCGTTAACGTATATGAACGTTTTCTTATATATTGTTGTACGCACGTTTGTTGATCTCTCGAGAATTTTGAACAAATTGACTTGTACTTTTGTCTCCTTTGGAAGACATTATATATGTGCATAAATATATACATATATATATATTAATGATTAACATGGCAGCGTTTAATGCCATTTTTTCCTTTTTTTTTTTTTTTTTGTCTTGTTACATTATTAGTTATTATTTATATTCAAATTATTTATAATCAACGTACATGCATATATACACATATACATACATTTTTAACTCCTTATGATGTAAGACACTTTATACAAATTACAAAGAACGTATTTGAGAAAGTTCTTGTTATGACACATGTATTATAGATGTGTAATGTTTTGTATAATATAAACAATATATTAGGTAGTACTTTGTCTTATGTTTTTTCTTTTTAAATACATTATTCTACTATTAGATAATAGTATATTACACAAACCTATGATACAGGTATTTTCAGGGGGATAATAACAAACTGAAAAAATAAAAACAATAGGAGGGAATACGTTGGAACATTTACTATACTGCTAAAGGTGTAAGGGGAAGATATACAATATAATATCACAAGGAAGAAAAAAAAAAAATTATTAAATAAAAAAATGAAGAGAATAATTAAAAGATTTAACGATAACCCATCTTCAACACAATTCGAAAATGAAACAAATAAGGACATAGACCCTGTAGAAACAACTTTAGAGACAAAATATAGAGAGAAGGAAGGAAATATGGACATAGAAAATATTGATATAAAAGATGACGCAACAAACAATTTTAATTATATTAACAGATATTTAACAGCAATTTTTGATATAGCAAAAAATGATGATTCCTCTTCATCAAAAGAAGACAACATAAAAAAAGGTACTAATGGAATTAATAAATTTACGGAAGAAATTTCACGTTTTAGCACAAAAAATCATAATGTAGATGATGAATGGGAATTAGGTAATACATATGAATTTGAAACAGTGGAAAGTGGAAATGCCCAATATGACATTTCTTCTCTAAGTAGGACATCAAATGTAGAGTATCACACTTCGCTAAATAGGGAAGTAAATCGTATCAATGTAGATAATTTAAAATTAAAGAAAGCCCGTACAGATATAATTGATGATAAAAATTGTGATAATATATTTGCAAACAGGGAAGTATTTAATTATTTTTATTCATTTAACGAAAATGACCACCTAGATGTATGGCTTAAAAGGAATGAAGACCTTTTTAACTTTCCCAAAAAATATAATGCAGAAAAGGACATAAATGGAAAAGAGGGTACATCAAGAGAAAAGTTTAACGACGATGTTGTAAAGGAAAAGACCTCAACTGAACGGAGAAATAAGTACACTCAGGAAAATGCTCCGCATTCTTCAAGCGGGAAAAAATATGCGGACAGTCTGCATCAGAAAGATAATCAAGAGCAGCTACAGCTGCAGCAACAGCAACATCATCAACTAATGCACCAGTATGAGAATAATATAAACCGAGGAATGGATTCAGCGAAGAACACAAATAAAGGTAAAAGGATTGAGAAGGAACAAATTCACAAGACATCGCATGATGAGTTAAGTAAAAATCTATTTCGTATGCATAATTACCAAAGTGAGGATGTACTTTATAGCTACTTCAGTGATAACGTTAGCATAAGTGATAAGCAACTAAAAGAAAGGTCAAATGAAAATATATTACAGGATCAGTGGAATGTAATACATAATTATTCTGGGAAAGGATTTAACGAATTTGCAAAGACGAATAATAACGAATATTACGAAGGAGGTGGAAATGATAAAATTTACAGCACTTATCAAAAAAGTAGAAGTGTCTATCCGAATTTTCCTTATCTTAAGCAAAGCAGTTTTTTAAAAGATCATTTAACTGAGGCTTATACAAACATTTTGGATAATAGAAAATATAATGTTCCTATTAAATTACAGAATTTAGAAATTGGTACAGATGATAATCCATTTTTTTCGGAACATATTAAGGAAAATATCAAAAACGAAGAAATGAAATTAAATCAACCCCCTGAAATGTGCCTTGATAATAAAAGGGTGGGCCCTTATAATTATGAAGATTATAATTTTAAGCATAATATTTCTCATTATAACAATATAAATGAAGATAAGAACACTTTTTGTTCAGGTATAAATAATGAAGTTCAGAAGGAAGTAGAAAATGATGGGTTAAACAAATATGATAATGTTATGTTGAATAGGAAAAACAACGTGAGTCAGGGAAAAACAGAAATTACCAATTTGTTTAAAAAAGATGACACACAGAAAGAGTGGAGTAATTTCAATAATAAGCAAGTCATATGTAGTGATATTGAAGGTTTAAGTATGAATAATAATTTAGTGAAAAATTCGATGAGGTATG
Organism: Plasmodium brasilianum; assembly: GCF_023973825.1. Lineage (NCBI taxonomy): Eukaryota > Apicomplexa > Aconoidasida > Haemosporida > Plasmodiidae > Plasmodium > Plasmodium brasilianum. The sequence continues at coordinate 1,655,551 of NC_090126.1, forward strand.
ACAATATAGAAGTAAACCAAAATTTAAGTAAAAAAAGTAAAGATAACTATTTGGAAAAAATGAGAGATTATATGTTACATAACAATGCCCTTTTTTCGAAAAAACCATATTTAGAAGAGAATAAAAAATGGGTAAATGAGGTAGATGAAAATGATCCACAAAATAATGTTAATGAAGGAAGTTTCAGAAATTCTGACATGTGCCGAAGCTTATTGTTGTCTTACTTGAGTAAGCAGGTGAACAGCATCGGAGTTTATGAACTGAATAATGAAGCTACAAAGAATTTTAATGGTGAAAAAGTTCGCGGTGGGAATTTAGGGCAGTACCAAGGGGACGTTGGAGGGTCTTCAGGGAGCGGTGCCATCAAGGGGAAAATTAATAATAACGATGATAATAATGGGTGTGATAATAATGGGTGTGATAATAATGGGTATGATAATAATGGGTATGATAATAATGGGTGTGATAATAATGGGTATGATAATAATGGGTGTGATAATAATGGGTGTGATAATAATGGGTGTGATAATAACTGGTGTGATAATAATGGGTGTGATAATAACTGGTGTGATAGTAATGGTAGTAATTATAGTGGAAACCGTGCATTTTTTCAAAATGATCATAACGGTATGCATAGCTCAAGTGTTAAGGACACACACAATATGGAGAAAATACGTGGTTGTAGTTACAAAGAGAACAATTTTAACGAAAAAATTCAAAAATTAAACGAAAAGGAAAGAACAGTTTCTACGTTATGGGAAAATAACTCAACCATAGAAGGAAATTGTTTTAACAATTGTCTTGACTCTTATGCTAATTCAAATGATATTAAAAAGAATAAATGCATACAAAAAGGATCATTCAGTGGAATGAGTAATCTTATTAATGATAGTAGAAATAACCATGTACTAAAGGAGACGCTAAAAAATAAGATAAAGTTTTTACTGGAACATGAAAGTGATGACATTTTGTTAAGTGAATATATTATAAATACCATAAATGATTATAATAAAAGCAAATGCAACATGGATAGTACTACTATATATGATAATAACTACAAAACGGAAGGACATATATGTGAAGATATTAGAACCAAAAATAATAATTACACAGAAAAAGACAAAATAATAGCTACCGAAGAAAATATTAAGAGAACAGATGATCAGATGAACAATCAAATAGTGAATAACAATTCAGATACAATACTTCATAAATGGAGGAACATGGAATGTAAACATACCTCTAATACACTTTACAATAAAGTAGAGGATGAATTGTATGATACTACTAATTCCCAGATCCAAAACACAGGTGAGGGTAGTAGTTCGACAGTTTTAAATTTCAATAATATATTATTACCTGAACAAAATAGTTATAACCAGCTTAATAAAAACATGAATATTAACTTGAATGTTAGCGATTTAATATCATTGCTAAACGCAAGTTCTGCTATAAATGGAAGTGATGTTATTTGTTCTGGTAAGGACCTCACTAGTAGTAAGGACTCCAAGTATTATTTAAGTCGATGTGACGAATTTAGAAAAAGCTGCAATTTCGAGGAGGGGTTCTCGGCCAGTTCCTCGATGTTTGAATCAAAAAGCGACCATAAGATTAGTGGTGCTGTTAGTAAGCTTGATATTAGGCTCGATAGTATGCACGACAGTATGCACGACAGTAAGCACGACAGTAAGCATTGTAACGGACCAACCTATAGCACACACGAGGGGTCCGGCAGAGAAAAAGGGGTAGTGTGCAACTCCCCCTCAGAATTCGCTACAAAGATAGAAACTGTACATCTTAATAATAAAAAAAGAGAGTTCAGTTACAATAATGAAAGAGGAGTGGTGCGTTATGCTGCTATCGGAAGGGAAAATAAAGATAATGACATTTTTGGAAAAAAGAATAGCATCTATCAATCGAACGAACAAAGAGATTTCACAGTAAATGAATCACAATATGAAAAAGTAAATAATCTTGTACATTTCATAAGTAAAAATAGTACGTTGGATGGAAATGAAAACTGTGCAGGGAATACCATTAATAGTACTTTCCCAAATAGTAATAATGTAAATAGTAATTCGAGTCATATAATGATACAGAATCATACAAAGGATAGAAGCATGTTCGAATACACTAAGAAGGAAACATATTATAAAGATAATACGCTCACAGATGATTACATAAAGAAAAAGCATAAAAGTGAAAAATTGATAAGTTCATTCCCTGGTGAGACTAATTCTTATCTTAAAAGCAAATGTGTTAAAAATAACAAATCCAAATGGGATAGTGGTAATTTTGAAAATGGCTATTTTAAAAAAAAGGAGTCGACTTGGAAGGGGCTACGAAATTTTAGTAAGACAGAGGAAACTAATGGAATGTGCAAAGAATGGAGTATGGGAAAGCAAGGGCATAACAAGTATGTTTCTAAATCAAAAGAAAAGGAATCTTCTCTTTGTTTTACAAGGAGCCACCATTACGGTAGAGATAGCGATGCAAATAACAGTTGCAATGAAAGCAGTGGCGGTAATGAAGGTAATACCTGCAGTAGTAGTAGTGACGGTAATAGCGCTAGAAGTACTAGCAAAGGTAACCCTCTCTGGCGAAGGAACACCCACTGGGGGGGAAGGTTGTCCACCAAGGCGTGCCGCAAGGACAGGTACGTAAGGTTTAAGAAAGGTAGTGTTGATATTAATATAAAGCCAAAATTAACGGGAAAATATACTATGTCTTATTTAAAAGAAAATAAAAAAAAAAAAAAAAAATGGGAAGAGATAGATGAATTACCATTTGAGGTGTTAAAAAAATTGGTTACTGAAGAAGAAAACAATTTAGAAAAATTACTACAATCGTTATATGATGACAGAATATTACCATTACTAATTAATATAAAAGGAAGAGCAGATGAATATCATTTAACAGATATATTAAAAAGCAATATAAAAAATGCATATAGTTTAAATACAGAAAAATATATAATAAAAATGAATAAGTCAGCTAACGATTATGTAATATATTTTTCTAATAAGAAAGAAAAAGATGACTACTTCTTTTCTATAAATAATTTGGTAGATGTTTATGATACATCTATGTGGTCTGAATTTGAAAAATATTTAATCCAAATAGCTAATTCTGAGGATCCTAATTTATATACATTTTCCGGGGGCAGATATGGGATGGCAAAAGAATTACAACGAAGAAATTTACCATTTTTTAAAGGGCTATATTTAGGTGAGTTATGCCAAATTGTTCATATAAGTACTAATAAAAAAATTATAGCATATGAAAATAATTACTTAAAGCCTATTTCTCAATGTCATAAATATACAAATGCCAAATTAGGTATTGTAAATACAAGTAGCAAAAATTTGGAAAATTATATTACAACTATAGATGAACTACGATTTTATTTGAGTAAATTATTGAAATATTATAAAGGGGGATTTAACATTTCTACGCTGAAAAAAAAATTAAAAAATAGATTCAACAAACAGCTATGCGAGAGTGTTTTCCACTGTATCAAATTGATAGAGGTCCTACAGTTAGAGCAGCTCAAGGATGTGTGCATCGTCGACACGCAATCCAAGGTTGTGCGAAGCCCCAGCGATGGTTAGATAAACAGAGAGGGGGATGATATTGATGTTGATAGTGATGGGGGTAGAAAAGAGGCTAAGGTGTAAACGTGTGAATGCAAATGCACGGGCTAAGACCGAAACCGCGTGGAGGTGGTGTGCCTAAATGGGGACGTAATATGTGCACATGAGTATGTACCTGTATGTACGTATGTGTGTACATGTAACATCGTGGTACATTTCTTATGTCTATCGGGGAAGTCTCTAAATTTTCATTCATATGTTTTTTTACCCCTCATATATAGTTCTTTTTCATGACAATCCACGGTAACTTATGAAGAGATTCCTTTGCTCCCATACATGAAACCGCATTGCAACGCAGTTGGCAAGATGAAAAGAAGCAAGATGTACATTATTAACGGAAGCATGGTCTCCCTTTACGTATACCTTTTCATACATATGTATGTGCACATATCTGGTATACAATTTTTTTTTTTTTTTTTTTTTTTTGTGCTACTCTTCTTTACAAGCAACCCTACGAAATTGGAATGTTTAAAAATGAAAACAATGAAACTTAGATATAGCAGAAGTTTTCCTATTAAATTCTACTAAAAAAAATTATCATAAAAATAATTCTATATTTTGTAAGAGCATAATGCATATACCACATTATATACTTCTGATTTTATAACGTTTCCTATTTTCCATTTGTTCAAAAAAGTATACGACTTTAAAAGTAGGGTAAGACAATTTTACAAAAATACTGTATAAATGAAAACTTATTTTGTTCACTCTTACAATAAATACAATTAAGCATTCATATTACACAGGCAGAACGTTTGATCATGCAAAAATGATGGCAAATGCACACCACTCACATTAAACTCGTATTTTACCTTTTCTCTGCATTCGTAAAAAGGTGTACACGTATGTACTTACGCACATGCATATACACTCATCCTCTCACTCAGTCACTCACTCACTCACACACATACATACATACATACATATGTATATGCAAATATAGGGGAATCTCTCCTGTAACGGACTCCAAATTAGCTAAAATGAAAAGGAGTTCTGGCTTGCAAAAAAAAGGGAAAACATATATCAATGTGCTTTCTTTAGCATGATAAGTTCATGCAAAAGTTAGGATAGAACTTTAAAAATTATTTATATTTCCGTTAAGCGTTTAACTTCACACAATGTAGAATGGTGCGTTTCCTCATTTTCTACTTACAAATTATGTCATTCTATTTTTTTTAAATGTAAAAAATTATGGCATGGTATTTTATTTTTTCAATTTATGTTTCATTTTGCCCCACTCATTTACTCTATATAATTCTCGTATCCTGCTGCCTAAACTTCCTTTCACGTTTTCATATTTGAAGTACTAACTACATAATAATATTTTTATTTTTTCCTTTTTCATCTTAGCAATTATATATAAAATTGTATACACAGAAAGAAGATGAACTCGCAACAACAAAGAAAAAACAAAAAATATAATAATAAAATAATAATAAAATAATAATAAAATAGAAAAAAAAAAAGTAATGATTATTTTATTTACTCTTAATGAAAAAATAAATGCATATACCTTGCATTACTCTGTACTTGAATTACCACATATATATATATGTATATATGTATATAGTAGTAATACCATTTTTTAAAAATGATGTGAAGCGCACGTAGGGGAATGGTCAACTTAAAATAATTCTATACTAATGTTAATAATAAAGTAGTTAATTTATTTTTTTTTTTCTAAATATAAAAATGTAAGCATTCAGATTGATATTTTTACTGTGGTTTTTTCTGTAAAATTGTGCTTGTTTTATTTTTTTACGTATTTTCTTCTTGTATGTATGTATATATGTATTTTTTTTTTTTTTTTTTTTTTGGTTTGAACTTAATTTTTTATATTTTAAAAAATAGAGAGAGAGAAAAAGAAAAAGAAAAAAAAAAAAAAAACTTTGAACAGATCAATAAGTGAATAATATATATATATATATATATTATTCATTTATGGGAATAATTAAACAATAGTAGATACATATGATGTTTATTCCTCATAAAAACCAGGAAATAAGTCATATATATGAAAGAAACAATGAAGCTACACTTTATATAGGTTATTATATAGAACACGTTCACAAATCAGTGATACACATATCGTCTATTTTTTGTTGTTGCTTTTTATAAAAAATGTCTCTTTATTAGCATATGTGAAAATAGCACCTCATATGTATAATAAATGCAAATGCGCGTCTATACATATATATATAAGTACATAAAATTTCTCCCTGCAGCAAATTTAGATACCCAAGTGGACGAAGAGATCTTGTGTGAACTGTTCATGCAGTGTGGTAATGTGAAGAATGTCCACATACCAAGGGACAAAATCAATGGGCATCATTCGGGTAGTTAACTATAAAACCATTTCGTCCACAACATTTTACTCATTTTTTACTCATTTTTTACTCATTTTATACCCCTTTTTTACTCATTTTTTACTCATTTTTTACTCATTTTTTACTCATTTTATACTCATTTTATACCCCTTTTTTTACTCCTTGTTTACTTTTTTTTTACTCCTTTTTTACTCATTTTATACCCCTTTTTTATCCATTTTATGCCATCAATTTGTACCACCATTGGTGGCTCCGTATTTTTTCCCATCAGGGTACGGATTCGTCGAATACGAATATGAGTACGAGTGTGAATACGCAGGGAAAGTGCTAAACATGACAAAGCTATTTGGAAAAGCGTTAAGATGTAACAAGGCATCTCAAGATAAAAGGTCATATGATGTTGGAGCCAATTTATTTATAGGAAATTTAGATGCAGAAGTAGACGAAAAGATGTTATTTGATATATTTTCATCCTTTGGTCAAGTAGCAACAGTAAGAATAATGCGAAATGAAGATGATACATCAAAAGGACATGGGTTTATATCATATGATAATTTTGAATCGAGTGATATGGCAATAGAAAATATGAACAATCAGTTTATATGTAATAAAAAAGTACATATATCCTATGCTTTTAAAAAAGATACAAAAGGTGAAAGGCATGGAACGGCAGCAGAAAGATTTATAGCAGCAAATAAAGCATTAACATTGTACCCTAATAATGAAAATACAGCTAATGGTATATCTTATAATAGTTCATCAACTATTGATAATACAACAAATAATAGTAATAATAATTATACTTCGATAAATAATGATAATAATTTATTTTTAAATAATATGATGATTTCATCTACAAATATAACTAAATTTCCCCATGATCCTATCCCCCCTCCCCTTATTAATTCTTTCTTTCCAACCAATCCACCACCACCTCTTTCATCCAATTTTATGCCACCAACTCATATTAACATACCACCAAATACAAGATCGAATAATTCGTATATAATGCCCTCAAAGGTTATCAGTAAAATGGTGGGTAGTATGCAACAGAATATGTCACCAAACATGCCACCAAATATGTCACCAAACATGCCTCCAAATATGTCACCAAACATGCCTCCAAATATGTCACCAAACATGCCTCCAAATATGTCACCAAACATGCCTCCAAATATGTCACCAATCATGCCGCCAAATATGTCACCAATCATGCCGCCAAACATACCTCCAAACATGCCGCCAATTATGCCTCCAATTATGCCCCCTAACATACCTTCAAATTTTCCTCCAAATTTTCCTCCAAATTTTCCTCCAAATTTTCCTCCAAATTTTCCACCAAATTTTCCACCAAATTTTCCACCAAATTTTCCACCAAATATTCCTCTAAACGTGCCTCCTACTATACCACCCACTATGCCACCAAACTTGCCCCCCATTTCGCCGGACGAAGGAACTTCAAATGCAACATCGAATGTTGAAACTAATCAAGTGAAAGAAAGTAAGGAATGTATAAACACCGAAAATCATGATTAAAAAATTAGCAGTAAAAAATTAGGAGTTAAATATCCGGAGTAAAAAATTAGCATAAAACAATTTGGAGTAAAAAGTGCACAATGAGCTATTTTTTGTAAGTACATAAAAGTTATGCCTACACGACGGTTCGTTTTTCCCAAAATTTGCAAAAATAAACTTCAGTTATGAAGACATGCTAGTATGTGCTTATTTGAAAAGTACGCACATCTGTACGTACATATATATATATATATATATATGTGTAATTGTGTGTGCTTATTGTTATGTTCCTTTTATACACATTTAAAAAAAAAAATGTTTTTTTGCACATCATCCCTCCCATAAGCAGACCATTTATCATAGCTTAAATGGCTTTTATTCATTGATTCAAGTATGTTTTATTATTTTATTTATTTATTTTTTTTATTAAAATTAATTTTTATATTGTTATAAAAAAGGATATATCAATAAAAGGAACTTTTAAAAATGCAAAAAAATTAAAAAAAAAAAAAAAGTATAAACTTGTAAAATAATTTAACCCCGTAATTTCCTCATATCGGCATGTTTTTGCTCCTTTACAGTTACTAAAAAATTATGTTTCACGAAAAGGGGCAATACGTTCATGTGTTTGCCCACGCACGTGAGTTCATGTTTATGTGTTTGTGTGGATACATGTATAAATCTATATCTATCATCCACTTGAAAAGGGTAAAAAAGGGCGAACTGTTATACATTACATTTCGTATATATACATATATACATTAACACATATACATATATATATATATATATATACATACATATACACATAAACACATATACATATATATATATATATATATATATATATATACCTTCCTATTTATGCACATAATTTGAATGTTAATCAACTCCCAACCGTTTTATAACATGAACTACGGCGATCCCTGCTTAAATTATAAACATATAGTACTACGCCATAATACATGATTGAAAAAAAGAAGCCCATATGAAATAAACAAACAAGGAAAAATAATTGTCTAATACGGAATGTGTCAATGTTTTAGTCTACTTTTAAAATACACTTATGTTTTATTTGTCAAACATTAACATAGGCGTAAAACCTTCTCTCTTACAGTACACCAAAAAAAAAAAAAAAAAAGGGGAGAATTTAAAAGTCGTTCCATTAAGGCGGGACAGAAAATTGGGAAGGCTTAAATGTTACTTTATCGTACGTACTCATGCGCACCTGTACCCATGCATGCATATATTCATATATACATACTTTATGCGCGTAGGTATGTATTTATGTAATAAACATTTTTGTACGTTTCCTTCAAAAACAAACAGAGCTCATAACAAAATGAAAGGGGGAAAAAAATACAAAAAATTAAAATTAAAATTGAACAATTTAACGGAAAAAATAATACATGTTCATAAGATTAAAAAGTAAACGCATAATTAAATATGTAAATAGCCAAATAAATCTAAAACGAAATATACGTTTTGTCAAATAAATGTATCACCAAATAAATGCATAATCAAAACAACATGCGCACGAAATGAGCGTAAAAAAAAAAAAAAAAAAAAAAAAAAAAAATTTTTTAAAATTCGTTTAATGCTATAATTAGAGTAGAGGGAAAAAATTATTTCTCCTTAAAATTAGCGCATATATATTTCTTGCCAAATTAGTACATAAAAATAGGTACTACGAAAAGGAATTCTTATACGTACATATATACATACTACACGCATGTACGTAAAGGTTTAAAAAATAGCAAGTGTTAAGTGTAATCACAGGCTAAGTTATTGCGACAATGCACTTTAGAAATTGGGATACAAAACAATCTCAAATGTAAATATAACTATATATATATATATATATATATATATATATATATATGCATATACATATATACATTTTTTTGCGTGGAGCAATAAGAGAATTTTTAAGGTAAAGTAGACATTTGCCGCACCCCTTACCAAATTGGGAATAGCGAAGCGCAGGAGTTTTATAATACTCTAAAAGGTGGAGGGAAAACAAGATAAAAAATAGAATAGTAGATTAAAATATATTATAAACTAACTGATATGAAGAGAGGGGCATATAACAAGTTATGACAAACTAGTAACTCCTGATGAACATAATAAAAGGAGTAAAGTCATTAAACGGAGCGTAATACCAGCGTTTAGTAACCATATCGTATTAGCGCAACAGAAGCCTCTGAAGGACTTTCATATGTTAAGAAAAACGGGGGGACAATGATGGTAGTCCACAAAAAGAGTATTAATAAAAAAAAAAAAGGCAGGAACATGTACGAGTTGTACTTAAGTATGCATGAAGAGAAGTATAAAAAAGTGGAAGAAGAAAAAAGTACAAATGATGAAGCTTATGTTGTAGATTTAGAAAGAGAGGTAAAAATAAAGTTAGAAGAACAAAGTAATTTATTGTCAATTAAAGGTATAGATAGAGTTGATATACAACAGAAAAAAGGAAAACATTCAATTATATGTATTCATTATATTAAAAATATGTGTATGAAAAATTTATTTTGTAATTATTTACATCAACTTATATATTCAAGAATACCTACATGTAAAAATTATTTAAAGTATAATTATTGTGCTGATAGGGTAAGAGGTTCATGTATGTTTCGTCATACTTTAGAAAATACAAATAGTAATTATTACAACGATAATAAGGATGAATATTTAGATGATATTATCAAATTTCTACATGAAAAAAATATATGTGTAAATTATCTCTTAGGTTTTTGTAATTTAGGATATAACTGTAGAAAAATTCATATAAATAGGACAAGAAAATATATTAACATTATAAGTATCCTGCCCAAGTTTTATTTAGATGAAATACTAATAAATAAAAGCTTATATACCAATCTATATAGTAACTCGAAAAAGTTTATAAATGATATGAATAAATTAAGGGATGCTTTAATAGTACTAAGTGGTGAGAAGTATTATGATAAAACGAATATTTCGTCCAAAAATGAAAAAGATTATAACTTAACAGATCATTTTAAAAATACAAATACCATGATGAATAATAATAATATTAATGAAAGTCATCATATTATTCCAAATAGTAATGGTACCAGCAGTAGTAGACTGGATACTCCAAGTTCGAGTAATGTCGAAGCGTACACCATGCTTAATAGGCAATCTGCAGTGTTGATGGATGTAAGCGGAATGGTTGGTGTGCACATGAATGGGGTGGAAATAAACAATAAGAGCAACAATAACAGTAGTAACGCAGTTCCTGGGGTACCAAATGATAGTATCATTAAAGTTAACATTGACAGGAGTGACAATAACTTGGGTAACAGTAATAATGATAATAATAATAGTAATAGTAATAGTAATAGTAATAATAATAACAATAATATTAATAATAATAATAATAAATAATAATAATAATAATAATAATAATAATAATAATAATATAATAATAAATAATAATAATAATAATAATAATAATAATAATAATAATAATAATAATAATAATAATAATAATAATAATAATAATAATAATAATAATAATAATAATAATAATAATAATAATAATAATAATATAATAATAATAATAATAATAATAATATAATAATAATAATAATAATAATAATAATAAATAATAATAATAATAATAATAATAATAATAATAATAATAATAATAATAATAATAATAATAATAATAATAATAATAATAATAATATTAATAATAATAATAATAATAATAATAATAGTAATAGTAATAGTAATAGTAATAGTACTAATAATAGTAATAATAATAATAGTAACAGTAACAGTGTTATGTATAATCAGGCGTGGGAAGAAGGGCATGGTAGCAGCGGCCACATAGATATTAGGATAAACCATAACAACTGTATGGAGGAGAAATATTTAAATAAATATAATACTATATTGAATAACTGGAATAATGAAAAGGCATATCAGCACAGTAATATGAATAAGAACTGTTCATATAATAACGAAAATAAAATGATAGGAACAAATAACGACATGGTATTAAATATACCTAATGTATACGACATAAATAATAGCAAGTTGATTGAAAATGATAAAATAAAAGTTTTTGTTATCAAATGTAATCAAATATCACATTTATATTTATCTATATTATATGGAGTTTGGGCAACTGGTAAAAACAATACAAGAAAATTTATCAATTTATTTAAAGAAAATTATACTATAATTTTTATATTTTCTGTTAATGAAAGTGGAGGATTTCAAGGATATGCAAAAATGATAACAATGCCGATAAGAAATTTATTTGAAAATTTATGGGGTCCAATTACTAAAAGATTAGGTGGTAATTTCCGTATTCAATGGATAAAAATAGCCAAAATCGATTTTGAAGTTTTTAAAAATATGGTTAATCCTTATAATAATAATTTACCTTTAAAAAAAAGTAGAGATGGTACTGAGTTGCCTTTAAATTTAGCTGCAATTATTTGTAATAAAATTCATATTTTACCCAATGAGGATTTCTTAGCTGGAACGATATATGAATATAAAAGAAGGATTAACCACTCTTCCTTTTTTCTTAATTTACATAAACAAAATTTACTTAATACAAATACCATGTGGGATATGCTCATTTTTAATTTAAATCAAAAGTCCGATTGCCAACAGATTACGTTCGTCGATGGAACAGAACAGAGCATTACATAAGTGCACGTGGACAATTTTTACCCCATAGGTCGTATTACATAGCTAAAAAGAGTGTTAAATGTTGGCCGTTAAAAGTAGGAAGTCAACATACGAGTTCACTGTTACCATATAAGTAGGAAGTCAGCATACGAGTTCACTGTTACCATATAAGTAGGAAGTTACCATATGAGTTGGAAATCAAAATTCGAAAATTTAGTTAAATATTGAATGTTAAAAATTCAATATTTTATGTTCAAAAAGGCAGGAATAATTACACAACTCCTTAATTTGGAGCCACGTAAAATTGGCCTAGGAAAAAAAAAAAAATTTTATCGGTGCAAAAAGGTACATATATATTTGTGCATAACATTGCATGTATTGTGTGCATAAGTGCGCATACATGTTTGCAGTGCGTACCTAAATATATATATATATATATTATATATATTATATATATATGTACGTATATATGTATGTACACAAGTATGTATAATATCGTGCGCGACATTTCTCTTGCTGCAAATTTAAATGTAGAGAATTATAAAATAAAAAAAAAAAAAAAAAAAAGCCTAAGCAGTAGGCATTACGGAATTAAGCAGTAAGCTATAAAAATATAGCAATGAGCAATGAACAATGAACAATGCGCAATGAACAATGAACAATGAACAATGAACAATGAACAATGAACAATGCGCTAGTAAACAATCAAGTGATGAACAAAAGGACGACATGTCATTTTGTACTAAGTGTAACAAGTTTAAAAAGGAAAACTCATTTATATCTTTTTTTATATATACTTTTACGAAAACATTTTTTGTCCCCTTTTTTTAATAATTTTTGAATTACATGAATGCTGTACTAAAACACAACTATAATTAGCGTTTGAGTAAAGGTATAATAAAATAGTAACAAGGAAATATAACCAAAATAGAAAAAAAAAAAAAAAAAAATACAGAAAACTAAGGAGTAGGAAATTACATTGATTATACAAATATTTTGTCCTTTCTTATTAAGGGAAAAAAACAATTTGTATTTTTAAATGAAATAATTTACAAGCATATTTGAAGCTAGCTAAAATACTTATGAGAACAATAACATTTAGGTTATTATTTATTTTAAATAGGTATTACTGCTTTGCTCTTTTTATTTGCATCTTTTTTTTTTTTTTTTTTTCTTTTTTTTCGCGTTAACGTATTTTTGAATAATTTATATACTGAAGTACGTACATGCAAAGGTTTATACATATATATATTTATATACATACTGCATACATACTGCATACATACATACATTCATACGTACGTACATACATACATACATACATACGTATATCCTTGTATATGTACATACACTCATACCCACATACCCACATACCCACGTGCATATATTACTGCATCCAAAATTTGTCCTTAATAATTAAAAACCCAAATTGTTAAAAATGTACAAACTCAGATATTTAAATTTTTTTTTAATTTTTGTTTTGTTTAATTTATCAATAAAAATAATAAGAAGTTTTAGCTTATTCCAACATATCGAAAATATAAGCAACCCAGCATATTTTAAAAAAAAGCCGAGTATGGTTTATGACTTAATCGTTATTGGTGGGGGAAGCGGGGGAATGGCAGCCGCTAGGAGAGCAGCCAGGTAATTTAGGAGGATCTTAAGTATATGCAAAAATGTGTACTCACGTATATACTTGCATATATACATGCATGTGCACATACCAGTATATTCATGCATATATACGTACAGGTGTACATATGTATATGTGTATTCTTATGCCCAATATTGCGCCTGCTAGTACATGTGTATAATGCATATATGAAATATACATTCATACTTTCCATAACCACAGGCATAAAGCGAAAGTTGCTCTTGTGGAAAAGGCGCACTTAGGTGGGACATGTGTAAATGTTGGCTGTGTTCCAAAAAAGGTACCAAATAAAAGTGAAGGAATTTAATGGGGAAATGCCTCACCTACTCACAGTGTATATGAGGATCATTTGTATCCACATGTGTTACACCTACGTGCGAACATACATGCATACATATGTTCATATGTACATATGTACATATATATATATATATATATATATATATATATGTATATATATATTTGAGTGAAGAGATAACTCCGTAAAAACAATGCATATGTCATTTTTTTGTGCAAAAGTAATGTGTACATTGCATTGATTATCTATCTAGCTATTTTTTTGTTTATTTTTTTATTTTATTTTTTTATTTTATTTTTTTATTTTATTTTTTTATTTTATTTTATTATTTTATTTTATTTATTTTATATATATTTTATTTTTTATTTTTTTTTTTTTTGGTACTTCTCACTTAGATCATGTTCAACGCAGCGTCTATCCACGATATTTTGGAAAACTCGAGGCATTATGGATTTGACACGCAGTTTTCTTTCAATTTACCACTTCTAGTAGAGAGGAGAGACAAATACATTCGAAGACTGAATGATATATATAGGCAGAATTTAAAGAATGATAATGTTGAGCTTTTTGAAGGCACAGCTAGCTTAATGAGTGAAAATAAAGTGTTAATAAAAAAAGCAAAAAATGTAAATGATGAAGAGAATACGGATGAACAAATGATTGAAGGTAAGAACATACTTATAGCAGTTGGTAATAGGCCAATTTTTCCACCAGTGAAAGGGATAGAACACACAATTTCAAGTGATGATTTTTTCAAAATAAAAGAAGCAAAAAGAATAGGTATTGTAGGAAGTGGATATATAGCAGTAGAGTTAATTAATGTTACAAAAAGATTAGGAATCGAATCTTATATATTTGCAAGAGGAAATAGATTATTAAGAAAATTTGATGAGACTGTTATTAACGAATTAGAGAATGATATGAAAAAAAATAATATCAATATTGTTACCCATGCTAATGTAGAGGAAATAGAAAAGGTAAAGGATAAGAACTTAACAATTTATTTATCCGATGGAAGAAAGTTTGAACATTTTGATTATGTAATATATTGCATTGGTAGATCACCAGATACTAAAAATTTAAATTTAGACAAATTAAATATTAAAACAAATAATGATTATATAATTGTTGATGATAATCAAAGAACGAACTTAAAAAACATATATGCTGTAGGTGATTGTTGTATGGTTAAAAGAAATAAAGAAGTAGAAGATTTAAATTTATTAAAATTATATAATGAAGAGCCATATTTATTAAATAGTAAAGAGAGTAAGGAAGCAAATTTATATTATAATGTTCAGTTAACTCCTGTAGCTATTAATGCAGGTAGACTACTTGCAGATAGATTATTTTTAAACAAATCAAGAAAAACAAGTTACAAACTCATACCAACAGTAATATTTTCTCACCCACCTATTGGAACTATTGGTCTTTCAGAAGAAGAAGCAATACAAACATATGGAAAGGAAAATATTAAAATATATGAATCAAAATTTACTAATTTATTTTTTTCAGTATATGATATGGAACCATCTCAAAAAGAAAAAACATATCTAAAATTAGTTTGTGTTGGTAAAGAAGAATTAATTAAAGGTTTACACATCATTGGTTTACATGCTGACGAAATTGTTCAAGGATTTGCAGTTGCCTTAAAAATGAATGCTACAAAAAAAGATTTTGATGAAACTATTCCAATACATCCTACTGCAGCAGAGGAATTCTTGACCTTACAACCATGGATGAAATGAAAGGGTTACAATTTTTAAATTAATATACATCTTACTATTATATATGCTAAATTTGCTGTGTATAAAAAGTTGTGCTGCTATATTTCTTTTATATAAAAAATGATTAGCTTTCTACCATTTTAAAATGCAACTTTGCATAAAAGTAGTTCCCATCATAGCTTCATTTTTTTTTTTTTTTTTTTTTTAAAAAGCGGAAATTACATATTTATATTAAAGAAAAATCGTAATGTTCTTTATCGACTTAATGGTCATCATAAAATTTTGGTGAAATTTGTATTATTTTTGAATTTATATATATATATATATATATATCCATATCACTTTGTACTTTAATATTACAATATAATAACCACCTGCATAAATTTTCATTAAACATAACATCATTTGTATAAGCTATAATTAAGCCATTAGATGGTGAACATGCGAGAATTGCCAAAATGCATTCCGTTATCCTTGTAATTATGCTACATATGTTTCAATTGGAAATTTTCATTTATGGAAGGAGAAAAGCTATTATTTTTTTGCTGTGCTTTTTTTTTTTTTTTTTTTTTTTTTCAAGTTAAAAATTAAAAAGAATGCTCATGCATATTAACGTAAAACATAAATGTTCGTATATAAATGCATAAGTGGTGGGGGGGAGTCAAAATGCATATGTGCGCACGTATGTATTATATATATAAATATGTGCGTGTGCGTACGCATGACTACGACAATGGTGGGTAATATACTCGCGCAATGGTAGTTCTTACATACGCCTACAAAACTTCCTCTCCTTTTATGTTTTCCATATCGTATTTTTCCAAATTTATTCAGATAAAACAGTATTATGCACAGGGTACATTAACTGTCGGTACCTCTCTCCCCCCTCATTGACACACACACATAGATACATATATATATATATATATATATATATATATATATATATATATATATATACATGCATATACATATACCCACTCACGGTTTCGCATTTCTGTAGTATAGATAAGACTTGGCAATAGCATGACTACATAAGTTATTAATATTATCATTCAGTAAATTGTTACTCATAGTTAAGACATACGGAAATAATAAAGATGGTTGAGGAATACTTTTGAATATGTTTTGTAGATTTATATCTTCTTCGTTTGCATCTAAATTATCATGTTCAATTTTATTTTTCTCTTTTTCTAATTTTTTCTTTTCTTGATAAATTTTTTGTGTTTGCAATTGTTTGAATACGTCTTTTTTATATTTAATAATTTTTTCTTGTTCTGTTTTTAACATTTCTAAAGATTTGCACGTATCCTGAATATGACTTTCTAAAGAATCTACCTCTAACGTGTTTAGATAATCCATTGTTGAAACGAAATTTTTATTTTTATTTTTCAGAACCTTTAAAAATAACGAATTTATAATTGAATTCTTAATACGTATAGGTATCCTTTGTAATATATTTTTACTATTTAGTCCCCTTTTATTTAACTCAACATTTAATATATCACTAAACTGCGTGAAGGTAGAATTCTTTATTTGATTCTTAATTTCAAATACAACATCTACATCTATTTTGTAAGCTGAGAAAATTAATTTTCCATATTTTTCCCCAAAACATAAAACAAATGAATTCTTATTAATTAGAGAACATAATAATAACGTTGCTAACACTTCTTTTTTTTTAATATCACAAACATTGATATAAAAACCAAAAGATGTTGTTTCGAAATTTAGCTCTGCCATAATATTTACATAATCGTCATAATAGTTATTAACTTCACTTATGTATTTTTCTCCATCTTCTTCATATTTATTTTTATTAAAATATAAAACTAAATTATTTAATAACTCATTATATCTTTGCTTAGATATTTGATACCTATTTGTTAATTTTGAAATTTTGTCAATACATATATCTTCAATATTACAAACACAAAACGATTGATTAATTTCTACTGTATTTAATTTTTTCAAATCATTCCTTTTATTTTTTTTTTGATCTTTATTAGAGGTACCATCTCTTTTCTTTTTTCTTTTTTTATCATCATTTTCATTATCATATTCTTCCATATCGTCTTCTTCATCTTGTTGATTCGCATCATCGTCATCATCATCTTCATCCTCTTCGTCCTCTGCATCTTCATCTCCTCCATCGTGATCATCATTATATCCATCCGCATTATTACCCTTTCCCTTTTTTTTTTTTTTTTCGATTTTTTTTTGTTATCTTCATTATTTTTAATATAATAACCTAATAATTCTCCACGTAAGTCCTTATTTTTGGATATATTACTAATAACAACGCTATTTAGAACTATTTCAAAATCATCTCCTGCTACAGATGTATCACTTTCATTTCCCTTTTCTTCATTTATCGTTTCAGCATTCTCTTTCTCTTGTTCCGCTTTTTCTTGTGTCGCTTCTTGTTTTTCTTTGGTTTCTGTGTGAACCCGTGAGTGTGGTGGAACGTATTTCATTTTTCCAGGCCTTTATGGGAGTACCCTGCGCTAGTAATACATGTGCAAGAAGGCATACGTATGTATGCATGTGTACTAAAGTATACTTATATATATACGCAATTATATGTGTGTACTGCTACGGATGGCACTTATGTGTTCATGTTTATGTTGTACGTGTATAATTATATACTAATGATTGCGAAAAGAAGAATTGTCTTTCCCCTTTCACAACATAGCATATCACAAGTTAAATATTTGGAGTACCTCTATATTTTCGATAATACCAAAAAAATAAAAGGAAGAGAAAAATTTTCAGTTCATTCAATTCTCTAAAAAGAAGGAAAAAATATATATCATCTTTTTGTATGTACTTTTGTGCGCATGGCAGAGTTGTCAAACACGTCAAAGTGTAAACAAACTTGCAGAGAAGCACATATACGTACATACAAAACTACATATATATATACATACAAAACTACATATATATATACATACAAAACTACATATATATATACATACAAAACTACATATATATATACATACAAACATACATATGTATATACATACAAACATACATATATATATACATACAAACATACATATATATATACATACAAACATACATATGTATATACATACAAACATACATATATATATACATACAAAACTACATATGTATATACATACAAACATACATATATATATATACATACAAAACTACATATATATATATACATACAAACATACATATGTATATACATACAAACATACATATATATATACATACAAACATACATATGTATATACATACAAACATACATATATATATACATACAAAACTACATATGTATATACATACAAACATACATATATATATATACATACAAAACTACATATATATATATACATACAAACATACATATGTATATACATACAAACATACATATATATATACATACAAACATACATATGTATATACATACAAACATACATATATATATACATACAAAACTACATATATTTATACATACGTACTTCCGTATAAGCACATATGAACGTAGCACATAGAACGGTTCAGCAACGTTCATACATTTGCAGTTACGTGTTCCTTTGACGAGGCTATAACTGTATTGTACTATGCTATGCTATTCTTTTTTTTTCTTTGTTTTTTCCAAGAAAATATTAAAAATATACTGCTAAAATGGGTAATTCGTAAAAGGGAACGTTAAAATTGTTTTATATATATATATATTTATATATTTATATGTGAGTACTACGTATATCACTTATAAACAATGAGCCGTCAGTCCTCTATCTTCAGCCCAAAAAATGTTCCTTCACAATGTAAAAGGTAAATATATACATATCAAAATGTTTATGTTCAGGTTTATGTTTCACTAAAAGGAGTAGAGAGCATGAACGAAATTAAAAAAAATTAAAATAAAAGAAAATAAAATAAAAGAAAATAAAAGAAAATAAAAGAAAATAAAAGAAAATAAAGAAAATAAAAGAAAATAAAAGAAAAGAAGAAAAAAAAAAGTAATTAAAAATAATGAAAATCAAGTAATTAACAAAAAGTAAAAATGTAATTATATTTATACCAAAATTCGAGGTGAAATTAAAAAAATAAAAATAAAAATATTGCAGTAAAGTTTTAGCAGTAGTTAATGTATAATATTATAATTTTTCGTTCCCCGAACATATTGCCTATTGCATACATATAAATATGTATATATATAAATATTATACATGTAAATATATATATACATTTACACGTCTGTACGCGCAACGTTTTGCGTATATTCAATTATGTAGTAATGTTCTTTATGCGTATAAATCCCCATACCCTTTTTTTTTTTTTTTTTTTTTTCCAACAAATAATACCTTTCATTTCAAATTACAATTTTTTTTTTTTTAAAATAAATTTCACTTTTTCACTGGCAAATTAAGAATTCTACATTTTTTTCAAAACATGGATTGTCGTAACTTTGTATATATATATATATATATATATATACTTTTATACATTTATAAATCTATACTTATAAATCTATTCATATATTAATTTGTAATGGTGTGCATGGTAATTAAAAAAATATATTTTTTACGTTGTAAGAAATTAAAAAATTTAATAATAGATGAAATGATTTAATTCTCTACAGGACTGTTAGTTTGCAAAATAACAATTTTTAGTACTCCTTTTTCTCCCATTTTGTCATATTTTTCTATTTTTTTTTTCCATTTTTTCCGTTTTTCCCTTTTTTCTACATGTGTTATTTGATTTTGCTTCCCCTTCTTCGTTCTTCCGAATAGTTACAGAAAGCACTATTTCTCTGAATTTTGATGAACGCGCAATTTTTTTGATAATGCTAATTATGGCACAGTCAGATGGTAATATAAACATTTACATATATATATATGGATGAATATGTACATACATATAGACAAATGTTTACGTGTGCAAATATGTATATATATATATATATACATACACATATACATATATATACATATATATATATATAATATATATATGTGTAGGTGTACTTTAAAATGTGTTGAAAATATACATATTTAAGCGTGTTACTGAAAATAGTACAATATTATCACCCCCTTAGTAGAGCTAAACCAAGATCTACCCAAGAAAAACAGCCAAAATGGTGTTAACCTATCACAAGAAATGTACAAATAAAATAAAAAATATAGTAAAATGTACTAAAATAATATGAAAAAAAAAAAAAAAAAAGAAATAGCTATTTAATAATAGCTTCCCTCCCCCTGTCTATCCATTTTGAAGTATGTGTTGTGATTTACCTTTTTACAAAAATATGTTTTAAATAATCAGATATGATGAAACAAATATTGATGAACTAAAAAAAAAAGTGAATGATTTAGAACTGCAGCTCGAATATGAAATAAATAGACACGATGCTGAGATTAAGGAAAGGTAAAAGGAAAAAAGAAAGTTCTTAAAGAAAAAATATGTGGAAAAAATAAAGAAGACGATAGAAAAAAAAAATTCATTTTTTGTAATGTATTATTTATGCACACGTACATGTGGTATATATGTGTTTATGTGTATACTACATTTGCTTATAATGCCCACGTATTATATGTAAATATATTAATGCACAACTGCACGAATGTGTGAGTGTATGAATGTATGGATGTAGGACTTCACAAATGCAAGAACGTACGGGTCGCCCGTGAACACTGCCGCATTTTTTTTTAAACAAACGCAGGGATGAAACGATAAAAATGCTTGAGGAAAAAATAAACGAACTGGAAAACTGCAAAAGAGAAACAGAAGAAAAGGATGATGCTATTTTAAATATGAGTGAACAACTTTTAATATTATCTAATAAATATGATATTTTAGTAAAAGAAACTAAATTACAAGAAGAAGAATTAAAACATCTTAAGAATAAAAAAAGGTATAGAAATGATGAAACAAATGAATATATAGGAACTTTGAAAAAACAGAATAATGATTTTAAAAAAGATAACGAATTAATAAATGATAAGAATGCTCAATTATTAAAAGAAAACAGTACATTAAAAAATTCTTGTAAAATATTACAAGAACAGTTGGACGAAAATAGGAAAAACTTGGAACTTGTTAAGAAGCAAATAACAAAAGTAGGGCATATAGGAAGTGCTTGATATGCCTCTCTCGCATATTTGGAAAAATAAATGCATAATATAGTGCACCTTTAATTGCCCTATATTCGTTTTATACGTCCACTTTTAAAAAATTTTTTTTTTTATATAAATATATGCATGTATAACTACATTTACACGTAAAACTATGTATGTATATATGCTTATCTACATGACAGGATTTCGATCAGAAGAATGCACTGAAGATACTAAATATAGGAACCGTTAGTATTTCTCTAATTCATTACATAGATTATTAGCAAAACTGTGGTTTCATTTTTGCTTAAACTGGCAACTGGGAATCTGCCTCTTCTTTGAAAATATTCCCTCTATTTGTGGAATTGCAAATATATATTTTGCTTTATTCCTGCGTCGCTGCCTTTGAATTTCGTTTCTAACTTTTGCCATATTATCCCATATTATTCCATATGTTTCCGTATTATCCCATACTTTGCCGTATTATGCCTCATTTTTCCATATATCTTTTTTTTTCTTTCCTCAATACAGGAACTGATATACAAAAGGAATGAGAATACAGGTAATTTGTAACCCCTTTTTTTTTTTTTTTCTCATAAAATTTAGTTAGGTATAGCATTTGTTTTTTCTTTCGTACTGTTCATCCTATTATATACAGATAACTCGAATTCCCTTAAATTAGAATTAGAATATAAAGATATGATAATAAAAAGGCTACTAAGAAAAAGGGTTATCGATGAGGAAGTGATGAAACTTGAGTCGAACAGCAAAAACAATGGCAGTGACAACAGCAATGGAAACAGCAGTGGAAACAACATTGACAATAATGATAATAATAATAACAGTAATAACGGAAGAAGCAATAGCAATGACCAGCTAGTTAACTATAAAGTAATACAGACTCAGAATAGTGCCTCCTTTTTGTACTCAGCAACCACATTTTTGTTCTCCATTTTTGCTTTATTATTTTATTTTTATATTTTACTTTTTATTTTTACTTTTTATATTTTACTTTTTATTTTTACTTTTTATTTTTACTTTTTATTTCTACTTTTTATTTTTACTTTTTATTTCTACTTTTTATTTTTACTTTTTATTTTTACTTTTTATTTTTACTTTTTATTTTTACTTTTTATTTTTACTTTTTATTTTTACTTTTTATTTCTACTTTTTATTTCTACTTTTTATTTTTACTTTTTATTTTCAATTTTTAATTCTATATTTTTATATTTTCTTTTTAGCAAAAAGTGGACGAACTATATCAGAAATACCTCAATTCCCAAAGTGATAACGATAAATTGAACGTACGAAAAGAAGAGAAAAAACAATGAAATATAATAAAGTATAATATAATCTAATATAATGTTATATGATAAAAAATAATAAAGTTAAATAAAGTTAAAAGAAAAAAATAAAAAATAAAATAAAATAAAATAAAATAAAACGACAGAGACCTTGTAGAATGAAGCGCGTATGTTTACATTAAGGAAGTGCAATTTATGTGAAAAAATATTTTTTGTTACCATCTTTTCAGAATAAAATTAGCAAATTAAACGACAATATAAATGACCTGAAAAAAGAAAACGTTGACCTGTTGAGCATTATAGTAAATTTTTTTTTTTTTTTTTTTTTATATTTTTTCTCACCATTAGTGCTCTATTGCTTTGTATAATATTTTACTATGAGTTACCCATCTTTTTGTTTTATTTTTTTCTGATTGGACGAAAATTTTTTTTTTTTTTTTTTTTTATATTTTTTCTCACCATTAGTGCTCTATTGCTTTGTATAATATTTTACTATGAGTTACCCATCTTTTTGTTTTATTTTTTTCTGATTGGACGAAAATTTTTTTTTTTTTTTTTTTCTCCCCCCCCTTTTATTAAGGACACATTAAGAGAATACATAAACAAGGTGTATAAGGAGGATGTGAATATTCATCAGTAATTTATAATAATATAATATTTGGAAAAAAAAAAAATATGTACACATATACTAGGGAGTATAGCGCATATTTTTGTATAATTGTTACTGCGCCATTTGATATTAATAATGTATTTAAAAGAATGAATTTTATTTTACACGATTTGTATAATTGCACATAAACCTACAAACAAACCTACATATGCACTGTATTTTCCGTACTATCCCTTACAGATTTGATGATTTGATAAATAATCTTTTGAAGGAGAATTCGACCTTAAATGAAGAGTTGACGAAGCAAAAAAGAAAGTAAGGATTAAAAAAAGTAGAAAAAAATTATAAAGGCTCAAAAGTGGGGGATACAACATTATACATCCTTTTTTTTCTTTTTTTTTATGGTCTCATGTGATATATTTTCCTTTGTAGGAATATGGTGGACACGTATTACTTTAACAAAGAATTACAATTTATGCAAAATGACAAATTAAAAATTATTGAAAAATTTGATAACACAAATATTAATAAAATCCCTCATTTATATAAACCACTCAATGTAACCCTCAACGAGGAAAGTAATAATAGGGATATGGAACATGCTCTGTTTGATGGTGGTTATAATAGTAACTCTTAATAAATTTTGAACATATATAAGGAGAAATCTTACATATGCACATATATCATTTAGTCAAACAAACGAGTAAATATTGACAATTTTGGCTTATGTTTATGTGCAGCATTTATATTAACAACATTCAAAATAAAAATAAAGAAGAAAAAAAAAAAAATAAAAATAAAAACTTATACCTCTTCCCCCACCTTTATCGTTTACCTTTTATGGAAACTTAGACATATTAATTTATTTATATTCGTCTTTTAACATATGGTTTTACATATGTTTTTACGTATGTTTTAAATGATATAATACAATTGATCAATTGTTTTTTTGATTTTTTTTTTTTTTTTGGAGCTACTCTTTCATTACTATGTTTACTATTACTATGAATAATGCTAGAGAAATGTATATTCAAAATAATAATAAAAAAATAAAATGTAAAAAAAAATTGACCGAAGGCATTTCCTCTTTTCTAGTGAAGTACAACTGTAATTATCAATTTAAGTTAAACAAAAAAAAAAAAAAAAAAAAAAATAAGAAAGAAAGAAAGAAAGAAAGGATGATTTCCTTCATTTTTACTTGTCAATAAATTTTTTTTGTGTTTTTATGTGATATTTGTTCTCTAATTTTTTTATTTTTTTAATATTTATGTGAATATGTCTGATGCATGGACGTTTGTGTGTGTTTATATGAATTATATAAATGTATATGTAATGTATATGCATATATATTTTTATTTTTACCTTCATTTTTATTGTGATTTTAATTATAATTATAATTTTAATTTAATTTTTTTTTTTTTACGTCTACTAAGCATTTCCTAAATGAGCATACTATTAAGCACATACCTATTAAAAAAGCAAAAATGTGTTATTCATATGAATGGGTAAATACATTTGTCAAAGTTAATGTTAGAGTTTTTTCCATTTTTTAAAGAAAAACTTTGTATGTATGGGTATATGTATAAATAAGTATGTACGTACGTATGTATGGTGAATATACGCCCTTCTTTCCACGTTAATACTCAAGAGAAAACGCGCACATATCAGATAATAATAAACTTGTGTATGAAGCCCTTGTTTCATTCTAACCCCCAGCAGGAATAATTTTATTTTTAAAACTAAATTTTTATGTAATTTCACAAAAAAAATCAATCATTAACGTTTAACTATTAACATTTAAGCAGAAACTCTGTGTTTATTGCGCGCATTCCTATACATGTATAATCTGCATACACACACATATAAGTATATATACATAGTATATACATATATATATTCTTACGTGCACGCGTATATATGTACACGCCGTGTGTGTGTGTTGGTAAATATGGACCTTGAAATTGTTGAGGACAAATTGAAAAAACTGGAAGAAGAATTGGAAGAGTACCGAAAGAATCAATTTCACAAAGTGGAAAAAATAATAAATGAAGTAAAATTATTAGAAACAAATATAAAAGAATTAAATAAAAGGAAGATTACGAAATGCTTAGTAAATGCTAATAAATCATTTGAAAAAAAAATTATAGAAAAAACAAGGAAATGTAGTAAAAAAAAAAAATATATAAAGGATATAAAAAAGGATATAGTACACGAATTAATGTTATTAAAGGAAAAGAAAAAAAATAATAATAATAATTTTCTAAACACGAAATTTAATTTCCAATATATACATGCCATTGAAAATGAAATAAATAAAACCTTTCTTGTTTTAAATATACAAAGACAATATATACTGAAATTTATATTTGAAAAATTGAACAAATTTAAAAATAAATCTTTAGCTTATTATGATAAATATTTAAATATACAAAAAGAAATAGATACATTATTCCACTCAATAAATAAAAGTGCATTAACTGATATTTTTGTGTTAACTAAAAATTCTTTATTTTTTCAGAAGGAACTAGCAACTATGTTTCAACAATTTCATTATCAAATAGAAAACTCGTTAACACACACGTGAATTTGTATATGCTCGAATAACTGAATGTCGAAGAAAACCTTGGGGTTTGTGTATAAACCTACTGTTAACTTGTGCCTCAGCTAGACTTTATTTCTCTTTAAATTAACTTTAATTTGCCGTTAATTTAGTATAGTATAATGTGTAGTATGATTTAATTTTTTTTTTCTTTTTTTTTTTATGTGTAATCCTTTTTGTTGGCTATTACAAGTGCCGCATTTTTTTTAAAAGAACACTGTCCATGACACATGTACATACACAATTATAATTTAAAAAATATTTTAATTTTTAACACTTTTTTTTCCTTTATTTTTAGTGTAATAGGCGATACGCAATATTGTTTTTGACTCCTTTTGTCCTTTCATTTTCTTTTTTTTTCCTTTCCCACTTCATCTTTTTATTTATGTGCACGTTATGAAGCAGTGTATATATCCACATATATCACAGTTGTATATATATAACACACATAATATATATATATAATATGTACGTATAATGCATTATACAAATATATATTCATTTATATGATTTGTTTGATGTGTAGATAAATACTATTGCAGTCTATAGATGGTATAAAAGATTAACAAATTTTTGTCTTTTAAACTAATTTTAATAATTTTTAGAAATGAATCCTCATCATTTATTAATATATATCTAATGTGAAATTATATTAAAGCATTGTATTATCTATATCATTTAAAAATGTAAAACAAAAATATAGACAGGCATAAGGGAAGAAATGCCCTCATAGTAACGAACAGAAGGTGATCATAAATAGCAACAGGGAATTTCTATAAAAAAGTGCAAACGTACAGTGCAGATAATTTTTCTTTTTTGTCCTTCTTTCTTTTTTCCCTCTTTCTTATATTTTTCTCATTTTTCAAGCAATATTTGATCTTATAAAATTCTCTAAGTTTTTGTGTATATTTTATTGTGTCATGTTTGTATGGAAATAAAAAACATTCTTAAATGGACTTAGCACAAAAGTGTTCAATGCATAAACGTTGGGTATTTTATATATTTCCACATTTTGTATTTTACGATCATGTATATATACATACTTACAACCATTCTTACATACAAATATACATACATACATGCAAATATACATACATACAAATACACTTACATATAAATACACTTACATACAAATACACTTACATACAAATACACTTACATACAAATACACTTACATACAAATACACTTACATACAAATACACTTACATACAAATACACTTACATACAAATACACTTACATACAAATACACTTACATACAAATACACTTACATACAAATACACTTACATACAAATACACTTACATACAAATACACTTACATACAAATACACTTACATACAAATACACTTACATACAAATACACTTACATACAAATACACTTACATACAAATACACTTACATACAAATACACTTACATACAAATACACTTACATACAAATACACTTACATACAAATACACTTACATACAAATATACTTACATACATACAAATCGTAAATATATATATGCACATCATACACCGTATATGAACGATCTGTTATATCATACATGTAACACATTTTCCACCTATGACGTTAAGTAATAAATTAAACATTTAATACATTTGTGTTCTCTCAATATACTATTAAATGGGGAAAAATTTTAAACTTAATTTTATTAAATGAAGAAAATCAAATGAATAAATCTTCTGTTAACATTTTTTTTTTAACGAAATGAAAAGAACAGGAAAGGCAAAAAAAATAAAACAAAATGAGATAAAATAAAACATTATGCAATACAATAAAACATAATAAAACAAAACAAAGTTAAAATGTTGATATGAAATACATAAACATGTATATTTATATCTCACAGGATATCAAATGGGTTTTATGCTAATTAACAAGCCATATATATATTGTATATATATAAATATATATATATATATATATGTTACATACGTATGCTTATAATATACAAATATGCATATACATACATATGTATGCAAGAACATAGAAATATAAATGTTTGTATGCATACATCCCCTTTTGTATTCGTCATATTATGTTATTATATGTCAACCCTTTATTCTTTTAATATCTTTACAAAACATAATTTAAAAAAAAAAAAAATGGAAAAGCAAAGAAAATAAAGAAAGAGATTTTTTAACATATTCATTTATTACATTTAGTACAATCATTACTACGTGCAAATTTGAATTAAAAAACATATATATGCGTATGATATTTTTTTAAATTATTCGCTCTTGTATTAAAATTTTATATATATGATAGAATTATTAAAATTCAATTATATTTTTCAATTTTACATTCTGAAAAAAAAAATCTTGAAAAATAAGAAGCCATAAAAAGAAACATAAGAAGCGCAAAAATCGTATAAAAAACGCAGTAAACGTTAAAAATGTAAAAAAAAAGTAGTAAACGCTGAAATCGTAAAAACGCAGAAAGCGATAAACGTAATGAACGTAAAAAGCATAAAACAAATGACCGAAATAAACAGAATGAAAAATAATTTATCTTTTTAATATTTTCGTATTTCATATATTCATGTTTTTCATTTTTTAAAAAATAACATAGTATTTTTAATAAAGTTGAAAAGGGAAAGTATTAAAAATATTATTGATATTATAAAGTTCGTTTAATTGTAAATATATATATAATATATAATGCTTTTTACTTGTTCATAAATATGTATATATCCATATATATATAACTGTTCGTGTATGCCCCATTATATAAGCGATATATATTACATAATTATTTTTCATTTTTTACGTAATTTATATATACGCTATATATGTTAATTCGAGAAAAAGTGAATTAAAGCGAAGATAAAAACGGAAATATATTAAATGAGAGAACAGAAAATTAAGAGAAAATTGTTTTTATAAATAAAACCTACATTTTTTCATTCTTAATATTTTACTCGAATTTATGCGTAGGAGCATAATAGCAAATTGCTCGTTACAGATATACATATTCGTATGTATCACTTGTGTACATATGTACATATATATATATTTATATATACGTATACATGTGCATGTATATACCGTTAAGTAAATATATAAAAAAAAAGACCCTACATGAAAAAGCATATATATATATATATATATAGTAGCTATACATTAGGACAAAATGAAGAATTATAATTCAAGCAGTTCAAGGAACAAATATAAGGGTGAGAATAGCAGCTATAATAATGGTTATAGTGGTTACAATTACTATAACAACTATTATTATAATAACAATTTGTCTTATTACAAAAAAAAAAATAGTATATATGGAAAAGGTGTGTACTATAATGAATATACGAAGGAAAAGGATAAAAATAATAAAAACTCAGATATAATTTTACATAAAAAGTATGATGACAAAAAAAATGAGATTGAACAAGAATTAAACGAAATTGACCAAATAAAAAATGATAGTGTTCTTGAAGAAGTAGATAAAATTAATAACATCACATTTGGTAATGATGATAATTTGGATTGTGATTTTTCTTATATTATGAGTAATAATTTAATTGAAAATGAAAAGAAAATATTTAAATTAAATAAGTTAGAAAATAAAAATCTGAATTGTTCAGAATTTTCTAAATTAGAGGAAAATAATGATAATTTATTAGATGATAGTAGTACTGATTTTATAAAAATGGGGGAAAATAAGAGAAAAGAACATTTTTTAAAATATGAGAATGAAATAAATTACAATGAAAGAAATAGAAAAAAGGGAACACAAAATGATAATATTATTCATAGTAATAATAAAAATGTGGAAAAAAAAATGCTTTCCAAAAATAATAAAGTAAGTAAAGAAAATGATGACCTGTTTCAATTTGATAATAAAGTATCCAACTTAACGGAGTTTATAAATAAAAATATATTTTACTCTAATGAGAATGACGAGCTGAATGATGGACAGTCGTCAGGAAATGGAGATCCATTTAATTTTATGAATTTTGATACCACTAATGAAGGTTTTAAAGAATTGAGGGAGTTAAAAAAGGATTATAGGAATAATAAAAATATTATAAACGTTACACACGAAAATGAGGAAAATGGAAAAAATAATTATGTGAAAAAAAAAGTAAATAGTGAGGAAGAGGATGAAGAAATAACGGAAAAAAAAGAAAAAAGACTGGACGAATGTAAACTGAGTGAAAATGAATTTACAAGAATGCATTTATTGAGCAGTTATGAACAAATTCATGACAACAGAACATATAATAATGAAAATTACAAAGATGTGGATTATTTTAGCTGTTTAAAAAAAAAAAATATGAACATTACAGGATATAATAAAAGATGGAAAGATGAAAGTAATGATATTGATAGCGATAATATTAATGAAAAAAGTAGCGGTAGTAATAACAATAATAGGAGTAAATACAATAGTAGGAGTACGAGCAATAATAATGATAGTAACAATAATATCAGTGGTAATGGTAAAACTTTGTTGGAACAAAATTATTCTGAACACGCAAGAATTTTAACGCTTAACATGATGAACAACATGGATAATATTTTTTCCGCAAGCGGTATAAATGAATTAGTGGAGTCAAAAAATTTTGTTGCTGATGAGAAACTCGATTTGTTAAATGAAGTTAGAAACGTATATAGTGATATGAACGATTTGAAGGGAATGAATGACAAGAATGGTATGAATGATATGGATGATATTAATGGTATGAATGATATGAAGTGCACAAAGCGAATGAAGGACAAGAAGGCCATCAACAATATGAGGGAGGTGAACGGTGTGAATAATGTTGAAGTGTATGAAGTGAAACACATGAGAAACCAAAATGATATAAACAGCATTCTAGAGTCTAGCTATATTAATGGTGGTACTGGCATTAATGAAAATTATGTGGTTACGTCAAATAAATATCCAAGAAATAATGTTAATAATTTTAAGCTGAAAGATAATGATATTAATGAAACTTTTTTGTTACATATTAATGAAAAAAAGGATATACCCTATAAGAATAGAGTTAACTATAATTTAAATAATAGTAATAATAAGTATAATGATATTAGTGAAGGTTTAAAGAACTATAGGGAAGAAGAATATTCAAATGAAAATTGTATATCCCAAGAGCATATGATAAGAAAAAATGAAGAAGAAGGAAAAACAAAATATTTTGTTTGCAATATAAATAATGATGATAAAGATACAGATTTAAGAGAATTAAAGTATAACAAAGAAATATTACATGATGAACATATACTAAGTAATGCTGATAATTTTTTATTAAGAAACCATTTTGAAGATGAAAATTATTATATAAATTTAAATAGTAAATTAAATAATTTTACAGAAGATGATTTGCTTTATTTGAAAGACGAAGAAAACATTAAATTAAATGCTGAAGAAGATATGAACGTTTTGAATATTTTAAATGAATATTACCTAGATGCTAAATCAACTGATTTTATGTTAATGGGAAAAAATAAGGAGATATTTGCAGATGAAGACCAAAATGTAGAAAGCAAAAATAACATACCTGACGGGATAAGTAAACCACACACGAATGATGATCGTAGTTACGTTAAAAACTATGGTCAGGGGAAAGATAGTGGTTATGACCATGGGTGTGATGGAAAATATGATAGTAATGAGCATGAAGATGCTCATTATTATAGCTCTAAACAGGGGGGAATTGATATTCATATAGAAACAGTAACGCCCCATAAGGGAAACAATGTTTATGTTAACAGTGGGAAAACGATTGATGATGTACCCATGAGAGAGATTCATGTAAAAGATGCACGTGTTAGAGGCCCCCGTTTGAGTGATCCCCATTTGAGCGATTCCCGCATAAGTGATAATAACAAAAGTATTCAGAACGAGGAGGGAAATAGTACCAAAGCAAGAAACATCATGCCTAATTATGGGAGTGGAACTAATAACATTCGCCTGAGCAAAAATTTGGACACGAACAATTTTTCTAAAAAGAATTATATCGGTATGTATAAGAACAACATAAAGGATAGACCGAGTAGGAGTACACCAAATGTATATATAGAAAAGCACGAACAGAAAGGAGAGTATTTTCATAGGAATAGTGAAAGAGGAGCAAATCAAAACGAGCTGCACGCAGGTAATTATTGCATGGCGGCACCTGACGGTAACAATAACAGTAATTATAACAGCAGCGGTAACTACAACATTAATGGTATCATTAACCATAACTATAACTACTTTACCAATGACAAAACGCATGCATACTGTGGGAAGAGTGTAAATGGAAATGATTTCTATAAAGCAGCATTTGAAAGAAGTGTAGTGAGCAATGAGAATTACGTTACCAAGTTAAGGAAGCAAAACATGCTTAAGTTGACCAAGTTTTTGAAAACGAGTTATATGAATATGCATATAAAGCAAATAAATGAAAAGTTGTACCATTATTACAGATTTATAAACAAAATTAGTGCTAATATTAAGAAGCACAAATACCATATAAAATATAAAAATATTATGCAAAAGAGTGATAAGGATAAACTGCTAAGAATTCAATTATCTTATATGATCATAAATCCATGTATTCAAAAAAATAGTGGAAAATGGAATTTTAAAAATGAAGAAAAAGGAGATAAGGAAAACATAAATACATTACTTAATCATGATACTGTGTTGAATCATGACTCATTGTTGAATATGAACAAAGGTGAAAAAACATTAATTCCACATTTTGATAAAAATAAAATATCAAGTCATACAATGAATAATAGTGAGGCCGTTTTTAAAGACTTGCCTAGCAATAAATATCAGAAAATTTTGAACAGTTATAAAAGCGAAAATGAAGAGGAGCACGTACAAAATGATGATCATATGGAAAATGATGAACCCATGCAGAATAGTGAAACTCTTTTGTTATTAGAAAAATTAAAACAAAACTATTTTCTGAGCCAGGATTTTAGTATCCTTTATCCCAGTGGAAAAGATGATAAATTAGATGCATTATTAGATGAAAGGAATTTTGATATGTCTAATGAAAATTTTTTAAATATTAATTTAAATAAGATTTTGAACTTTTCCACTTTATCTGAAGATAATCTAAAAGATCATGAAAATGAAGCACTAAGAGGAGGGGAGCCCAATGAAAGGTATACGGAAAATACTTATGTAGATGATAATGCAAAAATGTTTCTTCAGATGTGCAAAAAAAGAGGCATAAGTGAGGAAAATAATCAGGGAGATGCATATAATGAAGCTGGGGATAAGAACGAAGAGAGTAGAGAAGAAGAGGAAGAAGCAGGTGAAGGAGGACACAAGGAAGAAAAACAAAATATAAAGAAACTTGATAACAACAACGACGATGAAACAAAAACTAGATATAAAAATGATGATTATGAAAACAGCTTGTATATGGTTAATGGAGGAGATAATATATGTAAATATGAAAA
Organism: Plasmodium brasilianum; assembly: GCF_023973825.1. Classification (NCBI taxonomy): domain Eukaryota; phylum Apicomplexa; class Aconoidasida; order Haemosporida; family Plasmodiidae; genus Plasmodium; species Plasmodium brasilianum. The sequence continues at coordinate 1,689,414 of NC_090126.1, forward strand.
TATTAAGAAGTTAGGAAGGTATGTATTTGCAACAGTACATGAACCAAGAAATTTAATAACGCTAGTTAAAATGAAAGATACTGAAGGAACAGATGAAATAATAGATAAAATTAAATTTATAATAAAGAGCGAAGTGGGTGATGATATAGTTGAAGAGGACGAGCAGGAGCTGGGTATAACTGCGAATGAAATTAATACCAAAAGTTATCATCAGCAAAAGGAAAGTAGATATTCTCTTGACAAGAGAAGGAACAGCTATTTAATAACTTCCAACATTAACAGTAATATGAAGAATAATATGATAAAAAAGATTCTAGAGGTAATATGGGATCTGTATATAGATATAAAAAATTTGTATAAAGATATTGATAAATGCCCTTACACTCATATAGGAACTATATCTAAATATAATGAGGATATAAAAAGAAAGAAAAACACACTGTTTAATTTTATCTTTTTAAATAAAATAAATGATGATACGCAAATGGTATATTCTTACGCTGATAACAACAATATATTTTTAAAAAAAAATATTACTAATGTAGATATTATTATGAACAAATATGTGTATTTATATATAACCAACACATTATATAATAATATAATAACTAGTACCAATATTGACCATTTTTCCTTTCCCAATATTGAAGATTTAATAACTAGTCTGACATTTGATCAAAAGTTTGTAAGTAGGTGTGTTAGGAGGTCCTATGAAGGAATTGCAGGTGGCGGAAAAAATGGATTGTGCCAGGGTAAAGGAGATAAAGTAGATAGATGTGATATAAGTGATAACGCTGATAAAACTGATAAAGCAGGAAAGAACCACCTGAGCACAGTTAGCAATGAAAGCAACATAGGTAACATATTTTTGTATCCCTTCCCCTACGAAAACAACGAGGTTAAATTGAGCAGTTTTGATATATTTGGTAAGACAATAATGTTTAATTGTAAATATAGTTATTATAATTTTGAAAATTACAATAATTATGACTGTTTTAACAAGATGATGGTACCAAAGGAAAAAAAAAAAAAATCTTTTTTCCTTTTTAAAGAAAAGGAAAATAGAAAAGGCACAAGTCAAAGTACAGAAGCAGATAACATACTATTAGCAGATAGTTTAAAAATCCATAATGATATAGAAATATGTGAAATGGACAAAAATCAAATTAAGAATGACCTTTGTAGGTTGAGAAGTGTATACTACTTATTTGTAAAAAGCATATTAAAAAATAAGGGTGCATATATATATAAAAAAATTTTTAAAATTATTAAAAAAAAAAAGAGAATGTCATTAATATATACCTTGTTTAGTAATTATTTATTAATGTTTTATATTTTTTCCCAAGTGGATGAATGCTTTGATAGTAAATTTGAATATGAAGAATTTCTTAAATTACAGCTGTTACATATTAATACAAATATAAATACAATTAATAAGTTATTGAAAAATGAAAAGGCACAAAACAAACCTTTATTACAGCAAGAGCAAAATTTAAATAATCCTCAACAACGACAGAACATACGATATAAATTGTACAATGCAAATGTATATACTTCATTGTATATATATCTTATTGACATAACATTATCTTATTTATTTACTCCTGACATAGGAATAAAGTTTTTTCAAAACATTCTATCTCTCATTTTGTTTTACAATTATATCAATTTGTATATAACGAAAATTCTTTTTTATAAGGTAAGACTTTAAAAAGTGTCAAACTAAAAAAAAAAAAAAAAAAAAAAAAAAATACAGCTTGTATGCTTATCCAGCTTTTTATATTTTTCCCAATATCCCACGTTTTTTCATTTCTCATTTTACTCCTTTCCTTCGTAGAGCGGAGCGGGGCTGTTAACGATACTACTGGTGAAAATAATTCCGTACGTCAAAGAATTTGACAGGTTTGGGCACACGAACACATATATTATATATATATATATTATGTATATGGAAAAATGTGGTATCATTGTAAGAACTGCATTTCAAAATGTTTATAAAGTGTTTATTTTGTTTATTCCGTCTATGTCGTTTATTTTTTAATTTTTTTCTTTTTTTTTTTTTTCCAGAAATCTCATAATTTGCTTCCTATACTCAGTGCTGAATAGCATGTTTTATATTTTAAGTAACATATTTTATTATCACTTAAATAATGAGAAAAAAAACAAAAAATACATAGGCAACGAATCAGAATTGTATTCCAAAATTTTAACGTCTATGACGAATGAAATAGACTTTTATAAAATTGTGTACAAAAGTGTGTGTAGTTATTCACATCAGGAAAGATTTTACGAGGATGAAATAGCCTACATGCTGCAGTAAGGATATGAAGAAGGCGTAAAATTGCTCATTTTATTCTGTGTGTGCATGTACATACACATATACATATATTTATATTGCTTGCATATTTATGTGATATCCATTTTTCATGGTTCATCGATTGTTGATCGTACGTTTTACTACTAGTATATTGGAAATTTTGATTACCCTTTACTCATTTTATTCCTTTTTTATTTTTTTTTTTTTTTCCTGTTTCATTTCGACAGAGATTTAGGAAAAGATGATATTGTAAAGGTCATAATGAATCATATAAAAACTTAAATTGCAAGGGTTCATATAGCCAAGTAGTAGATTTATTTATGTTAGATACACGAACTGGGTATATAGGTAAAAGTGTCGTTAAGGTATTGCAATGGATGGCAAAATATTTTGTAAGTTGATAAAATATTGCACACTCCGTAATTTTGATATGAATAAAATTAAATTTATCATGATTTGAATTTTTAATGTTTTTATCTCTACATATATGCATTATAAGAAAGGAAAAAATGATATGCACATATATTTACGTGCATATATATATATATATATTCACATTTACATGTACCTACATATACATATTATATATATATGCATAATTACAGAACAGACACACTTTTTATAATATACTATTAATGTAACTACCTTTTTTTGTTTAACCCTTTTTTTTCGATACAAATTATTTAATAAACATTTTAAATAAAATGGGCATATGCGGACATCCGTAAGTGTCCACATATATGCAATGTGCAAATATGTACACAAATATATGTTTATACACGTGCATACACATTTGTATATGGTTAAAAATTTGCCATTTTTTAAATTAACTCTAGTTTATTAAATCTCTTAATAGTATGATGTGTATTAAAAAAAAAAAAGAAGAGAAGGTAAACTGAAGTACAATAAAAGCGATTAATTTTTTTATATTGTCTTGGTTTATTTTTTTTAAGAAAATGTAGGATGGAACAAAATTTGTAAATTCAAAGGATTGTAAAAGAAAAAAAAAAAAAAAAAAAAAAGAGGCATATTTTTACCAATTCGCAAAGCAATAAAACACAAAAAAGAAGGGGTAAAAATGAAAAATTAAAGTAAAATTAAAATTAAAGTAAAAATAAAAATAAGAAATGCTATTTAAAATGTACGTGATAAGACTTCTTTATTCGAAGAATACCGTTATATGCTGAATATGCGCAGCTCAACATGAATTTTGTTTAACATTGTGCATACATAATTATGTTTACCTTATCATTGGGCATGAGGAGAAGAAAAAAGAAAAGAAAAACATATAAACGTATACACCTATAAACATGCACGCGTACACAGCTAAAAACACACAGGCGTGTAAAATCCAAAACACATATACACATAAACATGGATGATAAATGAATGGGAACAATACATGTTCTAATAACATTTCCACTAAAAATAGTACGTTTGTTCCATTTTAGTGATAAAATGGTGTATAATATTAAAAAAAAAATAAAAAAAAAAAAAAAACATACAATAAAGAGTAATAAAGCGTAATAAATAATAACACAGCACCGACAACAAGTAATGTCTTACCAACCCGCCCAAGCGTAAACTATCTACTTATATATTTTAATAAATGCTTTCCTTCCTATTAGTAATATAATTTTTAATATTAGGGAGGTTACTTATAAATTCATTATGTGCTTTTAATAAAGGAAAATTTTTTAAACTGTTAGGATATTTTGTTTCTATATCATCATATAAATTAAAAACAGCTAAATCAGCATATGTTAAATTATCACCTACAAAATAATTTGTATTATTCTTTTTTAGAAGTTTTTCAAAATATCCTGACCATTTAGGTAACTCTTCATTAAGAAACGTGGTTTCATTTTGTTTAAATAAATTAGTGTTATTAAATTTATAATGTATATCTTGAACACCACAAAATATCATATCTGCATAAAATTCATTTAATTCACTATTCCCACTAATATTATATTTTTTGGACAAATATCGTACTATTGCTTGGCTTTGCGCAAATATCAAATTACCTACTTCTAATATTGGTACTTGATTAAATGGTATTTCTTTTTCTTTTTTAAAATTTTTAAATTCTGCAAATGCATCCCCATTTTCTCCAAATCTTTTGTCTGTATATTTTATTCCCAGGTATGCAAAAATTAACCTGATCAGTTCAGCTTTTCCCCTTCGAAAAAAAAAAAAATAAATAACAAGGTAATAATCAGCAGATATGTGCAAGCTCAATGAGGTAAATAGAGTACTTATAACAAAAGAGTTCTAAGCTCGAATGTATAATGTGTATATACATAGATATAGATACATGCACGTATGCAATGGAAGTAAACTAATGCTTCTTCTTCTTTTTTTTTTTTTTTAACCTTGCGTCGAAATAGTACAATACTATATCCTCCGTCATTTATGCTTAACACCGTGGACGTAACAAAAGTATGCAGGCAAATACATCAAACACAGCAGTATTTTATGTGTACACGAGTTAATGTACGCACATAGATATGAAGAACATAAATGTTCCTTTACTGCTGAACGAGCAACAGTAACAATCATAAAAAAAAAGAAAAAAAATGAAGAAAAATGAAGAAAAACAACAAATAAATGAACGAAGGAACGTACGAATAAACGAAAAGAAAACGTGTTAACAAAAGAAACGGCTAAAAATAAGGAAGACTCAATAAAAAGGTATACGATTAAGTAGATAACAAACAAAAGATAAATCTGTGAATACACACGAGCGTGATATATGTAAAGCATAAAAATGTTCTCATGGAAGGAGAAAATAAAAGAATAGATATAAGTTCCTTAAACACATAATAAAAATACACCTAATTTTTTTTTTTACATTAAATCATGGATGCTACACATAATATGGGTTTAAGATAAAATAAAGAAAAAAAAAATAACAAAAAAAATATTATTATAATATATATATATATATATTATGTTATTATTTTTCTTACATATATATATATATATATATATATTTATGTATATATTCGCGTTAATTCGCCATTTCATTAGTTTGTTATCGCTCCAATTACATTTTTTTCGTATTAATATAAATATTAAAATAAATGTGAGTTACAATAATAATACTATAATATAATAACAATTACAAAATGAAAAGGTAAATAAAAATATAATTATTTAGAAGTAGGATGTAAAAAATAAAAAAATTGAAGAAAAAAATAACAGTAAAAGAAAAAAAAAAAAACACTAGTACATGTAGAAAAGTGTACGTAGAAACTTGAATTTAATAAAGCCATGACAAAAATATAAAATATTTAAAAAGAATAATTGTTAATTTTGAAATAGATGAAAAAAAAAAAAAAAATTAAAATAAAATAAAACAAAATAAAAAAAAAATAAAAAAACATAAAAAAATACTTTAAGCAGCAAAATTGTTAAAGTCGAAGAATAAAAAGTATCATTTTATGGAAAACCAAGAATTGCGTACAGGAATACATAGTACACTTAGATGATATATATATATATATATATATATAATTATACGTATAATAATATATATATATAATAATACAAATATGCTGTGTTATTAAAACGTGCGACGGCATAGATCTTTGCAATATTGAAAAAAATGCTATGAAAGAAAAATGTTTGAAAATTAGGGAACACGTGTTACCATAAAAATAGTGTAGTTCGTTCTTCATTAAACTACCTTTATTTGTAAATGTATTTATTATTTCTTCTTTTTACGTTATTTTTATTTTATTTTTACTTTATTTTTATTTTATTATTATTTTATTATTATTTTATTTTTATTTTATTTTTATTTTATTTTTATTTTATTTTTATTTTATTTTTATTTTTATTTTATTATTTTATTTTTATTTTATTATTTTATTTTATTTTTTTTTTTTATTTTATTTTTTTATTTTTACATTTTATTCTTATTTTTATATTTTATTCTGATTTTATTTTATATTTTTCGTTACGCGTTTTTACAAGTTTATTCATTGAAAAAAATCGCTTAAGCATGAACTCATAAGTATATGTTTTATCCTTGATTTCATTCAGCTCAACACATCGTTGCTGCTGTTTTGATAGCTTTTATTATAACACATGCGTGCATACGTAGATCCATACTCTTACTTATTTGAATATTGTAGAGCTATATGTCACAATAGTCAATGTAGTTTATTATTTCCCTGCACTTTTTTATTTTAACCCGATGCCGCTCTTCTATCCTTTTTAATTTTTTCGTAATTTTTATTTTTTTTGTATTTTTTTTAAAAGGTACTAATTACTGCTAATTTTTGATTTGTAAAAAAGGGGAAGTTCGTTAGATCTTGTAAAATAAAATTGCTTTTATAGTTGTGGTACCAAAGTGTATGTTAAAATATTTGTAACCTTAAGAATATTTTGTGCATACTATATATTTTTTTAAGTTTGTGTGTATACAGTATGTTTCAATAGAATGAACAAATACCACATCACACCTTAACATACATTTGTTCGTACATATGTATGTAATTATATATATTTATATATGTATAAGAATAAACAGGAAAAAAAAAAAAGTAAAATAAAAATCTTTTCTGCATACTTTTTTTATTCTATGACTGAGTTCACCTTTTTACTTTTTTTATTTTTTAAAAAAAAAAGAAAAAATCCCAAAAATATATGATATGAATTTTTAAAATATAATATATTTTTTTTATTAAAAGAGGTAAATATATCTATCTCGTTGCTGTTTTTCAATAATTTAGATGTTATCAAGTATTTGTCATAAATTTTTTCTTTTTTTAAACTCAAATTAATTGAAGTATAACTATAAAGGATAAAATATGTAAAAAATAAAAATAAAAGAAAAAAATTGAAGTAAACAAATAAACGGAATAAACGAAGTCAAGAAAGTATAAATAAGAAAAATTGCACGAACGATTAGAAGTAATAAAGAAGAGCATATCGAAATAGAACGAGAAGTGCAAAACTGAACAGGGACACGTATAAAGAAATTTGCCAAGCTGATTGTAAAAAGATAAAAATATAGAACTAAAATAATAAAATATTAAAGAGTTACATAAAAAAAAAAATTAAATAAAATAAAACGAAGCAAAATAAAACGAAGTAAAATAAAACGAAGTAAAATAAAACGAAGCAAAATAAAACGAAGCAAAATAAAACGAAGCAAAATAAAACGAAGCAAAATAAAGCAAAACAAAATAAGCACACATCTAAGTATAGAAGCAAATACAGTTGTTCATTCTTTTTTTTTGTTTTATTCCATTTTATAATGACAAAAACTCTCCTTTTTTTTATTTTTCAAGTGTTTGCAATATGTGTCAAAAATGTTAAATCAGTAAGAGAAAAGAAATAAATAATTATGTCGAAGAGTTGCCAAATTATTTTGTTGTATACATACATACGTATATACGTGTGCACATTTTGCTTTACGTTTGAAATGATGCGTTCTTGTGATTTATGTATATGTAATTTAACCGTATGTACGCATTCATAATTTTTTTTTTATTTTTCTCAAGGTTAATCATAAAAAATCTTTTACAATAAACCATGTAAATATACCGGTAGGTTTGCGGACGAACAAACATAGGAAGTAAGTAAATATAAAATTGTAAAGAAGCCGAAATAATGGACATGTGGAAATATTTGTGTACATCCATATATGTGTACATGTATGCACACACATAAAAACACATATGTATTTGTATTTGTATTTGTATTTGTATATGTATATATATATATATATATATATATATATGTACATGTCTGTTTTGGTCACATTCCAACGGCTGCTAACTTTTTTTCGTGTGCATTTTCTTTGCATGCTTTTTTTATGCACTGTTCATATTTTTAGTGTGAAAAATAGGTCAAATTTTTCGAATTAACTTTTTTTTTTCACCATTTCTCCTGAACATGCAATTTGCCCATCATTCTTGCCGCGCATTTTTCCCCTCTTTTATCTGCTTATTTTTGTGCCCATCTCATATCCTGTTACAGGTTTGCATACGTAGACTTGAGGAGGAACAAGTCCGAAGAGGGGAGGAGAAATCTGTTGGAGGGGAATTTATCTAGGCAGAAATGCCCCCTGAGGAAAGTTAGTTTGAAGGGTCTTATAGGTGTTACTGGTATTTCAATTCCTTTATTTTTAGCTAGCTTATTGATATATAATAAATTAAGATTTGATAATAAGAATTTAAGTGATGCTGAAAAGATCATGGGAAAGTATTTATATAAACATGAAAAAAATTTATTTTTTGGGAATAATTATGATGATGAAAAACCATATAATATATTTTATATAATTAGTAATATATATAATAATGTGATAACGTTTATTAATTTTTATATAAATGTAAAAAAGGTTTGTACTAAAGAAAACGCAAATGAATATACGATATTATTTTTCCATTCTTATAATGTAGATAAATTCTTACGTGCACGAAATATTAAAACATATGCTGATAGATTAAAAGACATATATAAAGAGATTAATAAAAACAATAATGTGAATGTAGTTTATGTACCCTTAGATAGTAAACTGTTATTTAATATAAAACATTTTAGCAATATGAACAACTGGTATAGTGTATTATTTCATGATAAAAGACATATTTTAAAATTAATTAAAAATTATAATATTATGAATATTCCTACCATGGTTTTATTAGATAAAAATATGAACATTATAAATGATAATATAAATTATTTATTACTATATGAAAGTAAACATTTTCCCTACAAAAACGTGAACAATTTTACGTATATAAACCACTTATATGATAAAAATAACAATAAATATAATTTCAAAGATTTAAATTCAGACTATATAGTTTTTTACTTTAATAACGACAAAGATAATAAAGAAGATATGCAATCCTTGTTAAGAATAAAAAAAAAATTAGCAAAAAAGAACATAAAACTGGACATTATTTATATAAAAGATATGGAAAGAAAAAAAGGAGGTAAAAATAATAAGAGTAGTGCTGATAATGTTATTGGTAGTTCGAGTAAAAAAGATGATCCGAGCGAGGGCACCAAGGAAGAACATAACAATGACAATAGTAGTAGTAATAATAATAATGAAAATAAAAATAATATTAATCACAATAATGGTGGTAATGGTGATAATAATAATAAAAATAATAAAAATGGTAAAGGAGAGAAAGAAGACAAGCAGGATAACAGTAATAAAGAGACATTCTCGTTGAATAATGGAAAATATAGTGATACTAACGAAGACAAAGGTAGTGCAAACTATCTTGATGATGTGTACTATTTAGGAAGTCAAGAAAATAATGCTATTTATAAACTTTTATTATATGATATTTTTGATGTTACATTTAAGCCTGTAAGTATTTTGGCTAATAAAAAGGGAAATATATTAAATAAATATATTAATGTTAGTAAAAAAGATAACGAAATATCAACATTTATTTTAAATAATCATAAAAGTTTAAATGAACAAGTTAATGAAAAAAATTATATGTTTAAATATGATAATATTAGTAACTTGAGTAATTTAAATGTGTTTGCACCAATTTTTATCTTATTTAGCGAAAAATTAGATTTTGATTTATTAAATCAGTATGATTCACTAATTGAAGAATATAGTAAAAATAGAAAGGGAAAAAGAATTAACTTTTATTTTTTACTTAACGAGGATAAAAAATACGAAGCTTTAAAGAAACTTTGTTCAGTTAATGATACAACTCAAGTACTCATATTAGATTTATTCAACCAAAAATTATTTAAAGAAAATATTAATAATATTAACATTATACAAAAGATAAATGGAAAAAGCGTGATCAACAAAGAAAATTTTTTTAATTTTGTGAACAGGTACTACAATGATGATTTGTACTCATCTACTATTGTTTTAACGAAGGAAGCATAGCCCAACGGATTATATGCACAAGTGTGTATATGCAGCTGCATGTATAAACATATAAAAATGAAAAGGCCTTAACGCACTTTTCAATTTTTTTTTAATATTTTTGTTGAAATAAGATTGTCTACATTCTCCCCGTGCGTTAGTTTTGTAGTATTATATACACATTTGTATTTTTATCCTTATTTTTATTGTTATATTTAACGCAATTACTATTCATTTCCCCCCTTATAATTAATTTACCTTTGTTTATACTTCCTATTTACAACCTATATCATGTGTGACTTTGCCTACATAATGTATATATAATACATTCGTATATACATTTTTTTTCATGCGATAAAATTATTTTCAATTTTTATTTTTTTAAAATATTATGAGCATTTTCTTCAGTCATATTCTCTTATAATTAGAAACATTAATTTTTTTTTTATTGATTTAATTAAAGAATAAATAAATATTTGTTTGTTAAGTTTTAAATTAACCTCTTTGTACCTTTAATACAACTCTATGTATTTTTAAAAAAGTAATAAATAAATAAATAAATAAATAAATATATATATATATATATATATATAAATGAAAAAAGAAAGAAAGAAAAAAAAATGTATGAACAGTTCATATGTAATCATTAACTATTAATGTATATTATTGCAAATTAAGGCGAATTTTTTTTCCCTATAACTTCTAAATATTAGCGCACGTAAGAAGGAGAAAACAAATATAACTTTTTTTACTTCGGTAAGGAAACCATTAGACGACATGAAGATAAAAATATATACCTGTGTTTATGTTTGTGTGTATGTTTATGTTTATGTGTATGTTTATGTTTATGTGTATGTTTATGTTTTATGTTTATGTTTATGTGTATGTTTATGTTTATGTTTGTGTTTATGCTTGTGTCTGTATTTGCAGCATCAACAGCGCACTTAATGTATTAAGAAATGAAAGTAAATCTGCGGCGTAAGAAAATTCAACAGAATGTTCTATAGTGTGTTAAACATACGTTTATAAAAATTAATTAAAGTGAAGATATTTGCATACATAAATACACATATATGTATGGGGGTACACATACAAAAGTGTACATAAATAAGAATATTTAAAAAACTATGAGGCAGAAAATGAAACCTACCTAAGAAAAAGCTACAAGAAAAAATAAAAAATTTCAATATTCCATATAACATAAACTAATTTAAAAAGATATAGTAATACACACACATAAATGAGTCATATGAAAGCCTAATACTCCAAACACAATAAAATTACAAAATTATTTTCTTTTTCCTTTATATCTTCCTTTTTTTATCTTTCTATTAAATACTTTTTGCTTTTTTTTACACTTTATCTTAGTTGGTTTAAAAATATTTTTCTTTTGAATACTTACATTTTTTGACATATTAGCCGTAGAAAATATGTTATCGACATTGTCTATATTCAACAGTTTGTAATATTCATCTTTGGTTATTTTTTTTTTTTTTAACTTTTTATATAATTTTTCTTCGAAAAATAAATCATCAATTTCATCTTCTTCCATTTGTCTTTTTTCACGTTTTCTCTGAACAGTAGTTTTTTTTTGTTTTTTTTTTTTCATTTTTTGCTTTTTTTTGTTCTTTATCGTGTTCTGCTCCTTTTGCTGAAAATTTGAATATTTTTTACATTCCAAATCTCCTTCTTTCTCTTTATTTTTCAAATCTCCTTTCACTTTGTTTTTCCTATTTTCCTGTCTCTTTTTCTCCTTTTCTTCGTTTTTGTACGGTATATCAAAAGTGTTAATGTTAATTTTTTGGAAATTCTTAATTTTGAATTTCTCCTTAAATTTCGGTAATTTAACTAAAGCAAAGGCGTAGCACAAATGCTTTAAGTTTATTTTGTTCAATGAAAAAATGAAATTTAACTGATGGTTTCTGTAAAACTCTATATACGAAAGAAATGCTTTCGTTGAAAGTGAGAATATTTCTCTGTATTCAATTACAAAAAAGACCAAATATTTTAAAAATAAGGTAACCATATTGTTTAATAAAATAATGTTTCTCTTTTCTGTCGACTCGCATTTCTTATCCGCATCATTACTATCTCTCTTGCTACAAACGTCGTTGTTATTATCATTGTTCTTATTGTCATTGTTGCTACAGCTACTGCTACTACTGCCTTCATCCGTGCAATTTTTTTTTTTTCCCCTCCCCACTTTCTTATCCGCATTGATATTCCCACCCATAAATTGCTCACCGTAATAATTCTGATAAAAATGAAAAAAAAAATTTTCATTCTTGTCAAGTGTTGTTATATTTTTTTTATTTTTTCTTGATATATCCAACGCTTCTTTACTTAATATGTTCTCATATTTCATCATACGCAATTCATAATTAAACATAATTTGAAACATGTCAGTTTTTTTAAAATTAACAATATGTACCTTTTTATTTTTTAAGAAGTATATATACTCCTTTTCTTTTTTATTTAATAAAACAATGCTTTTTCCTTTCTTATCAAATCTCCCTGTTCTTCCACTTCGATGAATATAAGTCATATTTTTATTTGCAACATCATAGTTCAAGACCCAGTGTACATTAACATTAATTCCCCTACTCATAATATCAGTACAGAAGATAACTTTTGTAGTAAACTTATTTTTGTTTTCCATTATTTTTTTATAAGCACCAATTCTTTTTTTATCTTTCATTTTTCTATGAATTTTTAAAAGTGTAAATTTCTTTTTGTTCCCTATATATTTTTCAATATAGCAAATAATTTTTGCAAATTGATCCAGTTCATTTTCTTTATATATATTATTATATCTCTTATTAAGGCTTCTTATTTTTTCAAAATATTCTTTCCTATTATTTTTTTTTATTGTTAGAATATTTTTAAATAGATGAAAATAAAACTCAACACAAAAACAAGTCGAAAAAAATATTATAATGTTTTCTCCCGAATTAACAACTGTATTTAAGAATTTAAAAAGAAAAAAGCTTTTGTCTAAATTTCTTAAAACATAGTAATAATTTTCTATTTTTTCTGGCAATTGAAATGTGTTACTTGCATTTTCATTACTATAGTCATGTATATTAGCATCAGCATTAACATTAATGGTACTACTTTTACTATTAATACATTTCGTAAAGTATTTTACTTTATTTGAAAACATATTATAAAACTTCTCTTCATGTAGGCAAGTTGCACTACATATACATGTACAGTACTCTTTTTGTACGACATTTTTTATTATATCTTTAACATAACTAATATAACTTTCTTCTAGCAATTTATCCCCTTCATCTAATATTAAATATTTTAATTTACTTGTGTCAAAGAGGGAGCCATTGCTCCTACTATTACCACTACTACGACTACCACTACTACGACTACCACTAATATGCCTACTGTTGTTATACTCATTAAACAGGACAGATAACTTTCCTGGGGTCCCTACAATAATTTGATATCTATTTTTTTTTTTTTTTTCATTTTCAATTATTTTTAAATCCTCCTGTATTTTTATTGCTCCTCGTAAGAGCAGAACGTTTATAAAGAAATTCTCCTTATTCAATGTTTTAAAGTCTATATGAAACTTTTGCGCATAATACAATCTAATGAAAAATAAAAATTTATTTATCACATTGTAAATTTGTATGCACAACTCTCTTGTAGGGGTTATTACAATACCACTCACGTTTAATCCTTCGTGCTTTTTAACCTTTTGCTCAAAGGAGCATAAATTATTTTTTATTCCTTCTTGAGCACATTCAATAATGCTGTAGTTAGCGGCTGTTATGGGATCTTCTACTGGGTCTACTACTGGTCCTGTTACTGGGCCTACAACTGGTCCTGCTACTGGGTCCACTACTGGTCCTTCTATTGGGCCTACTACTGGTCCTGCTACTTTACCCGCTGTTGGACCTACTACTGGGTCCTTCTTCGCTTCTTCCCCTCTAGTGCCTCCATCTTGCTCGATAACCTCTCTTAAAATTTCCTTTTGTATTATATTATTATTGTACATAATGAAATTATCTATATCTATGTGAACATATGAGCTACATTTTTGTATATCAACATTTTCGAAATAATCGTAAATAGATTGCATACTGTCTTTGTTGTACAAAACATTACTACCTATATCTTTGTTATTTTCAACATAAAGTTCAGAATGGTGTTTATTTATATATCTTCGTTTACAGCTAACCAAATACTGTAATATTGGTATTACAAAGCATAATGTTTTTCCGCTACCTGTTTCTGAATGTAGTAAAACATTTTCTTCTTTTATAATATTTGGTATCGCATTTTTTTGTATATTGACACAAAAAAAATATTTTTGCATGAACAGAGAAAATATTATGGACTCGTCTAAGTTGAGTTCTGTAAAGGGAACTTTTTCCTTTTCCTCTTCTCTCATTTTTTTCGTAATTTTGTTATATTGATATTTTTGTAAAATTTAAATAGGCGATATCTTTATATTTCTTTTTTTTGTATCTCTACTTATGTTTTGCTTTTTTGCATTTTTGCTTTTTAGCATTTTAGCATTTTAGCATTTTAGCATTTTTGCATTTTTGCATTTTAGCGTTTTTGCATTTTAGCGTTTTTGCATTTTAGCGTTTTTGCATTTTAGCATTTTTGCATTTTAGCATTTTTGCATTTTAGCATTTTTGCTTTTTTTCTCTTTTTTATTTTTTTTTTTTGATATGCTTCCCATTACGTTGTAATAATTTTTCGTACCCTTTTATTTCAATCTTTTAATTTATTTTACCTCCTGATAGTTAAAAAAGTGTGGTCTGGCTCCGTTATTGTTTTTCATAACAGGAACAACTATATTGCAAATATTATTTCAACTATTTTGCTTCTTTTTATTATTATTATTATTTTTCTTTCCTTTTGTAGATGATACAACTGTTTGTACAAATATTTATGCACTTGTTACAAAAATTTATGCATTTTTTTTTTTTTTTTTAACTTTTATTTCTTGTATTTTTAATTGGAGGGATAAAATTATATAGCTAAAAGGATAATAAGCTTAATAAAAGATGTATTGTTCATTTGTTTTTCTATTAAACGATGATTTATTAAAATTACTCAAAATTACGATGATATATATTTCTATAAATAGTAAAATTTCAAATTACATGTAAATGTTACAAAGGGAATTAAGACGTGAAAGAGAAACATAATGAAATATTGTACGAGGAGAACGTACCACATTATTATATTAATTAAAAGATGGAACAGAAGGATGCCCATAGGTTTTGTATATAATATAATATAGTGTTGGCTTCTTATAAAAAAATTCCTATAACATTACTGCCAATGTAGCTTTTATTTATTTTATATTAATATATATGAATGCGTAAAATAGCCCACAATATTATGGTTAAACAAAAAAAGGGGACTTACAAATCTGTAACTGGCTTTATGCACACTTTTACATTTTATGAACTATTTTTTGTTAATAATGGAATGTAAATATGTATAAACGTATTATTCGTAAGGTTACATACTTATATAAATGTTAAAGTCATATCTCAATATATACACATAAATGAGTAGGTTAATGTACTTCTTCGCCTACGGGGTAGTTTGTAGCAAGACCAATAATAGGTAAAAGGAAGAAAAAGTAAAATAAAATAAAAAATAAAATAAAAAATAAAATAAAAAATAAAATAGAAAAAAATAAAAAAAAATAAAAAAAAATAAAAAAAAATAAAAAAATAAAACAAAACAAAACAAAACAAAGAAACGTTAACAAATATAACAATAAATATGACAACATACACATCAATGAGTGTTATCAATAAATATGATAGTGTATACTCGTGAATAACTGGCATTACATTTTCCTTTTGAAAAGTTTTAATGTTAAAAAGGGGTTATGTGCACGTATATTTAAAGAGAGCAGTTACTGACTATTTTATTATATAAACAAATGATGATAAATGGTCTTATTTTCCTTTTTAATTTATTTCATTTCCACTCCATGTATGTGTATATTCATTTTACTCTATTATATTTTATTTTTATTTTATTCTTTTGCGTTTATGTGGCATTTTCAGCTTATACAATTATTTTCATCTTCCCTTTAACGTTTACCTTGTGGTGTGCTCTTTTCTTATGTTCATATTGGTACGTACGTATATATGTATGTACGTATATATGTATGTACATATAGATATTTATGCATATATGTTATATGTGTGTATAAATTAACGGTGTGGGGGTTCTTATTATTAGTGCAAAAAAAAATTGCTACTTAAAAGCAGTTAAACTAGAAATGCTTATAAACCAAATACATACCTGTGGCATGTACTTGTTTATACATATTACATGTGGGCATACTTGTTTAATTTATTTTTTAGTTATCATATGCTCCTTTAAGATAAAAATAAATATACGTGCCTTATTATTTCACTTATCCTATTAATATTATTATCACTATATAAAAGAGAAATATGATGCCATGACACAATAACAATAATATGTATGTAATGTATATATATATAAATGTATATATATATAAATGTGTAGGTATATAAATGTATATATATATAAATGTGTAGGTATATAAATGTGTAGGTATATAAATGTGTAGGTACATAAATGTATATATATATAAATGTGTAGGTATATAAATGTATAGATATATAAATGTGTAGGTATATAAATGTATATATATATAAATGTGTAGGTATATAAATGTATATATATATAAATGTGTAGGTATATAAATGTATATATATATAAATGTGTAGGTATATAAATGTATATATATTTACTTATATGTACATGATCGACGTCGTAATAAAATTCCGTTCCTTCTGTTCATTATAAAGTTGTCTAGAATGAATCATGTAAAAGCCCTTAGTCAACTTGTACGTGCTATTTCTGCAAGTACACAATAATTATTTATTGAGAATTTATTCCTCTTTGTTTCAGAAATAAAAAGGTAGAAAAAAAAAATAATAAATATAAGAATAAACAAATAAACGCGGAAGAATTAAACAGAGAAACCCTTTTGTTGAAAAGGAAATGATTTACTTGCTTTTCCACACTTGCATCTTTTATAAAACATTTAAAAAAAAAAAAAAATTGAAAAAAAATTAAAATTAAAATTTTTAGCAATTCCATTTATACACAAAGAGGTTTTATTCTTTCAATTTTTTTTTTTTTTTTTTTTTTTTCCAACCTTAAAAAAAATATATTTTACTTATTTGTTACTTATTTAACCTAAATTACTGCTAACAGTAGTAAAGTTAAATTGCACAACTGTTCTTGTTTCTTCAAATGGTTTTTAATAATGATGAAGCATATATAAAAAATTGTACGAATATAACTGCGTGGGATTAAACAAAAGAAAAAAAAATTAAAATAAATTAAAAAATAAATTAATAATTAATAAATAAAATAAGTTAATAAATAAATAATAGATAATAAATAATATATAAATAATGAATAATAAAGAATGAAGAATAAATATATAATAAATATATAATAAATGAATAATAAATATATAATAAATGAATAATGAATAATAAATATATAATAAATGAATAATGAATAATAAATATATAATATATAAATAATAAATAAATGAAAAGTAAATAAAGCAGAATAAGACAGAGTAAAACAGAATAAAATAGAGTAAAAACAAATAAAACCATGTAAAATTAAATAATTGTGTAATATTTAGAAGTACCGAAATTGTTAACACACTGTGCATTATTCCTCTTTATTTTCATTTCACACCCTTAGTACTGCTTCCCCTTTTTATTTATATTTTAGTTCTTTATTTTCAATTGTACATAAAACAAGTTTAAATACGTACATACATACATACATACACGCTCATTTCAAGTGCAAAAAGTAACACCAAAAGAAAAAGTTTCATTAACGAAACGAAAAAAGTACTACTGAATTCATAAAATGTGCTGACCAATTAAGTTAAAATTAATTTGATAATTTTTACAAAAAAAAAAAAAAAAAAAAAAATCAAAATAAAATAAAACAAAACAAAACAAAACATAAAAGAATGCTAATATTCTCTTTTTCTAAAAAAATTAAACGCTTCAATTCATTCGTTAACATAAAAGTTGTAATTTTTAAACTGCGCTATTTAAATGTTACTCCTAAAATTTGAACTCGTTATAACATATATACACATTGAATCCTCTTATGCAAAAGAACTTGTTACAACTGCTAAAAAAAAAAATGCGTATTTCAAGTTTTAAATGTATTTTTTAAGTATTCATTTACTATTTTAATTATAATTATAAATGCACTTTTCCAATAATTTATACTCACATTTTTGTTCATTATTGTTCATTTTTTTTCCAGTTTGTTATTGTATTTTGACAAGATTGCACGCTACTATCAGATGATGCATATACGAGCATATCCAAACACATAAGCATACATACATTTATATATATACATGTGTGCGCCTAATATATACTAATAAGCAACACATTTTTTTACATTTTAAGTTTATGCCCCATTTGAATATCTCTTTAACGCATTAATTTTTTTATACGTACACGTGCATATATATATATGTTCCTCAGGAAAAAACACGAAAGTGGCTTTTTTTTTTTTTTTTTTTTTTGCATCCCTATTTTTTTTACTTGATCTTTCAATTTATTAAATACTCTTAGCTTATTACTTCCCCTTACATTTTAAAAAGCTGGTTAAGTTGTGTGAAGTATTTTTAAAATTGTATGCAATTAACTGAAACAAAAAAAATAAAATAAGGGAACAAAGAAGGGAACAAAGAAGGGGACAAAGAAGGGAACAAAGAAGGGAACAAAGAAGGGAGCAAAGAAGGGAGCAAAGAAGGGAGCAAAGAAGGGAGCAAAGAAGGGAGCAAAGAAGGGAGCAACGAAGGGAGCAACGAAGGGAGCAACGAAGGGAACAAATGACAAATAGTGAGAAAAAAAAAAGGAGTGAAAACGGTATTTAAAAATAATCCTTTTAAAAAGAAAGATTAAACAGTAATATATCAGGAGAGAGGAAAAAAAAAAAAAAAAAGAAAAAAAAAAAGAAGGGGAAGAAGCAATAAAGGTAGTGGTAGTACTAATAGGAGCAGCAGCAACAGCTGCATAGGAAGCAGAATCGGGAAAGGAAAAGGAATGAGATGAGCATGGCCCCAAGGAACCATAAAAGTGACTACAAAAAAAAAAATGAAAATGATGCAGGTATAAAAATAAAAATTAACAAAATTGATAAAAATCACAAAAATAATAAAAATCACAAAAACGATAAAATTAATATAAACGATAAAAATGACAAAAATGATAAGAGTAACAAAAATAGCTTCAAACCAAATGGAAAAAATGAAGAGGGAAAAAAAAAAAAGAAAAGACTACAGTAATTCGGATACAACAAGGAGGAGAACAGGCAGACTGGAAAGTCATGATATCAGTAAGATAAAACATGTAAGGAAGGAGACGCACATAAACACAACTAATAAGAATCGACCCTCTTGTAATGTTATAAAGAACAAATCTGAAAACAGTTATAAGAATGTAGATGTACCTGTTAATGTAAAAGGAAAAATACCTAATAATAGTAATCGAGAAAAGGTGCCAAAAGGAGATAATACAAGTTTACTAAGTAGTAATAAAGACATGGCATTTCAAGGTACTATCAAAAATCAGAGGTCAACTATAGCGAGAAAAGAAGAAAATACAAATGAAAAGGGGAAAAAAAAAAGATAAAAAAATAGAAAAAAAAAAAGATAAAAAAGAAAAAAATACGTTAACAAATGAAGGTTTAAATGATAAATTGAAATGTCAAAAATTAAATAAGAGGCATATTGAAAAAGGAAAAAAACATGCAAAAAATATTAGCAAAAAAAGTGAGTTAACCATAACTAATACAAGGGTGAAAGGCGTAAGGATAAACAAACTGACGAACGAATCAAACAGAAAAATGAAAAAAATACAGCAAAAAAAGGGGAAAAAATTAACACATATGCAAAATGAGAAAGAAGTGGTAGATAGTGGAGATTTTTTGTCATTAAGGGAAACTCAAAAGGAGAGTGGTATGTACGATAAGGCAGAAGTAGAAATGACTGTGGAAGAAGAAGTGGAAACAACTGCGGAAGAAGAAGCGGAAGAAGAAGTTCAAGTAGAAGCGAATGCAGAATCGAAAAATGTCGCCAAAGCAGAATCAAAGGATAATGAAGAGCTGAATGGAGGTGACGGTGGTTCCCCATCGAATGAAGAGAAAAATGGCAAAGGAAAAAAAAACTATGATGAGGCTTTGCCATTTTGGTGTTTTATGCAAAAAAAGTTAAAGGTGAGAAAAGCAACACAAGAAAATTATTATGGAGATAGTATAAAGAGGAGAAGGAAAAAGATGATGAAAATGAAAAATAAGGCAATAAAAAAATCAATAGATGAGTTAATAAAAAACAGTACTTTGAATAATACAATTATTACCGCTAATAATAAATTTAACATATACAATAGTGGAAAAGGAAACGCTCTGTACTATTTAGAAAGAATAAATTGTAACAATGAAAAATTGAATGCAGATAATAAGATAAAACTAAATGTTGTATCAGAAATAATAAACATTAAAAAACAAAAATTTGTAATAGGATCATCATATAGAAAATGTGATTTAGTAATAAAAGGAGATATAGAAAGTGAACAGTGTGAATTGGTATGTAGATGTGTTGAGAAAAATATTAACCATTCAAATGATATAAATAGACAAATAAATAAATACAATTTATTTATTATTAATAAGTCTGTAAGTAATAGTACAATAGTTAACAACACAGTTGTTGATATAGAACAAATAAAAGATGAAGATACCATCTTTTTAGGTATTGATCATATAGACAAAAAGAATACCGCTAAATATATTTATAAGATAAAATATAATAAAATGGCCAACATTTTTAATATTAATAATTTATGCCAATATAGTAAAGATAATTGTATACATGTACAAATTATCAATTCAGAAAAAAGAGAAAAAGGTAGTAAAATTATCTCTAACAATTTTTCCTTAAATAATCAAAATGAAGAACAAGAATCTCAGGTCTCTATATTAATATTTCTCATAATGAATAATAACCCTAATATGTTAAATGAACCAATTTATTATATGAATAATTTAAATTGTTTTTCAAATTTAAATTCTACTCCTAAAAAAAGTGTAGAAAATGTAAAACAGGTTAAGAACTCCACATCTGTTAATAAAATGATTAAAGAAGACTCTCCTAATACACAATTTAATGAAAGCATTAAAAAAATTAATAAAATTTGTCAGAGTAGAATTTCCCCATTATGTGTAAAAAATTCTATTGAAAAGGAGAAAAAATTGAAAGGACCATTAAAAACTGAACATCACTCGAAAGAACTACCAGTAACTTTATTAAATGCTTGTGCTGAGTTGTGTAAAGAGATAAACAGAACTGTTACCAAGGATAATGATAAACAGGCCAGTTCATTTAAGAAGGGGATGCCCACGCTAAGTCGTGGCACATTGCTTATGCCAAACAGTTGTACATCGATGCCACATGATAGCACATCTATGCCAAACGGTGGTACACCTATACCAAATTGCTACGTAGCGCCAACGAAAGCAAATAACTTTTATCAACATAATAATAATGAGCACAATATAAACACCAATTTTCATAGCAATTCTGGTTCTAGCCAAAAAAATTGTGCGTTCAGTTGTGATAATAAGAAAATGTACAATAGTCACACTGTAATTCATAATATAGCAAAAGGTGCAGGAATAGAAGAGGATGTCAGTAATATTGTGAAGGATAGTAGAGGTATGAATGATCTACTAGGGGTAAGTAATGCACGTGAAAAGTGCTCTAACTATATAGATGGTGATCATTGTGATCATCATTTTGAACATCATCATGGTCCTCTTTCCAGTTGCACAAAAAGCGCCAAAGAAGAAAACATGTATGAAAAAAGCCTTTTTGGTAGTACATTACAGGTTCATAATAATTCCATAGAGGAAAAAGAAAAAACAAATGTAAACAGTACAGAAAAGGAAAATATGTTCGAAAGTGCTAGTAACAATATTACGCATGAACATAATATTATGTATGAACAGTTTCTAACGAAAGACCGTAAGGACTATACGAATGGAAAGGAAAAACGCTCGATCGGAGTAAATCATACAAATATGAACTGTAGTAAAAATATTAGTTCTCTTTCCCCATCAACTGACTTGTATTGTGGAAAAAATTACCAGGATGTATTATATAATAAGAAATGTAACAAAGATGAAAATGCGATGGAAGATGAAAATAAGAAGGAAGGTGAAAATGCGATGGAAGGTGAAAATAAGAAGGAAGGTGAAAATAAGAAGGAAGGTGAAAATGCGATGGAAGGTGAAAATAAGAAGGAAGGTGAAAATGCGATGGAAGGTGAAAATGCGATGGAAGATGAAAATGCGATGGAAGATGAAAATGCGATGGAAGGTGAAAATAAGAAGGAAGGTGAAAAATATCAAGCAAATATAAATCCTAATGACTCTTTAATGATGACACCAGGAAAATATGGTAATTTTTCGAACAGCAATAATAATCAAATTATGTTTTATGACTGTAAAGAAGAAAAGATGATGCATTCTGTTCCTTCTGTTAATAGTAATAATATACCCAATGTAACGCTTAAAGCATCTGAGTCTAGTGAATTTTTGAAAAATACCGAAAAAGGCCTGTACTCCTTTTTATATTGTAAAAACAATGTTAATGATTCAAATCATGATTTTACATTATGCTTAAAAAATGAAAAAGGGGTAGAAAAATATCTAAAAGTTATAGGAGAAATTAAAGTAAAACGAAATGCCATTTTTTCGGACCTTAAACATAATATAGATTTGAAACTTTTAGATAAATCTATTGAACTTACAACTTTCAATAAAATAAATTATTTGAAATGTGAATCCATTTCCAACAAAAAATATTCCATTCATTTGAATGCTTTTTCTGATAAATTAGATGAAACAAAATTTAATGAATTTTCTGCTTTACATCTAGATTATATTGATAACACAAATTTTTCAGATTTAGATACCACTGAAGCATTTGAACTGAAAAAAATGTTATTTATAAAATATGACGAAGAATAGTCATGCTTGTTCTTCGTGTTACAAAGTATGCTGTCATTTTGCCATTTTTTTTTTTCAATTTCTTTCACTTTTACGTTCACTTCTACGTTCACTTTTACGTTCACTTTTACGTTCACTTTTACTTTTTTTTTTTATGTTTTCAAATATTTTAAATGTGCTAGTAGCTATCTTTGCCTTTTTTTTAAAGAAAACTTGTGAAGTTTTTTTTATTTAATTTACATTTTTAGTGTTTAATTTTATTATACTTGCATAAGTATGCACATATATACACGTGTATACATATATATATATGTATAAGTATGAAACATTTTAATCTTTTTGAAAATCTACTTTAATAACTTTTTTAATTGTTATTTAATAGCATATTTTAACAAAATGCCATAAAAACATAAACAGAGTTGGAAATATGAGTTTATCAATATTTTTTAGTTATTTTCAAAAAAATTAAAAAGAGCATCTTTCAATATATGGAATTTTTTTTTTTTTATAAATATAACAATTGCACTTTAAAACTTTATAGAACCAAGAAAATGCAAAAAAAAAAAAAAAATATATATATATATATATATATTTTTTAAAATAAAAGAATAAATCTTAACTGTAGTACATGAATATGAAAGTACCATAACTTCATAGCAATACAGAAGAAGTTATAAAAATAATACAAGTATATTCGCAATAATATTTTTGCAAGCTTCAATCAAATCATAAAATTCAAAAAAAGAAGTGAGACTTTGTAGTTTATGTATAACAACATTTAGAAGCGATTAAAAAAAAAAAAAAAATTTCTTTTTTTTGTGTTCCTTTTCATTAATTCGTTTTTGAGAAATTTTTGTGAATTCTCTTTTTCCAAAATAGCGCAGTTATTTTTTCTTCAAAAAATTTTTAAAAGTATCTATATTTATATACATATATATATATATATATATAACATATTTGTATATGTTTGCATATATAATCAAGTCAAACCCTTGAACGTTTTGTTTATTTACCCATTTTTATTTATATCAGAGATGATGCAGCTGTAGATACTGTATGACAAAAATAGTCAGAGGAAAAAAAAAAAAAAATACCTGAACATGACAGGCTGTAAAGCAAGATTAATTATAAAAAAAAAAAATTACAACAATAAATGTAACAACAATAAATGTAACAACAATAAATGTAGCAACAATAAATGTAGCAACAAAAAATGTAGCAACAAAAAATGTAGCAACAAAAAATGTAGCAACAATAAATATAGTAACAATAAATATAGTAACAAAATAAAGAAAAAAAGCAAAGGAAAAAATGAGCATGGGGATAATATTGATGAGAGATCCCTATTGCAAAAAGAAATTGATGAAAAACTAGGGATTGTTGTAGAGGAAAATAAAAAAAAAACAATATGAAGAACAGTGGAAAAGTAATATAAACAAAAATGACAGTAATAGTATTAGTGAAAAACCAAATATAAATGTGGAAGATAGTAAAAATGATAAAAAGAAAGATAAAAGTAGAAAGTATAAAAATAACTTAACCATAATTGATAAACATGTTTTAACATCACACGAGTTTAAAACATTACCAATAAGTAAAAGGACCTTAAAAGCTTTAAATGAAAACAACTTTGTGCATATGACAAATATACAATCCGTGTCTATACCGATTGTTTTATTAAATAAACATATTTATGCTCAAGCCCAAACAGGTACAGGGAAAACTTTATGCTTTTGTATACCTTTAGTTGAAAAAATGTATAGGAATAGTATTGATAGCTATAATAAAATTTTGGGAGGATTAATAATAACTCCAACCAGAGAATTAGTATTTCAAATTTTTGAAGTTTTAAACATGTTAAATAAATATCATAAATTAAATATTTGTTGTGCAATAGGGGGAAAAGATGAAGAAAGAGAAAAATGTATTTTTAGTTATGCCAATATTATTGTGTGCACAACTGGAAGACTACTATTCCATTTGGAAAATAATTATTACTGCAATTTAGATTATTTAAGTACTCTTGTAATTGATGAAATAGATAAATTAATTGACAAAAGTTTTTATGATAATTTAAAAAACATTTTATTATATAAACCAAAGGAAAATTGTCAGATATGTTTATTTTCAGCAACGATATGTAAATTTTTAAATATTATATTAAAAACGTTTTGTGTGAAAGATTATGAATATGTCAGTATTAATGACAATGATAAATATATAGAAAATAATAATGTGCAACAAATTTTTATCGAATGCAGTATTTATAATAAAATTAATTATTTGTATACTTTTTTATTTTCAAAAAAAAATAAAAAAATAATTGTTTTTTTCTCAACATGTAAACAAGTTCGATTTATGTATGAAGCTTTTAAAAAGATAAAAGTTGGTGTTATGAAATTTTTACAATTACATGGAAAATTAAAACAAACGTCTAGATTAAACACATATCATTTTTTTTCAAAAAAACAAAATTTTGTTTGTTTATTTACTACCGATATTGCTTGTAGAGGGTTAGATTTCGCTTCAGTGGATTGGGTTATACATTTTGATTTTCCAGAAACTGTCGAAACCTTTATTCACAGGTCAGGTAGAACAGGTAGATTTACGAATGTTGGTAATAGCCTTATATTTTTAACAAGTGAAATTGATGATAAAAAAATATTTTTACATGTTTTAAAAGAAAACAATATAGAAATTAAGGAAAAGTTTATTAAAAAACAAAAGCTATTCGATATAAGCAATAAAATACACTCTTTAAATGCTGCTTTTGTTGAAATAAAATATCTAGCAAAAAAGGCGTTAGTTATATATTTAAGACATTTGTACATTGTTATGAAATTTAAGGATATAAAGAAAATAGATTTAAACCAGCTGGCTTACGCATATGGCTTGATTGAATTTTCCGCGGATATGATGGAAGAATTGAACATATCTTCAAATAACAAAGTAGCCGTTAACAGGAAGAGGACACGGTTCGAAAAGTATTTGGAAATATTGAATAGTAAGAAGCTAAAGAAGAGAAGCGAACGAAAAGAAGGGAAGACAGAGGAAAGGGCGGAGGAAGAGGTAAGGGAAGAGGAAGTGTCAAACGGGGGGAACACACACAAATGTGTTTTAAATAGCAAACGTAGCAGTTATAACCAAAATGAAAAAGATAGTATTATATTCAGTTCAGAGAAGAAGAACAAAATTTTGAATGATTATAAACATAATGATATAAGTGATAATGAAATTTTGGTAGATAGGCATATAGAAGAATTAGACGATGATTTTTTTAAACCAAAAAAGGTTGAAATAGAAGATAACTCCCTAATATTACTGCCAACTAGAAAAAGAAAGAAACGAGTTAAAGTAGCTAAAACTTTAAGTAATAGTATTTTATATGATGAGGATGGGAATGAAATAAATGATGATAAAACTAAATTAAAAATTTTACTTGATGAATTAAATGAAGATAAAAAAGATGGTAACCAAGATGAAGAAGATGAACATATTGACATATTTAATGAAAAAACATACATTGAGTCGCTGAAAGAAAAAGTTGAAAAGGATAACGAACAAACAAAATTTAGCAAGCTAAGAAAAAAAGAAAAAGTTATACAATTAAAAATGAGTGACTCATATAGCTCGGATGAACATTCTGATCTTGCGAAAAATCCTTTGTACGATGAAAATGAAGAGTCATGTAGTTCCTGTGATAATAATAACACATATAAAAATTTAGAACAAAAAGCAGATGATTCCTTTATTAAAGATAAAAGAAACAGAAAATTACACAATAATAAGAGTGAAACAAAAATGAGCGAAGAAGAAAATATAAACGGTAAAATTGCGCTCTTTTGTTTGTATATAAATATATACATTTATTTTTTTTCTTATATTTGCATGTGATTATTTATCTCCATTGTTACTACTTTAGTAGATTGTAGTAAATTTCACTTCCTTGTCTTTTTGTAATATGAATATATACATTTAATTTGTATTATCATACTATACGTATTTTATTAATACTATTAAATTAATACTTTCATTTATTATATTTTTCTTTTTTTTTAGAAGATATATCATGTTTAGAAAATAAAGTATTGGCATTTTTATAGAGAGGAATTATCCCCCTTCATTATGTAAATGGAAACTCTTTCTATTTTAAGTAGAATAGTTTGTTTCATTTTTGGAAACATTTTATGTGTTTATCATCCCTTTTGAGTGTCATACTTAAAAGTGTAATTTGACTGGTCTTTTTTTTGTTGATTTAAATTGATGCGTATTGGTAATTTTGCTTTTTTCTTTTTTTTTTCACTATCTTCCCCCTTTTTTTTTAATTTATATAAAGAAGGAAAAATAAATATATAAATAAAAACACGTATATAATTTAATGCTAAAATTAAAGCGCACATGCTATTCCCAGGTCTTCAATG
Organism: Plasmodium brasilianum; assembly: GCF_023973825.1. Classification (NCBI taxonomy): domain Eukaryota; phylum Apicomplexa; class Aconoidasida; order Haemosporida; family Plasmodiidae; genus Plasmodium; species Plasmodium brasilianum. The sequence continues at coordinate 1,717,114 of NC_090126.1, forward strand.
ATTTTTCTTAAACATTAAACAGCCATTTTTAATACAAGAACATAACGTTCCAGCTGGGCTGATAACGTTATACATATATATATATATATATATATTTATTTATTTGTTTTTATTATTTTATTTTTATTATTTGCTCTGGGAATACGAATGCTTATGATATATAGAGCTGCAGCAGCTTCGTAGCAGGTAGTGCCATCTAGTCTTACATTTTCGTACATATTAATCTTTCTACGTTTATCTCGCAAAAAATGGTAAGACTAGGAATGTATGTTTTATATAGCTTAAAGCGTATTAAATTTATGGCAAATAAGGGGAAGAATTTTCGTAATACGAGGGTAATTTTGCTTTTTAATGCGTTTTAAGTTCTTCCTTACACGCACAACAAAAGGTTTGTTTATATATATTCATATACATATACGTATGAATGTAATTATATGTAAGCGAAAAGGTCATTTACTAAAAGGACATTACTTTATCTTCTTTTAAATGATGTGTAAATATAAACGTATCCGTAAAAATTAACTTCGTTATAGCTGTCATACTGCTACATGGATGTACTCTTTGTAATGAAGCCCCCCCCCCATATTGAGATTAATCTGTAAGCGATGAATGCTTTAACGTTGGAAAATGGTTTTCTTGAAGGATGCATATTTATATATGTATTAAAAAAGGAAAAACAAAAAAGGAATGAAAAAAAATTCGAAAAAAAGTGAAATATTTTGTACTCTTTTTTCATTTTACACAAAATGGAACTATTTTCCTTTTAAAAAATAGTAAATGAAATGGATATTAATATTTTAAAATGACACGAAAGGGAAAAATTGTAAAAAGGTTGAAAATGCATAGCTGTAATTTTATTTTATTTTGTTCTATTCCTATATTTATTTTTTATATATTCATAATTTTTTTTTTTTTATAATAAAAAAGAGAAAGCATTAAAAGGGGCATCGCAACTTATGACTGCTCTCATACACTGTTTAACGCATAAAATTTTAGTAATAAGGATATAATATGCATGTATATAATACATATATGCACTTCACCGAATAGGAGGTTATTCGAGCTTTATAATGACAAAATTAAATTAATTTTAACTTTAACTTCCCAAGGTATTTTATTATGTGCACATAATTACATATGTACAAAGTATTTGGTAAAAAGGAAGTAAAAATACTTTATTTTTATTACATTCGTAAAATATACAAGATCCGATAAATAAATATACGTATATAAATATATATATATATATATATATATATGTATGTAACTATATAAATTTGAGTGAGCACAATCAGGGAAAAAAAATGAGTAACCAAAATCACGTTTTCTTATCTTATACCTATATTGTGATTTACTTATAAATAATGTCCGGCTGATTGCTCTTTTATGGGTTAGCAGCTGTAACTGAAAAGGGACAGCAGATCTTCTGCAAAAAATTTTGGGATACTACTATATATTGTGAGAAATTTCAATATCATGATTTGTTCCCGCCTACAGCAAGACATCAGTTACTTAGTATGTCCTGATGGAGAGAGGATAGGCTGAAGTAATAATGAACTGCAAACCGCCTCAGGCTGGAAACAGAGCAGGGTCAGTAGTCGCTGATGTACGGTGCCGAAGATTACGGTTGAGCATAATGATACGTTCGAATCTCACATGTAAAAGTATGTGCACCATTTTTTTTTTAACACTTTCATCCAAAAAAATTATTAAAAAGGAACTTACTTGTAAATTATTATTTATATTATATTTATTGTATTCTTTTGTTATCTGTAAAAAGATATTATATATTTACTGATAAATTATTCGTAACATGGAAAACAGGGGTTAAACCCAGAAAAGTAAGGGATATCAATTTTTTTTTTTTTTGAAAGGAAAATAATTTTTTTTTTTTTCCCTCCCCCAACATGTTCCTTTTATCAAACTTTTGCCATATATATACACATATATTCATTTAAGTACATGTTTGAAATATTCAAAAGAGTTATTTTTCCTTTTTTTTTTTTAACAGTAACTTCATTGTTATTACTCCATCATGCATACATTTTGGCACATTAAGTACCGTTCTTCTTTCTTTTTATTAAAAGCTTAATAAAATATCTGTAAATAATTATGTATTACGCGAATAATAAAATATGGCTATACAAACTATTAATAATTTCCCATAAAATAAAAAACAAAAAGTACTTTTTATGAAATTGGGCCACAAAAAGTTTGCGTATTCATTTATGGCTAGCTTTTATTGAAAGTGTTTAATAATACTTAAAAAGTACATAAGTTCATACATACGTATAATATAATACACATTGTTATGTGCGTATAAATTGAATTATAGCTTCTTTTTTAATAGGAACGTCTGAATTATGAAATAATTTCTCCATGTAAAATGATATATTAAATTTAAGATCATAATTTATCCCAAATATTATTACACTTACAAATGAAGATACATCATTTAAGCCAAAAAAAAAAAAAAATGTTAAAATTATCAATTTTTATGGAGATAAAAATTTTGTGATTAATAATATTTCAAAATATTTTTAAGATAATATGACATCAGTATATATAACATGTACAATTAAACATTTAACGTTCTTATTTTTTCAAGTATTACACAAAAAAGTTCGTTTTTCCCCATTTTTCAAGTCAACTATTAAGTAATATATTTACAAGAGATATGTAACAATTACTTTGATGAATAATACCGCTTACAAAAGTCCATGAAATAATGCCATATGATAATCATATTATCAAACATTATTCATATATACAGTTTCTATTTATATAGATATATATATATATATACATATTAATCATTGCGATTAGCAATTCCACAATGTTACTTAAATGGTCATTTAAAGAACAAAACATCTAAAATGAATAATATAATATAATTTTTTATCGAATACATTTCTACAAAATTTCATATTTTATTATAAACTACTTTGAATTAAATTTTTTTTTATAAATATTTTAGATATAAAAAAAATGACTCATCACTTAGTGTTCCCGAGCGGTCTCCCACCTCAGTACTGGCCAAGCCTTAGAGTGCTTAACTTCAGAGTTCTGATGGGATCTGGTGTGGCCACTGTAGTATGAACGAGTCATTATAATAAGTAAATTCCTTTTTCATATCTATACTAGCATAATTCCAACCATTTAATAGCATGAAAGAGAACATATATATAGTTCTTGAACTGTAAAAAAGATGTTTTTATGGAAAAAAATGCAAGAACCGTTAATTAATCGTAAAGAAGATATGTACATACAGGGGTACATATATATAAATATATATATATATATATATACATATACGTATATACATATTTGCATATGCTAATATGTGCAAGTCACTACGATATATAAAATTCCGTAAAAATTTAAATTTTTATATTCTAAAAAAAGAAGCATAAAGGTGAATTTCAAGGGTTTTCCTAAGAAATAAATTAATTCTCTTTTAAGTTAAAACAACAAAAACGTTACTACCTATTAAAATTTAGCTTAAATTTTTTTTTAATGAAAATAAGATATTAAAAAATGCCACAGACATATATATATATATATATATAGTACTTTTTATTAAAATATTATTTAAAACTGTTAAATTTTCCAAAAAAAAGTTTACAATTTTCCTTTTATCAACTATTTAAGAAAATTATATAGCGCAGAAATACATACTTAAGTAAACAACAGTATCTGTATATGTGAATTTTTCCATATAAAATATTTTACTAGCTATATGGGTATTGATTTTGCCTTTGCATTAAAGGTAAAAAGTTCATACTAAAACTCTCAAATTAAGTAAAATAAAATTTTTACGTAAAAATGAGAGAACTCATTCAAAAGAAAATACATTTTAATAAGAGCTTCATAAGTATGGTAAAGATAAAGAGAAATTATCTTTCATATGAAAAAAAAAAAAATTAAAATAACGATGAAAATACAATAAAACAAGTTTTTGCAAATATTTAATCGGAATTTCGCATACAATAAGTTACAACAATTCAAAAAAAAATTAGAATAAATATATTTTTAAAATAAATAAATAAATAATACATGTTTTGTTTTTTGTCAGATTTTAGAGGCATGTTATATACTCTATTAAATTTAATTTATAGTAGAAAAATACTATTTTTTGCATTCTTCTGTTAAGTTAAATAAAATATGTTTAGATATAAAAAAATGACTCATCACTTAGTGTTCCCGAGCGGTCTCCCACCTCAGTACTGGCCAAGCCTTACAGTGCTTAACTTCAGAGTTCTGATGGGATCTGGTGTGGCCACTGTAGTATGAACGAGTCAATAATAAAAATAATTTACACTGTTATATTCATTTTTTCTTCGTAAATTATATAAAAAATAAAAAAATATTCAAATTTTACTTATATTTTTTCTTTAAAAATTATGTAAGCTGCATTTGTATATTTCAAAAGCACTAATTTAATTTGTAAATTATTATTAAAAATTGTAAAAAAGCTGAAGATTTTTTTTTTTTATGAGGCTTTTACTTACGCTCTTATATTTCGTACTACCCTTTAATGAAGTACCCATGTGTACATATTTTTTAAAAAAAAAGTAATCACAATTTATTTATTTCTCTCTCTATATACTATTATTTAAAAGTTCGATTGGAATACTTAAAGTATAAGTATAAATATAAAAAAGTTTTGAGTAAAAAAAATGACTCATCACTTAGTGTTCCCGAGCGGTCTCCCACCTCAGTACTGGCCAAGCCTTACAGTGCTTAACTTCAGAGTTCTGATGGGATCTGGTGTGGCCACTGTAGTATGAACGAGTCAACATAATAATTAAATTCTTTTCTCATATCTATACAATTTTAGGAATATAAAATTTTTAACCCATGTTCTCAGTGTATATGTAATTTTTTCATATACAAGGACATATTTATTGTTCAAAAAAAAAAACTTTTTTTATTAACTTTTTATTCCTTATACTTTAACCTTTATAAGTATTATTAACAATAAACAACTCAGTACTTGAATAAAGATTTCATTTTTATCCTACTAACACTACAATAATTATGGCAGTAAAATATTTAAAGGTTTATAACATTTTTCATTTTATTGAATAATTAAATTCTTTATAAAAATTAATTTATTTTAGTTATTTTTAGGATTATAATAATATATATTCATTATAGTAGAAAATTAATATTGGAATATAGAGGTAAAATCTTTTTCCTTCAAATAAATTGCAAAAAAAATTTTATATGTTTATATTTTTTTTTATAAAACTATTACTTTATATAAGGTTTTTTTTTGAAAGGGTTACTTATTCATGTTAACAAAAAAAGAAAAAAAAAAAAATTTCCTTTTCACATTTGGAAGTATATATTTCATCAGATTTTAAAATTATTAAATAAATGTGTTCCCTATTCATCTAAAATGTAGCATTATTCAATATTTACAAAAAATTCAGACTTAATTTGTACCTTATCAAAATATTAATTGAAAAAAAAAATATTTATATGAAAGGAATGATTAACCTTATTCGTATGAATATTCTTCGCCTGATTTAAAACATGAACAACATACAGCCTTGAGCAAAAATAAAAATAAAATAACAATATTCCTAATTTTCAGCATAAATAAATAAGTTTATCGAGTTGTGTGTGTGTACACAATAGAAACATAGGTTAAGGGACTATTTGATAATTCATGCATTTACACTTTATACATATATATGTTAATATGCACATGTGTATAATTTAATAATTAATTGTTAGAATATTAAACATATGTAAAAGATATAGATATATATACGAAATTAATCAAAAGAAATAAAAATATTAATATATTTTTTATTGTCACATCTTTATATAAAGACTAACTATTTCATCGAAATTTATTTAAAAATTCTATGTGGGCTACTCCGGGAATCGAACCCGGGACCTCTCCCACCCTAAGAGAGAATCATACCACTAGACTAAGTAGCCTCGTTTAATAATAATGTACATTATACTCATAGATTTAAATAATAGTATAATAATTTATTTTTATTATTAAGTATTACCAAAGCATTACTATATTTTGAAGATTCCAAAAAACACAATATATCCATTACTAATTACTAAGAAAAAAAAAATTTCCTTAAAATTAATAGGGCATACGTATATGTAAAACAAAACTAAAAATTATAATTACAATACAGCGCACAATGAACACGTTATATATTATAAATAAAGATTTTAAAAAATTATTAAACATTACCGAATTATATTAAGTTCAGTATATAATCGCTTGTTCATTTTTTTAACTATTATTGAGATATGGATTAAAGTTCGTAATACATACTTACAAATAAAGGAGAGTTTACATAAAGTAATAAAACAAAAATCTTTTTAAATTCGTAAAAAATTACAATTTTTTTTATGACGTATGTTCACTTGCACATATATATATATATAGAGAGAGAGAGAGAGAGAACATTAAAAAGTGCTATTTATTTATAGGTATTATTTTAATATTAGGAGAGTTCATCCTCGTTCTTATTTACTAAAACAGTTCACGCATTTCTTTTATTCCAAAATTAAGAACACTACTGCAAACTTAATATAGAAGTAGGTAGGACTGTTCAATTTTGACATGATTTTTATATATACGTAACGAGCGATATCTTTAAGTACTGAATGGATTACAAATGGCGCTTAAAAATAAAATTGAACAGTTAATACTTTGTATGATATGTAATATTCTATGTTTCAGAACATATCATTTATTATTATAATAGACAAATGATGGTGGTTCTTTCTTTTTAACAAAATATAAAAATTAAAAATAATGAATTAATAACAAAAAAAAGAAGGAACAAAATATTATATATTATAAAAAATAAAATAAAATATACAAAAACAAACATATACTATTAACCAAAAGTAGTAGCTGAATTATGCATAAAATATAAGGACAGCTGTTATCAAAACAACAATTATTTTAACAAATTGATGTACTAAAAAAGTAAAAATTATAATATATGTGAAGTTAAATATTATAACACTGCAATATTTTTTTAATATTCTATTTTACGAAAGCAGTTTATTTACAAGTTCTTCTATGGATATATACTTTTCCTTATATGGATCAATAAATTTCTTAAAACTTTTATAATCCTCATCACTTAAAACATCACTTACAGCCATTACTAATAAAATTAGTGAATCTACCGATAACTTACCATTGCTACATTTATCTAATTTTCTTAAAATGCGTGTTAGTTTCTGCTTTGGTGTGCTTGATCTTAAATGTATCTTTGCTATTTTTGAATAATCCTTCAATGAATATTTTGTAGAATCCTCTTCCTTCAACTTACTATTATCAAGTTCAACACCTATGAACCTTAAAGCATAAACTAACTCATTATGCGAAATTAAACCGTCAATATCTCCATCTATTATGTTAAACGACTCCTTAATTATGGTATCTGTACTAGACATTGTGCTGTAACAATTAATTCCTATAATATGATATTGACGTTACCAAAAAATAAAATAAACATAAAAATACACATACATATACATATATATATATATATACCTATATTACGTATATATAATCGCTACAAAAAAATGAAAATGAAAATAAGACATAAAAATTTAACAGATCTTACCAACACTTAATTTGAAAATGAAAAAATATAAGTTATACTTTTTTTTTTTTTTGCTAATAAGTTTAATTAAATTTTATAATAATTCTTGATTTTAATATAGCTGCTATAAATAAAACGAAGGTTTTTTTTTCATGATAAAAATTGTGGGAAAACGCGGAAAATATATGATTTTGTTTTAGTTTTTCAGAAAATTCGTTTCAATTTATATTTTTAATTATATTTTAACTTTTTTTTTTTTTTCAAAAAAAGCTATAATATTTTTAACCAAAATAGCCAAACTGTTCATATTTGTTCATTCAAATTTCTTGAATAAGATCTTTTTCATGTTGCTCATCTGATTCCTACATGAACATTCAGGAAAAAAAAAAAAAAAATAAAAATAGTTATTTTTATTTATTTAAATTTTTTTTTAATATTTTATTGCTCTCAAAATTTACGTAATATATATCTGTTTTAATTTGTGGGTTGGCGTGAACACCAAAATTTATATATTTTTCTGAACATAAAATTAACTATATGCTTTTGGATTATAATTCTTATTATATAAACAATTCTAAACTTTCTTTTGTTAAAAGAAATATTCATTACACTTATAATTCCACAAATATATATAAAATCAACAAATGCGTAAACTTTTATATACTAGGATATGTGTGCAAAAATATATGATACATAAATAAGCGTTAGCAAAGAATACTCTCTTTTTTGACCAAAATTTTTATTTACCCGATTTACAACTTCAGACACTGTTATATTCATGTCATTCAGTTTACATTCACTTAAATTTTCATTGTGAACATCGAAAATACCCATGGAAACATCTACACAAAGTAAAATATAATGAAATTGTCTGAAATAAACATAAGATACACGATGCTAAGTAAATACTTCTTCGTTGCGAATACGGGAAGAAATATATAAAAAATAAAAAAATAAAAAATAAATAAATAAATAAATAAATAAGAAATATGTTACCCATAACAACACATGCTTTGTCATTGTTGTAATTGGAATGATCAAGAATATCCTTGTCAATTATTATACTTTCTGCATCCATACTGTTTATATCTTTATTGGATTTTTCCATTTTTGACAAGAATTCTTTACATTTTTCTACGGAAAAATTACTCATTAAATTCTTGTGCATATATGGCTTTTCGGCTTTTAATTTCTGCTGCGAATGTGTTTTGTCTGTTTCACTTGGATTTTCATTGTTAAACAGAAGAAACCTATTTGAAGAGCTTTCTTCGAATTGATCATCTAATAAACTTTCTCTTAAAAGTTCACTGTCCCTTTGTGCTTCTTTTTCATTATCTTTTTGATTTTCATTCATATTTAAGTAAGCATGCGTTGAACAAAAATAAATTTATGATTATATCAATTAAGGTTAAATTAAAATAAAAAAGATTTTTATTTCAATTTTAAAATAACAATACAAATTAGTGAAAAACAAATTTTCTATAAAATAAGTTACATATTGCCCTTTTAAGCAATTAACTTGCGTGTAGCTGATTGCTATATAAAAATGTTATGCAGATTTTTTTCAAAGTTTTATATCATATAACCATGCTTTTTACATTTAATTTAAAAAAAAAATAACTAGCTATAAAAATATGTTTTTCAATGAATATATGAGGATGTTTGACTTTCTTTTTTTTTTTTTAATTAATTAAAAAAATATGGCATATAAAATAAAGTTCAAAATAAAATTGACTTGCTTTTTTGTATATGTTTTTTTCAGCGTATGCTTAACTCTCATTTTGCAGTGAAAATCTATATATTTAGATATATATAATATGTAAAATAAAATTCAAGAGCAGAAGCACAAGATGGCATAAAATGACATAATATTATTTATATATTAGGACGTGTCGACCATTTTATAAACTCTACATAATATACTAAATGACTTTATATTTTTATAAGAATAATAAAAAAAAGTGCATGAAAAAAGTGGATTTATCCATAAAAAAATGGAACTATGTAAAAATTGGCATGTGAATTTTTTTAAGGGAGAAAAGATATTAACATATGTGCTTTTCTCAAACTGACAAACGTGTTTATATATAAACTATACAGAAATTTATGTATCTATACACATGTATACATTTATATATACATACATGTGCAAATATATTTATATATTCTATCCTTTTTTGTAGTGGCACAATTAAACATGCAGAAATTTTCTTATGTGCACCAAAATGGGAATATAAAGGAACTCAAAAAAAAAAAAGAAAAAAGGAATAAGCTTAGAAATGAACTTGAGAAAACATTTATATAAATAATGTAAATATTTTAATACTATATCTATAAATAAACGGAATTCACTGGAGTTCTCGCATTGTTGCTGAAGCCGCACTTTTTGCATGGTAAATTAAAATGTATGAAATATTTTTTTATTCATTCATATGAATGTGCAAAAAAAAGTGTATGTTTTTTTTCATACATCATTTAAGGATATATTAATTATTTCTCTTTTTTATAGTATTGACTTGAGTCCATGAAGATGATGGAAAAGACATATATAACAATTTTTTGTTTATTTTATTTTATTTTTTTTTATTTGTTGTTGTTCATTCTTGTTCTGTTTGGCTAAATTAAGTCTTATAAGATAAAAAGTTGTTGAATTATGGTTGTCTCCTATATATAAAATTGTTGTGGCATTTTAATCAGATATTTTTTCCTCATCCATTATATTAATAACTATGATTTATATATACTAAACCCTATATAAAAAACTTATATATTTTAAAATAAGAATACTGATGTGCACTGTTATAAAATTTTAATGAATAGAAACTCTTAATGAAATAATCGTTTTTTTAAAATGTTTATGTATTTTAATTTTTGCATTATGATGAAAAGTATTCATTTCTTATTACACAAGAATATATCACAATTTATTGCGTATTAAAAAAAGAGCAACTATATATATATAATTACTTCGTGTAAAATTATTTAAATAATACGAAATTTTTATTATTTTCTTTTTTTTTATTTTTGCATGCTAAATCATAACATGAACATTGCGTATCCACATATATGGCAGCTTTATGCAAGAAGCATGTGGACATGCAATTTTGAAAAATTCAAATCGAGTATATCGACAACCGAATAAATAAATAAATAAATAAATATATATATATATATAAAGTTCTCTATGCTCTTATTCTTTCATTTCAATGTAAGAAAAAATATTATTTGACATTTTAAAAAATTGCTGTTTGACTAAAATTAACTAATTTTTAAATATTTATATTTACATGTAAAAAAATTCTTTCATATTTATTGTAGGTTATGTTTATCCTCCTATAGATTTTCAGCAGTGAAGATTAACATACGCGCATATATATACACCTGTATATACGTATATACATATATATATATATATATAGTTATTTAAAAAAATATAGATGTTAATATATAGGTTTATAAAGTACATTTGCATATGTTCTCGTCGTTTGAGACTGTTGGTAAAAAAGCACAAATTTTTACATAATTTGTAAATATCAATGTGAAATAATAAGTTAGGATTCAGAAAACCATGCAAGTGTTCTTTGAAAATTTATACCTCTTCTTCTATTTTCCTGAATTTCTATTTTTCATGATAGAAAAAAGTTTATATGTGCGTGTTTATGTTACACCATCGTTATCTTTTTAAGTAGATCTGTGCAAAGTATGCAACACAATTAATATTTTTTTTTAAGAGTATATTTTTTAAGAAAATATTTTTAAATGTTATTGTTTTATTATTCGAAAGTTAAAATTAAGGACATACACATATTAACATATAAACATGTTAAAGTACGCACATACTAACATATATACATATTAACTTATACGCATATTAACATATACACGTATTAACATATACACGTATTAACATATAAACATATTAACATATATACATATTAATATACATATATATATATATATATATATATATATATATATATATATATATATTAATACATTAAAGTAGGAAAAACTACTTAAGGCTTAAGAATAAGGGAGAAAACAGTTGAATCCGATTTTTTTTTTTTTTTACTTGTTAAAATATGAAACTAATTATTCTTTACGTTCTCGGTTTGTTATTCTTTTTATCTAACAATGTGCAATGTAAGAAAAAAAAAAATAAGATACTTAGTAATATACCAAAGAATAGTAATCTACTTGACTGTCTTTCATTTATAGCACATGGTGATCACCGAAATATATTGTCTGAAGTTAGCGATTCGCTATTGAAGAAGCTAGAAAATAATGAATTGGTTACAAAGGACATGTTATTATCCACACTGAGGTCATTAGAAAATAAGTACAAGGAAACAGATGATGATTCAAAAAAAAAGGGAATTGAAAAATTAGTGGTAGATATTAAAGAGGCCTTAAAAAAAAATTATACTAATAATAGTAATAGTAATAATGTGGAAAATAATGAAGAAGATATAAAAAGTAAAGAAATAAATAAGAAATATTTTTTATTAAAATTAGAAAATGCTTTTATCAAAAAAGATCTTTCTAATTTTAAAAGAGTTAATGAAGATATCAAACTAAGAAAAACATATTTAGATAAAAAATTCAAAATATGTAGTACTTCAAGTGAACAATTATTATCTGGGGCTCCTGGAAAATTAAATTTATCTGATAGTAGCATAAAAGAAATAGATTATCCATCATCTATTAAAATCGTAAATCAATTAATTCCTGAAGAATATTCTATCTCAAATAACACATTGGGGTCACCACATTTTAACAAGTTAATAGATTTATATAAGCCTTTACTTGATTTCAATATAGATTTGATAAAAAACGATTTGAAAAATGAGTTACAGACTTATGAAGATTCTAAAAATGAAATCTCCTTTATAATACGTGATAGTAAATATAATAAATTGAAAAAATTCACGTTTACTGTTCCTATGAGTAGAATGCCAGATGCTAAACCTAATGACGAAATGAAAAAAGAAATTACAGACAAAAATAGGATTTATACATATGTGATTAGTAAAGCGGATAGAGACAAAATCCCAGAAGAATATATTCTTAGTAGTCATTTAGGGAAACCTTTACATATTAAACCAAAGAGAACTAAAAAGATTATAAAAATTCCCGTTAAAAAAAAAAAAAAAAAAATATAAATGATAACATACAAATTAATGTTAAAGCACCAATAAAAGTTGGCCATTTGTTTTTAAAAAAAAATGAGGAAGATAATATGACAGAGATACCCCTCAATGAATGTCACATATATTTGAAAGATATTGCACAAGGAGCGGTGGATTCATCATCTTTATCACAATCATCGTCGTCATCGCCTTCCCCATCTTTTGCAAAAACGCTTGAGGGTCCAGTTGAGCTTTTAACAGTGATAAAACCACAGTCAGATTGTGATATATTAAAAAAAATAATAATCCAAAGGATTATACATCATGAACCGATGAGTAATAAACAATCAAAAGATGGGAATTTTTCTCCTGAAGGAAATTCTATACAAAAATTTCCCGAATGTTCTCATCGCATTTGTCATTCTTGCTTTAATTCTTTACCGCTAATACATTTTAATTATCCATCGGGTGGTTTGTATTGTATGGCACGTCCTACTTATGAAAATAATTCATATAATAAATATGATTTTAATGAAAAATTTATTAATTTAAGTTATGACAAAAATTGCCTTATATGTATTCCCAGTAGTGCCATAAACAATTTTTTGTGTAATTTAAATCAAGATGACAATTCAGAAAAGGAATATAACCAAAATGTCAACAATGATTTTCATACTTACAAAAAAATTTACATACACAGTGATACATGTCTAAATTGTGATCCTAAAAATAATCATATTTTTTCTTTTCTTCATAATAGTAAAACATGTCCATATTGTAAACATAACAAAACATTCAAAAAAGAAAATAGTAGCTCTAAAACCGTAAGCACGTTTAACGCAGATGCTTCACAACAAAATGATATACATGGACAGGGTGTATCAAACTTTATCATTGTAAACGATAATGAAAATTTGGAAACAGTTTCAAATGAAGAGGATGGAAATGAAAATAAGGAAAAACCATCTTTTATAAATAGACTTCATAATGCAAGTGGGGGCGATACAAAAGAAGATAACAGAAAATATGGCACATATATGTACAGTAGTGAAGGGGACTCAAGGAAATACGACGATAAAGTTGACATGAAAGGAAACAATAATAGTGAAGTACATAATGGATTAAGCAACCGTATAGTTTATCTAAGTAGTAGCTGCTTTGACACGACCAAGTTAAAGGTAGTTGGCCGTGATGATCAAGATGAAGATGAAGGGGAGGATATAAATAACATCGATGTAGTTAAGGAATATGTAGGTAAGGAAGATACAGGTAGGGGTGCAGTAGATAGCAGGGGTGCAAACAGTAGCGGTGAACATATAAGCGGTCCAGATAACAGCGATTCAGATGAGAATTTATCACAAGAAGAAATCGACGATCTAGATAAGGAAAAACTTGAAATAGAAGACGAAAATTTCAAACAACAAGAAGATTCCAAATTTTACAGTTCTAATCAAACAAATGAAGTGGGTAATAGTAATATGAGCTACTTGAGAAAATTATATTATAACACTGTTCATGAACAGGGTAATAATATGGATAATAATGAAGAGGAAGTTTTTCTTTTCAATATAAGATTCATATATAAAACTAGTTTTTTTGGAAAAAAAAAAATAGTAAATGCGTACTTAAAAACATCAAAGGTAGATATTAGCTACAACAAAGAAAAAATACTTTATTTATTTGAAAATTTATTTAAAAAAGTATTCAAAGACATAGATTATAAAATTAAAGAATCATTGGTACATTTGTCCCCAATAATAGAAGACTATGAGATTACAGGATATGATATGGATTTTGGGAAAGTACAAGCTCATTATGCAGGATCTATAAATATGTTTAAGCATTCAATTTTTGATCTTCAGAATATGGCTATTTATTTTATTAGTCCAGATGAAAAATATATATTATTAGAAGATGTGATAAGAGAAATACATGAAGAAAAGGAAGGAAGAGGTTCATATTATAAATTACATCATGATGAAAATGTAGATACTCCTTCAGAGGAAAAAAATGTTATCGATTCAGTAATTGAGGAACAAGAAGGAGAGGATAGTTCAGATACTCACGACTTGGAAGAATTATCTACGGACGAACAGAAAGAGGAGACGCAGGAGATGGAAGAAGAGGAGGAAGAAGAGCAAGAGGAGGGAATTGAAGATGAAACGGAAGAGACGGATGCACAGGAGAAAGAGAAGGATACACTTGAGAAGGAGAAAGATGTGAATGCGAAAAATAAAGACGAGCAAGAAAAGGAACAGGACATTCCAACGTACTATAGCATTCCAGCAGGAAGGGAAAACGAAGATAATAAATCTACATATAATTTGGATCTACTTAAAATTTTAGCAACCTACGGTAGTCTATTGTCAAAGAAGGACATGAAAGATATAAACGACAATATAAAAAACATAACGGTTGACAAGAAAATAATAAATGGAAGTGAAATTATAGAGATAATAATTAAAAAGGATCAAAAAGTTCTAGAAAAAGATATATCTGAAGAACGTAAGAAAGAAAAAGGAGATGACGAAAAGCATGAATCTATATCTATTGATGGGGATGAAGGAATTCACGATATTAACGAGACAGTGAAAAAATATATGGATAAATATTTTAGTGTTCATGATGTACCAATATATTATATTGAAGATATGCATATTTCAAAAAACACAATATATGTTACATCTGATGTAAATTGTGATTTAGATATGCTTAAAATGAGTATTTTAGGTATTTGTAATATTACTAATAAATCTATAGAAGATTATAATTTTTTTTTAGTACACAAAGACATAAAATTGTATGACCCTAGTAAACTTCAAGAAATACCATCATTCATAAGGAATGTGCAAGAATTGTACAAGTATAGTAAATCATTAGATATGAAAATAGTCATTGCATCAATACATGAGGAAGATATAAATAGTTTAAAACCTAAAAGCTTTCATTATTTGTATGAATCTAATAAGGAGGATATTTCTTTCATAAGAGAAAAAGGGGAAGAAACCGAATCGAGCGAAAAGGATGAACAAGATGGTGAACGAGAGGGGGATAAAATATTGGGGAAGATACCCCATATGGATGCACTTAACATGCAGGAAAATTCAAAATATGAATCACCTGGAGATATTTCTAAAAGCTATGTTGCGGATAATGTTATATTTGGAAGAGAAACACTAATGAACGGATTGGTAGAAAGGAATGAAGAGGAAGAAAGTCAAAGTATATATAATACTAGTGAGGAAGATGTAAAATATATAAATAAAGAGATAACCATTTTAGAAGATGAAGAATATTATAGGAAAGGAAATTATTATAATTTTTTTGAAATATATATAGATAATCCTACGAGAAAAATGAGTATAACAAATGCTCCAATTTTAAAAACGTATACATTGAATTTATTTATAATTGATATTATGAACAAAATAATGCATGTGCCTTCAACTTTTATAAATACTGAATCTTATAGAAAAGGAATGTGTATATTAGATATTCATAAGTGTCTGGAATATTATTCATATAACAGTAAATCGAAGGTCATTAGTTCTTTGGTTTTTGAAAAATTTATTACATTATATGAAGTATTAAAATATCTTGGTACAAGAGACGAACATCTATTGATAAGAAATAAAATTAGTGAAGATTGTATAGGGGTAGACAACTTAAAAGATATTAAATATCCAGCAAGTATTAATTTAAAAGATTCAAAATTTATTCATCTTGAAATACCATTATTCTATTTAGACGAACGTTCTAATTTCTTTCATGATAAAATTACTTTAATGAATGTACCTGAAAATTTAACTGTATCAGAACTATGCACATCCATAAAAAATATATTAAATGAAGCTTTAACTTCGTTTAACGTAAATACTGTAATGGATATACAAGTGTATACTATAACAGATAAGCAATGGCAAAATGTACCAGAAAATACATCAATATATGATATAAAAATGAATTTTCATAATTTGTATACCTTATTTATTAAAAATCAGTTCTTAAGTAAAAATAATTTTCAAGAATTATCAAATTTAATAATTGATTTTTCAGATAACCAAATGTACGTTAAAAAGTTAGACATATATATAGATTACAACTTTAGTCCTTATACCCTGTATAATTTACCAATACATGCCTCATCTAATCATATAAAATATTTATTATTACGTAATATTCATTCGTTTTTATCGGACTCTTTCGCAAATGAATTTTTTTTTACCTATAATAAAATGTACGTAATTAAATCCTACTCTGAAATAAGGGGCTCTGAAAATGCAGAAGATGAGGAAGTATATATTTATGAAGGAGACGAAAGTAAAGACAGTAAAAAAATAACCTACCTCTTTTTATTAAATATGCTAAGTAGATTTTACAAAATAAAGTTCAATTCGAGTAGGATGCTAGAAAATGTGATATCTGAACTGTTTGAACTCAGCGGGAAAAGCTCTAGCGAAAATCCCTTGGTAGAGGTAAGGAAGTCATCCAAAAAGGTAAAAAATATAGAAATACATCTGGCCAATGATAGCAGTGGGAGCAGCACCGGCAGTAGCAGTGCCACTGAAAGTACTTCTAATAATAAGATACTGGTGAAAAATGTTCCGTTAGGACTACTGGTGTGGAAATTTATCAACATACTGATGAAGGGAACATTCAATGTACCCATAGAAGACAAAGAGAAGTTATATAACCTATTTGCACTAGTTCCAAAAGATAAAGAGAAGGTACAAAATCATGATTATTACTTCAGTACTATCCCAGGATACACCATAGAAGAAGTGCTAAAAATAATGGATAAAAATAACATTCTTTTAATAAAGGCATATCCAGAAAAGTTGAATCGTATAAGAAATAGTGAACATTTTGAAGGATATATAGAATTTAACCTTGATTCCTTACCATCTGTAATAGATTTTAATAATCCCATTGGATCCTTAAGCTTTTATGTTAATTACAAAAACAAAAATAAAATAACACATATAATTAATGTACCTGAAAATATTACCACAGATAAATTGCTAAAAACAATTCTTTTAGATATGTATTCCAAATGGCAAAAATTACCAAAAGATGAAAAAATAAAATTTTCGCTTTTCCGGAACAACAACGAAATAACAGATATGAAGGAGTATATAAATTCTGGAGAAGGTGCACAGCTGCGAACATTTATTTCTTTGAAGAAGAAAAGAAGTGACTCCAATACTAACAATAATACCAGTATTAACAGTATGAATCATAAGTTTTATAAAAAGAAATATGTAGACTTAGACAAGATATCAGAAGTTGATTCCATGAATCTATCAGATGCAGAATTAAAAGCAGCACAACTATATGATAATGTGTTGAGAGAAATTCTCGTTAAAGATTATATTGACTTTAATAATATTTCCATAAGTGGTTATACTATGACTATTTATATATTTGACGGAACAACATACCAACCAACATTCATATATAATGTACCTTTAAGTTCAACTAATAAGGATGTAATTAACTTTTTACTAATTAAAGCAAATCATATTAATACGAAAAGACTAGTAGATGAATTCCTTCTCCTCAATGAAGAATCATTTAATTTATTAAAAACAAAAACTTTCATAGAACAAAATGTTGTTTTTATAGGAGAGTTAACAGAACTAATTAATTTAGATAGATCTAAGTTATACCTTGTCCAGAAACCATTATTTAATCCGTTAGATGATTTATTTAAAAATATAGCTAACAAAAGCTATGATTTTAAATCAGAAAAAAGGGGTGTTCTCAATGTAAGTGAAGAGAAGGGAAATCTTAATCTTAACATCATGTTTAGTAAAAATAAAAAAAGAGTTATAAGTGTTCAAAATATTCCTCATAATATGTACATAACCGAATTTTTAAGATTTGCAATTGGGTATCAAAGAAAATGGATATACAAATTTGTCAATTTTTACATTATGAAAGACAGTGAAAAGTATGTTTTAAATGATACTTGTGATGTTATAAGACACGGTAGGACAATAAGTGAGATATTTAAAATTTGTAAATCTGGTTATCCTTGTACCTTACACATTGACATTAGTTTGAAGGACCATCATAACGAAACCAAAGCTGCGCATTCTACAGATTCTGCATATTTTATACGTCCTACAGATAATGAGGATAAATATAAAAATTTAGTTATATTAAAAGAATTAAGGAAGAAAATACTAGCAGATGAAATGGATTATACTACTACTACTAATACTAATAATAATATTAATAATCAGAAAATAAATTTGGCTTCCATAAATTTTGAATACAATGCTGGGTTATATGAAAAGTACATCTTTGGTTCTTCAAGAATTATTAACATACCTAAGAGTTATACAGTGGGTGATGTATTATCTTATATCAAAAAAAAAGTAAAAGAAGACACAAAAATTAAAAGTGTATACGAATTAGAATTGAAAATCATTTTTAATGATGCTTATATTACTATACCAAAGGAATTAAATATGGAATATGTCATCAATTATTACTTTATTAATACTCCATCTATCGTTTCTATATCAGATGATAACCCATTCAATATTGTTCATCTGACATTATATGACACCATTATAGATATAAAAAATGATATATTTGTTAAGAAGAGTATTCCGATGTATATAAAAAATGGTAAGAGCTTGCAAAATGTGAAATTAAAAAATATACCCGTTTCTATAACAGAAGATCAATTAATTACATATTTACTGACATATTTAACACAAAATACGGAAGTGATTAATTTCATAAGAGATAATACATCTATATGTGTATATCCAAGGTGTGATCCTGTGTATATTCATCATGAGAAGCAGCAGTTATGCTTTATATCTTCCCTATCATATCATATTGCTTTAAAAAATATTTGCTACTTAACAACAGTAGAATCGTATGAAGACTTTTACAGCAAAATGGGGCATTTCGAATTTATTTATGACAGATCAAAATATTTTAGTGAAATAAAAGCACAGAGCAGTAGTAAAAAGAGTAGTAATGTAGACGATATTATGAACCTCGATATGAATATCCATTTTCCTAATATTGAAAGAACAGTTCGTGTAAAAAATTTTAATATGAACATGCAAATAGAAGACTTATTAGAGAAAATATTCCAATCTGTAACAACGAAAAGTTTTAGATGGGGTGAATTATTTACCTTCCTTGGAAATACATCACGAATTAATGAACAGATGGATGAAAGAAAAATCGAAAAAAAAGTGAGAACATTTAGAGATTATTTAAATGAAGAAGGGAACATATCATTCATTTATAAACCTGAAAATAACGAAATACATGATTATTTAATGCATAGAATAGTTTATTTACCATCATTGATAAATTATCAAACAAAGTATATATCATTACAAACTAGCATTAATGGTTATCAGAATAGTAGTACCATCTTAAATGGCTTCCCTGATTATTTAACCCCCAAATTTATGCTCACATTAATACAGTATAATCTCTTCAGATTAATAGACAAAACTTATTTAAAAGTTTTTGGATGTTCTTATGAATATTGTATTAACGAAGATGAGTTTATTAATTATACGAATGAATTGTTTACTAAGAAGAATGATAACTTAGCGGCATATACTTTAAAAAGTGAGAATTCAAAGCAGCAAATGAAACTTATTTTAAGAATAAAGAAAAAGGAAACAAGACAAATTGATACAATAAGGAATTTACTATCCATGGAATTGAACATATCCTGTCAACAGTTAACTAATGAAGAAGATATGGAAGAATGTAATGATATAATATCTTCGCTAAATACTTCTCATATTTTTTGGAGAAATAGTGTTTTAGGTTTTATGGCAAATTCTATAGTAATAAAAGACTATTATAATAATACTTTAATGTTACCATATATTGATTATGGAGTAAATGAAAAGATATTAATTCAAAACATATTAAATAGTATTAACATCTCACCATATTTATATAAATTATTTGAATTAACACATGTAGATAAAGTTTGTGTCAGCTATATAAAAAAATTAAAAAATATTATACCACATATTCAGTGCTTGTTATCTTATGGATTTACTGTATTTTTTGATTTACATCATAATAGTAAATTTGACCAATATAATGGTTTCAAATTAGGAACTGAATCATCTGATATAACACATATACATCCATTCCAGGATATACTTGAAAAACATTTTGTCGAATTCTTCATACATAACCATGATGGAACTCATGTTTTTGTAAAAAATGTATACAGAGATTTGACCGTATCTATCCTTCTGAATGAATTGTCTAAAGCAAGATGTCACATCCACTCATTAAAGTATAACCAGGTTAGTAACTTTTATAAACTTGTATACGTGCTCAATGATAATGAGCAGCACGACATATCCCCCGAGATTTCCATGGAGGACGTGTACGACTTAGTGATAAAGCATTCCAAAGCAAATTTTTCCTTAAGAATTGTGAAAAGGGATGACAATAAAAGGGGAAGCGATAAGAGAAGCGATAAGAGCAGCGATATGAACAACGATAAGAACAGCGATATGAACAACGATAAGAGCAGCGATATGAACAACGATAAGAACAGCGATATGAACAACGATAAGAGCAGCGATATGAACAGCGATAAAAGTAGCGATATGAACAGCGATAAAAGCAGCGATATGAACAGCGATAAAAGCAGAGATATGAACAGAGATAAAAGCAGCGATGATAACGAAAGTACGGTAGAGGGTGACCTACCAGATATGTACCTCAGCCCCTACCCGAAAATTATTGACCTGAGCCAAAATGAATTCCAAGTTCTCATGTTTTTACAGTTAAAACCACTGGAGATGGATAACATGTTAAGAGGTTTGTCAACACCTCGAATAATAATTAACAGCGTTTTAGCAAGTACACCTATACTGTCTTTAAAAGAATATCTCATGGTATTATTTAAAGATTATTTTGAAAGAATGGAAATTTCTCAAAATTACTATACAAAATTTTATGAATTTGATATAGATTTATTAATTATTAATTTTAATCCTATCACAAAGAAAATTTATAAAGTTAATTCAGATATATTAAATAATTTAACAGTTTCAAACTTTTACAGAGTTTATTATAACGCATACTTAGTACTGCAATTAGATAAAGTAAAAATTTTTAAATCTCATTTATATGATGATTTTATTAGTTATTTCTCAACAGTAGTTATAGACTTTTCTTTTCATAAAATTCAAAAATAGTAGATTATGTGAAATCTCTTTTTCCGGGTTCCCCAAAACTTTCTCATTTGTGGGTTGTGCATCTGTGTGAAAAAATAAAAAAAAGCATAAAAAAACAAAAATAACAAAAAAAACAAAACAAAACAAAACAAATGCATTATTTAATTTCCTCTTGTCTCAATTCATTTTTTTTTCAATTATTGCATGATCTTTCAAGCACAGTACTGTTATTTCGTTGTTCCCTTGTTTCAACACTGTTATTTTGTAATTTCCTCTCTTTTTTATACATTATTTACTCCTTCCATTTTTCACAATTTGCGTTATCTGCTTTACTCGCATTGTATACATTGTATGCGTTGTATGCATTACTTGCTATATACATACTGTTAACTCCGCCCCTCCTTTTTTTTTTCGACATGTTCAAATTTTACCCCTACACGTTTTATGTTACCTTTATATAATTCATCTTATTAGAAGTACTTTCCAAAATAATACTTCAACCAGTGATGTATGAGGCAGTAAACTTTGCCCATATAATATATATATTCACCATTTTTTAAAATTACTTAAAAACTTATTTTTTTTTTTTAAATATGTTCTTTTTGAGCTACATAAGAAAAATATTATATATATATTCATATTATTCAGAGGTTACACAGTTTTTACTATTTGGTGACATGTAGCGTTATATACATAAATATCCATTTTGCAGAAATTCATTTGTAATTTATATCTTCATTCGAAAAAACTAAGTAAAATAACCCCCTCTTACAGTAACAACACTGTGGACATTTAGCATATCATGAGTTCACGCACATATGCAAGGATGGGGGAACGTGTAGAAATATAAAAAATAAAAAAATAAGAAATAGAAATATAAGAAATAGAAATATAAGAAATAGAAATATAAGAAATAGAAAAATAAAAAATAGAAAAATATATAAAATAGAAAAATATATAAAATAGAAAAATATATAAAATAGAAAAATATATAAAATAGAAAAATATATAAAATAGAAAAATATATAAAATAAAGAAAAATATATAAAATAGAAAAATATAATAAATAGAAAAATATATAAAATAAAAAAAAATAGAAAAAAAAAAATACAGAGAAAAGAAGAAACACTTACATTCCTTCTGTACTGGGGAAATATTTTTTTTTTTTTTTTTACAACTTCATATAAAGGCAGTAAAGTCAAGTTGCTACATGTAATATTTTTTTAAAAGTAGTGGGAAAAATAATTCACTTCATAATCATAATTATGGGAATTTTAAAAAGCATTAGGAAAGTGTGGTGTTTATAACTATTTTAAGATATTTTTTTGAAAAAAAAAAAAATATATATACTTGCATATGTTTACATTTAAATATAAATATATATATAAATATATATATATATAATATTACACATACGTACGTACAAATTGCATATATATATATATATATATACAAGTATACGATTAATGTATTAGTTATAATTAAAAATATATATTTTAAAAACAAAATTTTTAAACAGAAAGAGTATAAGTTTAACGATTGAAGGAAATAGTTTGTGGGATCCACGTCACGGTTTTACTTTGTTTTATTCTGTTTTTTTTTTTTTTTTTTTATTTTGTTTTTTTTTGTTTTATTTTGTTTTACTTTGTTTAATTTTGTTTTATTTTATTTTTATTTTATTTTTTTTGCCATTTCGAATTATTTTTCTTCAGTGCAAAAATGTGAAGCAGTTTTTTTTTTTTTTTTTTTGCTAAAATGTATGATAACTGCAAAAAAAATTGCACAAGAGAATATTAAGAATTTTAAAAGATTTTTCCCTTCTTTATGTTTTTCGTTCATTAAGCATGGTAAGAATAGAGGAAACAATAATTTTTTTTGAAAAAAATACTATAAAATATATAAAAAAAAAAAAAGTGAACAAAAGAGTAAAAGAAGTAAAAGAAGTAATAAAAGAAAAAATTGTCTATTTTTGCAGTGGAGTTTTACAAACTTTAACAATTTTTTGGGTAGAGACTTTTTAAATATAACTGAACCCTTTACAGAAGAATATACATGTTATCCTGTATCCTTTATTGGAAAAGATGATATGGAAAATGGAAATAAAAGTACTCAACTCATTTATACGAAGCACATTTATATATTGATACATGTTATATGTATAGCCTAAAAATTTTTCATGAAACAACTTAAGAGATTTTGAAGTATACATATTTTATTTATTACAAATATATCAAAACTTTTTTTCCCCCGAATGTCATTCGTTTCTTTTTTGTGCAACGGTCTTGTGTATTTTTTTTTTCACAGTTTTATAGCACAATGTTTTTGCACATTGTTTTTGCACATCGTTTTTGCACATCGTTTTTGCACATCGTTTTTGCACATCGTTTTTGCACATCGTTTTCGCACATCGTTTTAGCACATTGTTTTTACTCTTTTTTTTTTGAATATTTCTTTTGCGCATTTTTCTTTACAATTTTTTTGCCCCTCTTTTCTTTTTAATCATTTTACACAGTTATACTTCCACAAACGGCTTTAAACGCATTAGCTAGGAGACATATATCGTGGCCTATGTTATTTGAAGTTTCAAATCCATACACTGTAAGTCTATTTTTTTTTATAAATAACACAACAGAAAAATTAAATAATATAGAATGTAACAGAATAGAATATAGTTAAAAGTTATATTAAACGCAATACTAGCAAATCTGTTTAATGGGGATTTGATAAATACGTATGAAATATGAATGTGCATATATGCGAGTGCATCTAAGTTATCTGCTATTTGCATTAATAGGATGAAATTAATCTGTAATTTGTGAATAATTTTCAAATAATTTGCGAACAATTTGCGTATAATTTTTGAATATGTATAACAGGAAAAACGAACACACAGCGGGGTTCTTGAATTTATTTCGGATGAGGGTACTTGTCATATGCCATATTGGGTGAAAAAAAAAATTAAACTAAAATAAACAGCGCATTACTGCGTATATATGTATATATACGTATGCATGTATATGTGTATATACATATTTATATTCTCAGATGATGCAACAGTTGTGCTTGAAAGAGGGAGACATAGTAAGGGTTACAAGTGTAAGTTTACCTAAAGGCACCTTTGTTAAACTGAAGCCCTGCTCAAAGGATTTTATGGAGTTGTCCAACCATAGAGCTGTGTATAATTGCATGTTTCATATAAGCATTTATGTTTATGCACATTTATATATATATATGTATTCTTATTATGCTTGTATATATATATATATATATATACGAGCTTAAGTATCCGTGAGACATAATAAAGATAACCGTATATGAATATTTTATATTCCATAATTTTTTTATTTTTGTTCAGTTTAGAAACAGCTTTAAGGAACTACGCTACGCTGACTATAGGCGACAATATTGTAATTCATTATTTGGGAAAAACATACGAAATAAAAATTGTGGTATGCTTTCTCCGCCCGTAATAATGCATATAATATATATGCATATGCATATATATATGTATATGTATGCTTTCCCCCTTATAATTTCAACAAATTATATGTTCTCCAATTTTTTTTTTTTTTCTAATAAGGATTTAAAACCAGCTTTTGCCTGCACTATTATCGAAACTGATGTCGAGGTGGAATTTGAAGAACCTGTAGACCATACTGAAAGTAACTACATTAGTTAAATGTTTGTTCTCATAATTTTTTTTTATGCAAATTGCGTATGTTTATATTTTCTTTAGGTGTACAATATGTAGAAGAGCCTGTATCTGTGGAAGAAAGCGTAAGAATCATTTACTGCTAATATACATCAAGTGATTATGAGTTATAAAGTTTTCTTGTGTTAGAAGCGTTTAGATTAATTCCCATTACTCGACATTTTAAATATTATAACTTTTGTAATGAGTACAAATGTGTGTATATATATGCATACGTATGCATGTATGTGTAAATGTGTGTATGAATTCCCATTAACGCATTTCAAATAGCGGAGAAATACAAAAATTTATGAATTCAAATTTTTAGAAGTTCATAGGGAAAGGGCAAAGAACCGATGGTAAAGCGTGTAAAAACATTAAAAAAGAAAAAGTCAAAACAAAAGTTGTTGAAAATATGGAACCATGGAAGGATAAACTAGTTGGGGGCGTCAGAGTAATTAAATGAAAAAATAAAAAGATTAAAAAAAAAAAAAAAAAAAAAATACATACATACATTACGTACGCGCAGTACATACATATATATATATGTATGCAGCACGTATATATAAAAGACAATATCGTTATAAATGAAATAAATTATTTTTTTATCAGAGCCAATGTGTCGAATATGAAGAGATGTTAAGGAAAGGCTGTATTCCTGGAATAATAGGAAAATTCAAGGAACGAAAAAATTAAGTGAAAAAAGGATACTTTTTTTTTTTTTTTGATACCATCTAATATCTTTTCAACACCTTTTTAACACTTTTTTTTTTCATATATTTTTACATATTTAATTCATATCTGTAATTTTTATTACTTTTACTATTATTTTATTATTATTTTAATTATTATATTTGCAATTTTTATTTTATTATTATTTTTTTTTTTTAATGAAACCTTTAAATATTAGTATCTCCTTTTTTTGTTAATATATTATTTATAACACACAATGTAGAATATTAAAAAAAAAAAAACAAAAAAACAAAAAAAAGAGCTAGAAAAATGAAAAAAACTCTAAAAATATATTTAATGAAAAACTGTTTTAAAATAAGCCGTACATAAATACCAAATTTAAAAAAAATTTCATGAACACAGAGGAAAAGGAAAAAAAAAAAAAGAAAATACATAGGTACACATATGTACATATATATTATATTACCTATATGAATGTGGAAACACTTAAGACTTAAATAGCGAACGAGAAAAAAAAAAGCAAAAAGTGTAAACTTATAAAACAAAAAAATTAAGCTTATGTACCCTTGCATGTACGCAATAGAGAATTTTTTCTTTTCAATAACTACGTATTAATATAAATAAAATCAAATGAAAATCAATTAATAATCAAAAGAAAAAGGAATAAAAACCAAATAAAAATCAAAAGAAAAAGGAATAAAAACCAAATAAAAATCAATGAACAAGCAGATAAAAATTCAAGCACGCAAATAATATATTATAATATGTAAGCCCTTTTATAAACAAGAGAAGTCCAAAAATAGCATATATTGTAATAACACAAAAATAGTAAACACTAATTTTTATTAGTTATATACTAACAAGGAAAATTAAGAAAATTTTAATACAATGAATGAAAAATGTGAAGAAGTAAAACTAAAATATTACACTTGTTTAAATAATAGCAAAAGAAACCCAAGCAAGTGCAAGTATATTGAAACTGAATTAAGGGAATGTTCAAAAACGTAATATAAAAATAATGTTCATTATTATTTATGTAGAAAAGGAAAATTTTAAATGTTTAAATATTTATATAAACTTGTTGTATATAATAAAGAAAAAAAAATAGGAAAAATATTCCCTGCATACACGAATGATAAAACTGCCTATATATATGATAAATACACATAATTATCTATACATATTATAACATAAACAAATATGTCGGAGTTCTTACAAATAACTGAATATAAAATGTTTATTGAATTTATTTATTTTTTTTTTTGTTTTTTTATAATCACAGGACAGGGGAATCCTACTGCATAGATGAAATTAATAATCTAATGGAGTGCTCAAGGTACCTTTGCATCTTAAAGTGTGTGAATTGTCAAGAGTAAAATATCATATGCGCTTCAACTAAGATAGTAATGCATAGACTGTGTGTGCTCCTGCTTTAATGATTCTTATATATAAAAGAAATATAACAAAATTATGTTATGCATGTATACTAATTCTTTTTATTTTCAAAAATTGAATAGATCACCTGATTCTTCAGTTTGTGCTAAAGATTTTTTTCTTTTCCGAGAATGTAACAGACCCGATGGACCACACATGCTCATGGAAGTTATATCCAGAAAAAGAAAAAAAAACAAATAAATAAGCAAAGATGCAAATAAATAAACAAATAAATAACAAGCACATTGTTGCATATATATATAAATGAGCAAACATGTACATGTTAGCTCTTCTTTTAATTTACAGGACAACAAATATGTAATTGCAACAAAGCATCTGGATAAATATAACGTCAATAATGCGATAATAGGATTAGCCGATGCACCTGAACGAAACAACACAAACACAGCATCCTTCTTACAAAAAATGAAGGAAACATTACACCTAAAAAATTTTAAGGAAAAATTTGTTGCATATAAATGGTGAACCAGAAGTTGTGTGTTTTGTGAATAATTTTTTTTCTTTTTTTGAAAATTTGCTTTGTTTTATATATTTTTTTCTTTATTTTTCTTCGTTTTTCTCTTTTTTTTCTTCATTTTTTAATATTTTTCTTTATATTTCTTCGTTTTTCTCTTTTTTTTCTATATTTTTTTAATATTTTTCTTTATTTGTCTTCGTATTTCTATTCTTTCATTCATTTTTCTATATTTTTCTTTATTTTTTTTCATTTTTCTATTTTTTTCTAATGAATATTTTTTTTTTAAATGTTTTTGTAAGAAATAGTCCCATTTTTTGAAAAATGTAAGGAAAAACCCGAAACTTCTTTATGCATACAATGCTGAATAACACAGCACCATTTGAAGCAATCAGAATGAGAATGGAAATATTAGCAGCGCAGGTACGTATATTGGAATTTTAAAATATAATGGTATACGGTATTAATAGTCAGAAGCCGCTGAATGGTTTAGAAAACTTTTTATCTTGTTACGAACATAAATGCTTCAAGAATATAAATAAAAAAGGGAAAGAAGTAAAAGAAAAAAAAAAGAAAAAGAATCCCATTTTAATAATATATCTATGTAAAACGAGAAAAAAATTAATAAGTGTATAAGGCACATGCTGCTAAATAAAAATGTACAGCTATCACTAGCATTTTCTGCCAACGTGATGTTAATAGTGGGTAATCGTATATATACATATATATAAATATATAAATATATATATATATATATATATATATATATATATATATATATATATATATATATATATATGTACGCATATACAGGGGATGTATTTTCGTTTGTCCTTCTTTGCTCGCCATTTCGGGAACAGGTGCACATACTAAATTTTAAATTTTTTACTTATTATTCCTTCCACCCCGTCTCTCTTGACAACCGAATAATGTTCATTAAAAACTTTAGACTTCATCCAGTTGACAATTTGATATTCAGAAAATTTATTTTGCATAGCTGTTTTCATGAAAATGTGTAGGGGTAAGAAAACATTATTAGGATTTAAAAACTCGGTTTCATTTTCCGTTCCTGATTCAGCATCATTATGAAAATCTTTTGCAGAAGCATTTTTTAAATTTTCTCTCTGTATTATTTGTTGAATAGTTCTTCTAACTAATTCACATAAAACTTCATGACCACCTCTAAATAAAGCTCTGTATCTAGCAAATTCTTTACTTAATTGTTTGGCTACAGCAAATCTTTGACAAGAAACATACGATTCCAATAAAGTAGCTATAGCATAATCTACATCTTTTGAAACAATTTGTTGAGACAATCGCATTTTTGCATTAGCTTCAGCAATTCTTATAATGCTTTCAATATGTCTTAAGGTTAATGGATAGCCACCAGATGCACTAGCTTTTTGCCTTACTCTACTATAAAAATTAGAGAGCTTCGCACTAATTTCTGCATATGGGACATCTGATAAACTTGGTTTACAGTTCGTCCTGGCATAGATAATATATTTTTGTAATAAGTCTTGTGGTATTGGTTCATATGCTGAAGAAGAAACAATAACATTCTTCAAATTTTCAATTCTTTTTTGATAATTTTGAGTATTTTCTAATTTAGGGTGACTTAACTGATGATTAGTTACAACATATTCAGCAAGGTAAAAATCTTCATCTACATTTGGTATATCTCTCAAAACAGTAATTAGATCAAATCTACTTAATATGGGATCCGATAGATCGACATTTTCCTTAAAAGTTAATGTAGGATCATATCTACCATAAATAGGATTTGCAGCAGCAATAACTGCACATCTTGCTCTTAAAGTTGTAACAATACCTGCTTTAGATATAGAAATCGATTGTTGTTCCATTGCTTCATGTATACTAACTCTATCCTTATCTGTCATTTTATCAAATTCATCAATGATGCAAATACCTTCATCTGCTAGTACTAATGCACCACCTTCTAATGTCCATTCATTTGTAGTATGATCTTTTCTTACACCAGCAGTTAAACCAACAGCTGAAGCACCTTTACCAGTAGTATAAACAGTTCTAAGGTTCGTTTTATGAACATACTGTAATACTTGAGATTTACCTAAACCTGGATCCCCTAGCAATAGTACATTGATATCACCTCTAATAGTATGTCCTCCTTTAAAAGTGTTTAAAATATCTCTATTTTGCATACCAAAATTATTTGCTTCATTATTTTTTGAACTATTTTTTTCTCCTCCTTTTTGTACTCCACCAAATAATGCATAAGCTATAGAAGTTTTAATATCTTTATGCCCCCATATGGCAGGTGCAATAGATGTAATAATTCGTTCCCTTATATTCGGATCTTTTGATAATTTTAAAATATCTTTAATATCATCTTCTGTTAATTCACTTAATTGAATATCTTCTTTTCTTTCTATATTATTAGCTTCAATTTCGGTTTGTAATATTGGAAAACCATATTTTATATTCAGTCCTATATCATATTTCGTTTTATATATACCTAAAACTTCGACTTCTTCTCCTGGTTTTACCTTATCAACTAGATCGCCAGTTACTATTACTTCTCTTTGTCTTGGTGCTCTACCTGCTGGAACAGAACTAGGTGACTCCTGTAATGTAATTTTTTGAAAATCTGTATAGGCAGTTTTTACTCTATCAACAGAGAAGGTTGCCGATTGGCAATGAGGGCATCTTCTAGGTAATATTGGTTTCTTCCCATCGGAAAAATATATAGGTACTTCTGATAATGTAGTATCACAAGAATTGCATTTTAAATACATTACTCTCAATTTTGGTAACACATAACCTCTTTTAATACAAACCCCCGTTACTTTAATTAATGTATTCAATTCTGTACATCTTAGATTTCTCAACTGTGTTGAATATGGCCAATCTTTTAAAACTACTTTACAGATTCTTCCTTTATATAATTTTGGAGATATTCTATATGCCTCTACCATTAAACATTCATGCAATACTTCTAATATTTGTTCAGGCTTAAACTCTATCCACTGAACTAAATTTTCACAGTGAAATTGAATTAAATGTTTCGCTGATACTATTAAAGTATGTTTATCATTTAATATCATCTTTTCAATTTTATCAATATAATATTGATGAGAACTATTCATATTTTCATCTTCATTATCCCCTAAATGTGGAGAATTGTCCACATTTAAAACCATCGAATCTTTTAAAGAAAATTTGTGTAAAAAATAACGAAAACAAGTATCTGCTGCTTGTTGATATCTCTCATCAAATATTACATCTTTAGGATTAACAGATAAACATATTTTTGCACTCTCTAAGTTGGACAAATCAGGAATATCTGTTTCTTCTGCAGATAGGTGAATATTTTCTCTTCTTTTTGCAACCTTTTCTGCTACCTTATCAAAGATATCTTCCTCATCATCATCTCCTTCTAATTGGTCTTCTAAAATTTTGTAAAATTTATTTTTTTCATATCTTCCTTCTTGCTTTCTTTGCATTTGTATATGCCTTTCTGCTGCTCTTCTTGCCTTTAAATTGTCTTCATAATCTAACTCGTCATCAATAAAATCGTCATCATATTCATCATTATCCAGACCTAAATTTCTAAGCCTTTGCATTTCCTTTTTCTCATCATCAGCGCCAAAAATAAACCCTTCATCCTCTTCAAATAAACTTTCTCCTTCCAGTTCGGCTTGTCTCTCTTCTTCATTCAGTCTTCCTTCATCATCAAGCAGATCCTCCTCATCAATATCGTACTTGTTCGATTCTAAATCTTCCTCCACTTTTTTTTTGTCCTAAAAAGGGGAAAGTATGAATGGTAAGATGTCTCTCATTATGTATACACGGGGGTATTCGCATATGTATCACTGTACGTGCTTGTTTATGATTGTACATACATTTATGAATGTACACGTATAAAAAAAGCAAAATTCGAATAAACATTCACATATATGTATGTATATATGTGCATTTATTTTTTGATTTTTTAATTGGCATTTATTTTACCTCCATTGTTGAACTTAAAAAGATAAAAAGAATACGTTTATATTAAAAAGAAATGTTTCATATAACGTAAAGACGTATATGTATATATTTTTTTTTTTTTCCCAAAACTGTGATACGAACATTCAAAACATTTGTACTTTTAGAAAATTATTAAATTCAGACAAATTTTTTATATAGTTTATTTTATCATTAATTGCTTTTGTTTCTTATTTAATATTTTGCATATTTTTGCTCATATTTGCCTATTTTTGCCTTTTTGTTCCTATTTTTACTTTATATTTTATTTGTTATTATTTTTTTTTTTGTTTTTCAAAATTTTTTTTTGCATTACAGCAAAGGGAATTTATCTGTTCAATATTACATTTGAAAAAATGTTTAAAAAAACGTTCAAAATATATATTGCATATATATATATATAAATTTAAAAACAAATGTGTAGAATACAGAAGGTAAAAAATTACACATTTTCAAATAAAAAATGGTAATTTATGTTTTAAGTTAATATCCTTTTTTTTCATTTATATTTTGTTATTTTACGTTATTTATATTATTTTGCGTAATTTTATTTATTTTTTTTTATATATGTTCAAGAAATATTTATGCTAAAATCGATTCTCTCAGTATATACGAGAAAATCATGATATAAAAAAAATACGTCTTAAAAAATTATATCATTACTACTGCACGAAATACTATTTCTGCGAACGTGTGATTTTTTAACAAAACATAGTGAATCGTGAACATAATATTTGCACATGCATGTATATATGTACAATATATGTAAACATTATATATGCGTAATTAGTATATTATATATATATATATATAATATATATATATATATATTTATATACATTTTTTTTTTTTTTTGATGTTTCTTCAGCAACTTAAAATTGAATATTCCAATAGATACAAGAAATAATAAAAGTCACCTTCTGAGATCTGAAAAAAATTATTATAGTATGTATATATATATATATATATATATATATATATATATATATATATATATGTATATGTATATAAACTTACATTTTTGAAAAAGTATTAAAATTTAAAAGTTTAATTTTCATATATTTTTTAACTACTTACATGAAGACATTGGAACAACTACTAAAAATTTGATAACAATGTAATTTTTTGTATGTGCAAAAAAAATGAAGACGTGAATTAAATAAATATCAACGGGATAAAATCCTTTTACGAGCGAAGTAACATAAATTTTTATAAGCTTATTTATTCAATTACAAGAAAAAAAAAATTTAGGAAATATACAAATGTACTATTTGACACATAATTCGTTAAGAAGTTATCGAAAAAACGTGATTTTAAAACAAATAATTTTATAAACAGAAAAAAGGAAATAATAATTTTAAAAAATAAAATATAAAGGAAAATTTAAATTAACAATATCTACACTGGTAATTTAAACAATTAGACGATATTTTCATAAGTTATTTTAGTGTAAAAGAAGATATATTTTAACGTTCCCATACATATTTGCTTTGTTTTATACAACTATTAGTCAACAATTCCTTGTTATATACTTTTATTTAATTTGTTAATAATTGTTCTCTTAGAAATTTTTAATTCCACTGTTTGCTACCAATAACTGGGTAAAAAAAAAAGAAAAAAAAAAAAAAAAGGAATGGAATGGAAAAGAAAAAATTTTAATATTTATCAAACTTAATTACATTTTATTACATTATCTTTATAATGCCATCTAAAATGTCAAAAGTTTAATTTTTTCTTATATATTCGCAACCTGAACAGTTAATGCAAAGCTGACAAAGGACATTATGATCTCCAACTAAAAGATAAACTTTATCCATAATATGCCTACGTAAAAAATTTAACATTTTAAAATATTATTATTTAAATAAAAACTACACGGGAAAAAAAAAAATTTATACCATCCGCAACTTCCTGTACTGAATATTCTTGGTTCTAGTTTCAATTTTATGTTTTCCGAGATATTGCATAATAATGTTTTTGCGCTGTCTAAAAAATAGTCTTTTGTCATCACATTCGCTAATTATGACAAAGATAAAAATTACGTAAAAAATATATTTATGACTTTAATATTTATTATGAATTCATGAAAAATCAAGGACAACACACCATTATATGTATGATTTATATTTTATACCATATATGCTAAAAAAATTGAATAAAAAACACACATAATATGCAAATTCGAACTACATCTTTTGTTTAACATTTATATGAAATTCTGGTATAAATAATGATATTTTTTTTCCTTTTTGTTGCATAAATTACGTATATATTGTCGTAAATGAAAAAAATTAAAATTAAATAAAACAAAATAAATAAAATGATATCCATTTTGTACCTTGTTTTTTTCTAGCTGAAAGAGATTCATTACCACCTTTTTTTCTCTTTTTTGAGGAATTTTTATTATCATTACTATCTGATTGTGCGCACAATGATTTATCATCAATACTGTTTTCATTTTTAACTTCTTCACTTCTGTTTTTATTCCTCTGCAAAATAACAATTTTTTACATGAATAAATATTTCGTGTTAATTGTAAATAAATAAAAGGGTCGTAAACAAAATATAAAAATGAAAATAATAATAATAACAATAACACTGTGGAACACAAATTGTGCAATATTCATATATTTACTAAAGACAAAATAAATATAGTTCCATATACATAAATGTATGTTAACAGTTATATGTTTGTGCTTATACCTGGTTACTGTTCATTTTGCTTGAATTCGCTAGTATACTATTTTCATCTCCATCATCATTGGTTTCTACACTGTTCATGTCTTCATCTTTTATACGTAAATCATCATTTTTTTTTTTATTTTCTTCTTGAAGTAGATTTATAAGCACTTTTTCAACAATATCATTGATTTCTTTTTTCCTTTCATATAAAGCGTTTTCCTCTAAGTTAAAAATTTCTTCTAATTTTTTCCTAACAAATCTTCTACTTATTTGAGTGGCAGACTCAATTGAAACAAAAGATCTACAAATTTAGTTAAAAATAAAAAAATACGGAAATAAATAAATTATTGGAGAATTACAAATAAAGGTTAAAAATATAAACATAACTAGGAATATATAAAATTACAACAGAAACATTAAGTAAAAAATAAATTCATAAAAGTTAAATAAGGCTGTTTAAGTTCTTTTGGCACAAAACAAAAAAAAAAAGAATTTTTCTTATTTTATAAATTACTTAGTAGCATCTTCTAACTGTTCCGTAGTTATGTCTTCAACACTCATTTTAAAAAATTTTTAATATAAAATGGATTAAACATAAAATATTAATTTTTTAAAACAGTATATAGCTTTATATGGTACGAAAAGAAGAAAATGTTCAGAAACTATTGGGATTTTGCATAATTTAAAATTATGCAAATTAAATGAATATCAGAAATGATATAGCATACGCAAATATGCAAAAATAAAACAGTAGGAAAAATAGTAAAAATAAAATAATCGCATATATGACAAACATTTAAAGATGCAAAATTACGAAAAAGTGCTTTTAACACGAGAGGAAAATAAAAATATATCAACATTGAAGAAATATATTTCTCTTAAAATTTGAGTATTTTTGAGAATATATAAATAATGCTAAATATATTTTGTTAAACATTAACTTAATTCCTTAATTATTTTATTTTATTTTTTTATCTTTCTCGTTAATTTGTATATGTTTATAAAATTGAAATTTGTAAAACTAAAGAATATTTAGATTAAAATTAAAATTTTTCTTTTTATGAGATATTTACAACTAAACTTATTAGTAATCCCAATTTTTTTTTTTTTTTCGAAATAATCATTTCACATATTTTGTTTTTAAAAAGGATTAAGCAATTAAGTGGATTTTCTTGCAAAGATGGGTGCATTGTACAAATAATAAAATAATAAGAATGATTAAAAATTACAATTTTAAAACATTTTTGTTTTGTATTAGTGTAATATATTATGTAATATACATGTGTAACACTCTAATTCATTTGAAAAGATTCTTTTTTTGTTTTTTTTCTTATCTTTGTTGAAAGTATTTTAAAAATAACAAATTAAAAAAATGTAACACTTCAATAAAGATATTAGTATATAAGCATATAAATTTAAGATTTAAATAAATATCTTTTTTTTAATTTTCTAATGTAATACTCTAAAAGAAAAATTATTAATAAAAATTACGCTTCTCGTGAAAACAAAAAATATGCTCTTAATTTTTGTGTAATTTTATGGTATACATTTTCTAGAAATAATATTTGTGGAATAAACTAGAAATACATTAAAAAAAAATTAAATCATTTTTAAATTATATAAGAACTATATATATACTGCTATTGAACAGAAAATAACAATAAAAAAAAAAAAATAAAAAAAGCTAAGAAAATAGACTCGTTCATTATTTTCAATTTTTTTTTTTTTATGTAAATTTATCATTTAGATACGACTACAGTTGAAAAAGAATTATAATTTATTGGTTTCATTCTATTTGTTAATTCTTAATACTAAGATGGGCCATATATTTGTAAAAAGATTTATTAAAATATTGCAAATATTGAAATAATTTGAAAAAATGTAAGATAAAATTAACAGAATATGCAAAGTAAAATGCACATCACTATGATATCACGTGTTGGTACTTGGTGCACTATAATATGTATATAAATTCTCATTATAACTCTTTCTAGTGTTTCTTCAAATTTTGCGATATACCTATTTATGTTTATTTCGTATGTAGATGCTGTAATTTGATGAGTGTGTAATTAAAAAATTGTTTCTTTTTATTTTATATTAAAAAAAAATATAATAATAATTATAATAATATATAATGATTTAGTAATGTTGGAGATTTCTTCGGTGGGTTTTTTCTTTTTTTCATTTTTTTTAAATATCGCGGCTAGCTAAAAATATACTGTATTAAATATATTTTTTCAAATTAAAAAAAAGAGAGTTACAATTAATGTACGATAAATTATTAATATCATGCAAGAATTAAGACCGATAATACTATAATTTTTTTTTTTTTTTATATTTATTATAATTTATGTGAATATTAACGACAATAAAAATAAAAAAAAGAAGACCAAAAAAAATTATCATATAAATTTTACTTTAGTTATGAAGAAAAGTGTACAATATTTTTTTTTAATGCATTATAAACTTATATATAAATTAAAATGCTCTCACATTATTGTATCATAAAATAACGATAATTTTAGTGAAGAAGAAATAATTTTAATATTCATTATTTTGTTTTTATTTTTATTTCCACATAATATTGTTTGTCTACAACTTATATAATTTAAAATATAATTTTACGCTTAATTTATGACTTGTTCAATTATTAATTACAATAAAAGACTTTCAAAAAGTTTAAAAAAGAGTTTTTGGGATAAATATATAACCCTTGCACATCATGGGAATAGAAGAACAATAACATGCGTACACATGTAAATACCTATATCAATATAGATATATATATATTTATTTACAGAGTTACATATTTGCATTATTTTATAGAAACAAATGTTATGAATATGCTTGATATTTCACCAAAAACAGCTATATCACGATAATTTTTCACAGAATAAGAAACATGTATAATATATTACATAGATAAATATTAAATGCAAACAGTTCAAAAGTAATAAGACAAAAAGTGTTTTTATATTGATGTATTTAATTTAAACAATTAGAAGCACTGTCCTTTTTTCAAATTCTAAAAATAAAAAATTGTTTTAAGGTTTAATAAAAAATTTATATCTGTATTTTACTATCCTGTTTTAACAGTATATGTAAATAATTTACAATAGAGAAACATAACGTACGTTTTATAATGGGACGACTACAAGGAAAATGCAACTTAGAATAAATTTTTAACAACATGCAATCAAAATAATTCTCATATCAACTCATAATAATATTGAGTTGCGCATTTAAATAAATTTCATTTGACTACTTTTATATATTGTAAAAATATTAAAAGATTAAAAAATTAAGAAACTTCAAATAGTAAGAAAAAATTATGCTGTGTAATTTATTTATATTTCAATAATATAATAATTTATAATTTTTTCCTTTTTTTCCCTTAAATTTTTTTATAGCAATAAATGCGTGCATATTTTTAAAAATATTATTATTAAAAAAACAAAATCTTTTAAAATATATATGCTGCAATTAATGAAAAATACTTATTTCGTTAATTGTAAAGCAACATAAATTAAAAGATTAATTAAAAATATATTGGAAATAAAAATAAATATGAAGTTCTATTTTCACAAAAATAAAAAAAAAAAACAAAACAAAAATAGGAAAAGGAAAAGGAAAAAAAAGGTGTAGAGTTTAAAACGATTTACTTTACTTTTGTTATATATTTTTTTATAGACATTAATATTAATTAAAAGAAAATGTAATTTTATTAATATATATTTTCCTTTATATTTTTTTATATGTTATATTAAATCAATGATAAAATATAAAATATACAATAATTCATGATACTAAATAATTATCAACACGTAAAAATGTAAACATTAAACATTTAATCTAAATATGTAAATCTGTTTCTGCTTTAATTATTTTTTTTATAACATTTTTTTTTTTTTTTATATTTTTTTTTTTTTTACTTTTTTTCGTAAATTTTTTTTTTTTTTACATTTTTTAATCAATATGTTTTATTATATATAATATTTTGTTGCGTTTGCAGAAGAAGAGGAAAGGTATTCTTTATCTAAATGAAGTGACGATCAAGAATATAAATTTTTTTCTTTAATTTTTACTATAATAAAACAATTACAAGATATATACATTCATATATATATATACATGTGATATACATATATACGTATACAATGTACGTTTACATAAACATGTACTAATACATATATATATATTTATACATGAAAATAATTCTTTAAAAAATAGAAGCTTCTCCAACTTTAAAAGTATATAAAAA
Source organism: Plasmodium brasilianum (assembly GCF_023973825.1). Classification (NCBI taxonomy): domain Eukaryota; phylum Apicomplexa; class Aconoidasida; order Haemosporida; family Plasmodiidae; genus Plasmodium; species Plasmodium brasilianum. The sequence continues at coordinate 1,756,285 of NC_090126.1, forward strand.
TTATGTTCGGAAATAAAAGAAGTAATTAAAAAACATAACAAGGAATATGCAAAGAAAGGATTATAACATATTTCAAGAAATTAAAAAAAATAAAATGTTTAACCAAATAAATATAAGAAACACTCGAAGTTAAAAAATTTTTTCGGATGTATTCATTAGAAAAGATAGAACATAAAATTAACCAGGCAAAATTAGTATTTCTCAAGACAAAATGAATTCTAATAAAAATGTTATTAAAGTATATAGGTATTATAGGAGTAATGACCACAAAAAAGTTTTAAAGTATGATATTCATCCATTTAAAGATGTTAAAATGGCTGTTTTAAACTATTTTGTTAAAAAACAAATTATTCATAAAAAAACACACACTAAGCGCAACCGCAAATGTAATATTTTTTTCTTTAATTTAATTAATTACAGAAAATATAAAAAAGGAATCATATTGATACTTTTAGCTTATTTTCAAATGATATACGATATAATTTTATTTTTAATTAAAATATACATTTCTATTTATATATGTTATATATATAATTTTAAAAAGTTATGGTTTTTGTTATTATGTAATTGTTCTGGTTATGTATTCAAGAAATATAAATATTATATTTTAAATAAAGTAAGTAGAAAAGGTAAAAATATATATGTAGAAATAAAGAAAGGAGAAGAAAAAGACAAAAAAATATTATCAATTATCAATTCAAATAAAGTAGCAAAAAATTGTTACATGTACTACTACGATATTGATAATAATAAGTCTGTAAAGCTATTTAAAAGAAATAGCTGTATTTATTGTGTTTTAAGTAAATTTAATATTGATATATTTTTTTGTTTCAAGGGGAAATCTTTTTTTTCCTTAATAATAAAGGATGAAATTACAAAGAGTAAGAAAACATTCCGATGTAGTATGTGCCGCAAAAATTATAATAGTAATAATAATAGTCTTTTGAATAATAGTCATGAGAATATGACTAACTGCAATACATGCTATAGTAATAATCGTCCTAGTTACATTGGAAAAGTAACATATGTTTGCGTAAAAATTAAAAATAAAGAAATTCAACTAACATCTTTTCATGTACGCAGAAAATGGAATTACAGAAAAGCTGTAAAAGGCACATTTAAAAAAAATGTATATAATGTAATAATATATTGTAAAAATGCGCATAATTATTTTAAGAGAAGAAATATAATTAATTACAGTAGAATATGTTTTAGTAATATAATTAAAAATTTAATAAATATAGACGTGCAAGAAGTTAACTATTATCATCTTCTTTGTTATAGAATGTATGATGTTAATGAAGCAGATGATAGTGGTTTATGCAATACGTGTAATATTTCACATAAAAATACTTTATCAGAAGTGAGAGTAAGGGAAAATGTTTTTATTGACAAAATAGAAGAGATAATTAAGAAACCACTGAATTTTTTTTTAATGAAAATTATAAAAGATTTTAATAAAAACACATATTCAATAATTCTTACAAAGGAACTTCATAATGTAAATGAATCAACGTTAATAATATGTTTTAATATTTTTAAAGTAATAATTATTCAAAAGTTAATTAAAGTTAATATTGTTATATACTACATAAAATTTATAATAAATAGGGCGTTAAAATATAATATGAAAAAAAAAAAGGAATTAAAGATGATAAGAAATTTGTGTTATAATTCGTTACGTAGTAAGGAATTTTATATTGTAATAAAATATGGTACAATTATAAATATATTAAAAGAATATTTTATAAATTTCTTTTTTATATTTCTGATTAATAATTTACTTTTTTCCGTTATATTGTTAATATATAAATTTAATTACTTAATTTACTATGTCCTTTTGAATAAACAATATTTTCAAAAATCACAAAAAAATTACTCCTGTTCAATTATAAAAACAAGGAGAAATTCTATGTGTATTTTTGAGTTGTTATTTATTTATAATATTGAGTTAAATGTAAAAAAAGTTAATGAAAAAACATATATATCATCCGCAGCAGAAAGGGAAGAACTGGAAATGGGTGAAAATGTGCACAATTTAAGGAAAAGCCAAAACGAAAATTTGGAAATTAATTTAAAATATTGTAAAATAATGAATGTAAATATGATAATGAGTTTTCATATGAATATGAATTTAAAAAGTGTTCATAATAAATTAAGAAAGGATGGAAAATATAGAAGAAAGAAAAAAAAAAAAAAACGTTTGAACAGGATTACGAACATTGAGAGGAACTTAAGAAAAATAAAGAAACTCTCCCCATTATCAGAAGATTGTTTTAATTATGCATACTTTAAGAATTTAATGAGGAAAAAAAATAGTCTTTATATTTTTGTGTTAAACTGTTTTAAAAATATTCTTTTGAAATATAAACACATGAAGGTGCTACACCTTAAATTGGGGTGGCGGAAATGTGGAAGTGATGTTAAGAATCCCATGAACATTTTCTTTGAGAAAACATACTCTAGTAAATGTAGCAATCGCAGTAGTCGTATTAATTGTAACAACTGTAGCTACCATAGCAATCGTAGTAATCACAGCAATCGTAGCAGTTGTAGTAATCATAGCAACCGTATTGATCATAGCAATTGCAGCAATGAAGATAACAATGGTAACAACATAAGAGATAGCAACAACAGTAGTAACAGAGACAGCGGTAGCAATAACAGCAAGGGTACGAACAACAATAGCAGTAGCAATACAAATAGCAATGGTAATACCAATGCCAACAGTAACAATGCAAGTGGCAGTAACTACAGGGGAGGTAGTAACCAGTGCAAAGGGGATAACGGTAAGAATAGTAATAATGGGGATGATGACAATGAAGAGGGTGATGAGGAGAATAATAAGAAGAAGAAAAACAGAGATGAAATGGATGAAAAAAACAACGAAGATGCTAATAACAGCAGCAAAAAAAATAGTAACAATAACAACAACAATGAAAATGACAATAATGTGAAGGAAAATAAAAACGAATATGGGCTTCAAAATAAACAGGATAATGAACATCAAAATAAAAACGAAAGTGCACATCAAAATAAACGCTCAAATGAAAACATCAACTTAGTGGATAAAAAAAAGAAAAACGAAAAAAGTAAGAGCACAGAAAACAAAGGTAAAGGGGAAAACCCAAATGGTGATATAAGCCAAGTAATTTTAGGAAAAGAAGATATTCCTTCAGTTAATAATAATTCTTCCCTATTAATAACTGAAAAAAAGGAAACGAGTAAAAGAAAAAAAGAAAAAAAGATAGGGAAAAAAAATTGTTATCAAGAAAAAAATGATAAATACTCATTGAATCTTCTTATTGCAGAAAATGCATACAAAATTATAAAAAATGGAAGAACATACAAACAGCAAGAGCCACTTCATAATTTTCAAACACATAATAATTTTATGTTGAAAGAAATGGTATGGATGAGTATAGATTATTATGAAGAAAAAAGATGGAAAAGAAATGTTTCCAAAAGATTTAGTTACCTGATGAATAATCATTTTGAAGAAAGGAAAAAAAAAGATAAATATTTTATATCGTCTCAAATATCAAATGATATTAAAATGTTTTGGTTTTTTATATTAAATGAAATTAGACCTGATTTAGTTCCAATAGATCTAGATCATAAAATTAAAAACAAGCATGTTTTAAAGAAAGATTTCTTTAAATCAATTAAAAAAAATTTACAAATAGAAGAAAATAATTTTCAAGTTGATAGGAATAATATCTCGTTAAATAAGCAGTGCACCACAAATGTAAATCAATTTTTAACGAATAGCGATGCATCGGACAGAAGGGGAAAAAAGTACCAAACGGACCAAACAGGAGAAAACTCCAAGCGTAATTCTGATACGCTTTCTAAAGATTCTAACCCAAGTAGTATATTCGACATTGCTTGCAACATGCTCACATTTAATTTTATGAATAAGAAGAAAGATGATCAGAGTTGTAACGATCTTAATCTTACTACAAATAGGAATAACAAAAGTGGTAGTATGTACAATTCACCAAATAGTACAAACATTGATACGAATGGAGATTCTTTGAACATTCGGAAGAATAACGATAGTAATAATGGTAATGATATGAGTGATATTAATGAAAGTGCTAATGGTGACTATAATAATGATAGTAGTAATTGCAGTGGTGGAAATAGTGGTAATAATTACGTACATGCTTTGGATGAAAAATTCATAGCTGCCTTTGAAAATTATGAACAGCGTTTTATGAATATTGAGGAAAATGTAAATAAGGAACTACTATATAAACATGAATATAGTATTAATAAAAGAGGGTTTAAGAGTTCCGAAAATTTTAACATTGATGAACATATGAAACAAAATACTCTTCATTACAATGAAGAATATAATTATTACTACGCAGATTGGAATAACTATCTACATATAAGTAATCACTTGTTTATTTATTGTTTACTTTTTATGAGTATTTCTCTCATTGAAGTTAATGAAAATATTTTTTATCAAAATGATCACATTTTAAATGATAGTGAAGTAGAGCACCCAAATGAAGGGAATGATTATTTAACCCTAACAGGAAACCGTTCGAATTTGATGATAAGAGATAATGATATGAAACAAGAATGTTATCACCCAAAGCATAGCAAGAAAAAGAAAAAGGAAAAAAAAGAGTATAATGCTGCTGGTGAGTATGAACAAGGGGAAGTAGAAGAAGCACAAGGTGAACAGGATGACGAAGAGGAACAAGAAGAACAAGAACAGATGGAAGGGCGTGAAGAACTGAAAGAACAGAAGGATGAAGAAGAGGAAGAAGAAGAAGAAGAAGAAGAGGAAGAGGAAGACATCGAACCAAAAGAAGGGCACAGAGGAGAACAAACGAAGGAAGGTCAACTACTTAAACTAAAAATAGTAGATAAGGAAATCAAGAGCGAAGCGGATGAATTTGACGAGGAGGTATATAAAGAATACAAACAATATGAAAACAAATATCAAAAAATATACCAAGTTGATGTTAATGATAATAGGGATAATGATAATCTAAGAAATAACTATAGCTTCCATAATAGCAAGAATTATATGGATTATTATGAAAATATGAAACATTCAGACAATAACGTTTTGAGACTTCCTCCTTTAAACAATGGAAATGTTAAAGAGTTAATTGTGATACCTTATTCCTCTGTTGATAATATAATAAACAAAGAAACGTATGTATTAGGAGGGGAAAAAAATATAAATGAATATGTTAACGAAATAAAACAAAAGAATGTAAACTTTTTTATGAACCATATGGAATTGTATGGAGGGCAAATATATCCTTTCGAATTTGGATATATTGATGATTTTTATAATGATATTCGTTTGCCTTTAATGAATTTATCAGAATACGATGAATTCACTTTTTTTTTATATTTATTTTATATAAAAAATTCTCCGCATATATTAAAAAAGCAAATGAAAAAAGAAAAAAAAAAACGCAAAAAAGACTTTCCAGATATAACATCAGCAAAGAAAAGAACACCCAGGCGTAAATTGAACAAAGTAGAAAACGAAAAGGATATAGAAATTATTGAGGAATATGAAAAAGTATCAGCAAATGAACGTATTTTAATGAATGTAGAAGAAGAAATTATTTCACAACAGGAAATAAATTGCGTAGAAGAAGAAAAGCAGGTTATGCCCTATAAACAAGAAGAGAAGGAAAATGGTTATGTAAATAAAATTACACAAAAAGATGATGTACAACTGTCAAAGGAGAATACTCTTTTTGTTGAGGAGCACGTTGAAGAGAATTTGAAGGAGTGGAACGAAAAGAGGGAAGAGTGGGCCATGGACGAAATTATTTTTCTTCTCATTTTGACCAAGACATATATGAAGTACATAAATATTGAAGAAGTCAAAAAGGGGGGGGAAATGGAGGAAGCGCAAAATGTGGTTGAAGTGGTAAAAAAGAAAAACATTGACAATAAGAACTTCATTACAATGATCTGCTCAGAAGAGGAAAAAAAAATTGAAAAAAATTTACCAAGTGACAATTCAACGGGTAATAATATAATATCAATGAGTAGTATATTGGATGAACGAAAGGTGGATGAAGATGAGCACAGAAATCATTTACATAAATGTAATGGCATGAGAAACGAGAAAATCAATGTTAATGAAGGAATATATGTTGAAATGGAAGAACATAGGAGTATTGAGATGAACAGTGTGAACAACTCAGTTGTGTTTACCCCTGATAATAACGAAATAGATAATGGTATTGAAATTTTCGAGAATAAAAATTTTGAGGAAAAAATCAAAATGATTGTCGGTGACACATTTAAAAATATTAATTATGTTAATAATGATAATTATGATAATTATCATAATTATCATTATTATGGTAATTTTGGTAATTATATATATCTTATAAATTGGGATATTATATCATTAGCATTAGCATCTTATAATAAATTAAATCACATTTATGAAATAAACAGAAGCGCAAATGAGTGTAAGGATAAATTTTTATCCATCATAAAAGGAATTTCATATGAGAATATGAAATCATTAAATATGCATGCTGAGCACTACTTAAGTAACAAAAAAATGCGTAAAAAACCATTGAAAAAATTAAAATTTCTACCCATATTTTCGTCAACAAGCACCACTATATTATTAGACTCTTTTAATAAATACATGAATGAAAAAATTGAGGGGTATAAGATAAGGGAAAGAAGTTGTAATAGTGAATCAGTTAGGAATTCTGATAATTTTACAGTTGATGAACAAGTTGAGCAATATGAAAAAGAGAATGAAAAAATAAGAGCACTGAAGCAACGAAAACAGGGAGATGATGTATCTAACATAAGGGAGAAAAGTAGGGACAATAATGATGTTCTACCAGATCAAAAGAAAAGAAGAGAGTTGTTAGGTGCGTTATATAACGACTTATTAGAAGGAAACAATACAATAAATTTTATGTCGAGTATGAATAATAAAAATAGTAGCAGTTACAACGAACGGAATAGTAGTATTAACGCAGTGAATGAAATGAAGGAAGAATTGAATGATCCATATTTGCATAAAAATAGTAATGTACTTATAAATTTATATAAAAATGAAAGTTATGTTAATAATTTATTTCCGGATTTTTCCGAAAATACTAACGAATCTTCAGAAGGAGATTTGGATTGTGGAAAAGATAGCTTTTTTAGTTATAGTGACATAGAAAAATTAACATTAAAATTAAATGATTTGACATGTATAAAATCTGAATGCTTTAAAGAAGGGTTTAAAAGTGCAAAGGAAAGAGGGAAAATGGTAATTGGAGTTAATGCGCATATGAAAGATGAAAGCGGAAGTAGTGATATGCAAAGAGGAGTAGAAAATGATAAGACAAATGAGGGTTATAAGCAATATAGAGAGGATGAGCGAATGAAACTGCGAGAGAATGTAGAAGGGGCAGTATGTGATGGTGAAAGGGAAGACAAAAGTGACTCATCAGAAAAAGAGATGCAAGAGGAACAAGAGGATCGTATGAATTATCTTCAAAAAGGAAAGGAAAAGCAGCAATTGCAAGAAAACCAAGCAAATAATACGGATGAAAATATGAAAGGGCAATACGGTGGAAGTGAAAATAAGGTAGGGAATACGTACACAGAATATAATTTAGAAATAAAAGAAAAAAAAGTAGTAGAAGCGGTTGGAGGGGTGGAAGCAGTGGAAAGGAAAGGTGGAACAAGAATAAGGGGTAAACACGATTGTGCATTGTTTGACGAAGCGAATAGTAAGGATGACTTAGGTACGTTGCACTTATCTTGCAATTCAAACGTTGTATCAGGTGAAATGATAAAGGATAAAGAGAAGAATGAAAAAAATTTACAAAATGATAAGTTAAACGGTTGGAATAGTTTAAAAAGGTGGCTGTGTTCTATATGCAAAGATAAAAGAAATGTTAATGAATTTATATCATTACTAAAAAATAAATATATTGTAAAAAACAAAAATTTTTATAAGATCATTCAGAATTTTTTAAATAAAATAAAGCCTATTGTAGGATATTATAATAGTTTGTTAGACGCACTAAATGGTGAACTTAATTATAAATTACCGAATAATGAATACGTCAATGACATATGTACAGAAAAAATAGATAAAGAATTTGTTAAATTTATTAAAAAAATAATTGAATATGATAAAAAAAGAAAAAAGAAAAATGTAGAGAAAATAAATAGTATATCCTATAACAGATTTTATAATCATAATGATTTTTTTATATATTCACCAAATGAATCATATAATACTGTAAATGAATTTGCACAACAGATATTGAACTATGTTCCTTATGTTGATGACAAAAAGAAAAATAATATTAAAAATATGAGAAAACGATTTGAATGTAAAAATTTAATATCGCAAATTTTATTAGCTGATTATATTTTAGATAAATTAAAAAATTTTCCTATGGATAATTCTTTACTAACTGCTACAAATAACAAAGTAGTTGATAAACAACTTTTAGATACACGTTTAGAAGCGTATACACAATGCATCAATGATAATTTTAATGAAAACGATGATATATTTAAAACGGAAAATATATATACAGATATGGTTGTAGAGCAAAAGGAAGAATCATTATATAAGGAAAATTTACATAATTGTGACATAACAATAGACGAAAACAGGGATAAAAGTGTATCTCGTGATAAAATTATTGATAAGAAAGAGATTGAGGGACCCACTCCTCCTGACCAGAAGGATTTACCGATGAGCATTTATAGAGAAATGAAGAAAGTGGAAGATGAAGTGTATGGCAAGATTTCCACACAACATACAAGTAATAAGGAGATAAGTGAAATATGGCATATTAGTAAACCCGACAATAGTGTTAACACTAGTGTTAACGATAATAGTAACAGCGATGTACCTAACAAAAGTAGTAAGAACAATGATAATACTAAGGTAGTCTTATGTGATGTCAATTTCACCGATTTAACAGGAAACTCCATGAACAAAGATGGACATAAGGACATTAGCAATGACTTAAGCAATAAGAATAACAATAACGTCTGCAGTGAGGTCAGTAACCATATTATTAATGATAATTGTAACGTTAATGGTAATATCAATGGTAGCAGCAGTGGTAACAATAATAATGATGATAAAGCCAATTTATCTGTCTGTGCGGAGCAAGCCAAAAAGAGTGAAGAATTTTTAGAAAAAGAATGTAATGTTTTTAGAATTGAATCGGAAAATACAGTTGATCAAGGAACCACTGCACATGTGTCTAATAATGGTCTTACACCATATAAGTTAAATGAAGAAGAACATAAATTTGAAAAATATATAGATTCATCTCTCAATCAGAGCAATAATCTTAACAGCCAAATTAATGGTAAAAGTGACAATATTAGTAATAATATCAATAATATCAATAATATCAGTAATATTAATAATATTAATAATAGTAGCATTAATAATAATAGTAGTGATATTAATAATAAATGCAATAGTAATAATAGCGGTAGTAATAGGAGTAAGAATAACAGCACGAATTTGTCCAGAATTAAAGAGGAAACTCAGAAAACAAAGAAGACATCAGCAAAGTCAAAGAGATCATCTATGTCACTAATTAAATCTTATAAGGGAAGTATAAATGAATCGTTCAATTTTGATAAACATTTAAAAAAAAACACGAAAACAGAACTGCTACTTAGTAGTAGACAGAAATCACTACCAATTAGAAACACACAGAAAGCAAATAAAACAACGAAATATAAAACATCAATAAGTGTATCTAATTTTTCACAAGATAAATTGAAGAACAATAGTATATTAAATTATGTACAGAATGGCAAAGCTTATTTGTCAAGTAAAGCACAAGCGAAAGCTCAAATGATGATGAATAAAAATAACACAATTAATAATATATCTCTTATTCAACAAGGGCCATGTTCTCAAGGAGACGCACGTATACAAAAAAACAATCCACTAGTAGACGAGAAAATGGTAAATGCGCATAATAGCAGCAGCAAAAATAATTACAATTATGATCATAGTAGTATAAACATTAAGAGTAACGGTAGTAGTAACAATCGCAATAACAGTAGCAGTAACAGTTGCACTAATAATAATGATACATTAAATGGTCAGAATCCCATCAGTGTTTCAAATGATCACCAATTTGTAAATAATGGTAAGTCAAATTTCCCAAATAAAAAACAGAAGTTGTTAGGTAATATATATAATAGTACTTCGAGTAAAAATTCATCAAGTGAAAATATAAACAAAAATATAATAAATCAATATGGAACCCCAATTAAAAACATTCAAGACTACTGTAATATGAACCAGTCGCCTCGAAATTTGCATAAATGTTTATCTAACACAGAAAGTATACATTCAAATGCTTCGGCAATATTACAGCAACAGGTGCAAATGTCGGGAGATTCTCAATTTATTAGTAGGACAGATACCATGTTTAATGTGAATGCAACTAAGCCGTCGGGTAACCTACCTTCAAGTACTTTCATCAACAATAACGACAGTAACGGTAATAACAACATCAGTAACTGTAATAATAATGTGTACATTTTTTCGAGGCAAGGTAACGAAGATGGTAAAACCATTACCCCAATACATGCTTTTTCACAGAACAGTAAGCACATTCCTATAAATGCTAGTAACAACCAAGTGCTTTGTAACAAATCGATATTGTACGAAAGTGCAGAATTAGCTACGAAGCAAATGGCTGCAAGTAACGCATTAAATAACTCTAATTCAAGACAGATGGAAATATTATTGAATAATACAACAAAAAAAATACCATATTCGTTCAATAATAATAATTTAATTGTCGAAAAGAAAATGTATTCTATGTGTATGGAAAATCAAGTAAAGGAATCAGAAGTATGTGCAGCATCAGAAGCGTCAGTGCCATCAGTAATTTCAGTAGTATCGTTATCATCATCACCATCATCAGGAGTTACAGGAGCAGCAGGTTCAACAATCTTAACATCAATGCACAAAATGAATGATGAGCTACTCATGGTAAAACCTGCATCAGATAAAAACTATCTGTTGTCCAATTCCCTTAATTCGCAAGTAATGCAAGAGAGCGATAACCAATTAAGGATTTATCATGATCAACATATAATGAATAATCCAGATATAATAAATAACGAACAAAAGAGTTTTATGGATGTAATGAACAAAAACGTTCCTAATTATAATTATGGAGTACCAAAATATATTAGCAGTAATATGCAAAACTTTAATTCGATTAATAATGAAAATAGATCAAATATGCTGCAAAATTATAATCAACCAAATTATGCAAATGTGAATAATAATTGTATTCCCTCCAATGGATTACAAAGTCAACATGTGCAATCCTCAAATAATTCTAAAAAGGTTTTACATTATCCTACTCACCCCATTTCAAATCTTGTAAATATGAACAGCACAAACATAGATAATAAATTAGAGAACGCGTCATCACCTGATGATCCATTCATTAAAAAGATGAAATGTACCAATCAGAACAGTGGAAAAAACGATATGAACGATGAAAAGAGAAGCATATTGTCTATATTAAAAAACGCTTCAGACAAATCAAACCTATTCCAAAACATGCTTCAGACGAAGCAGCCAAGTGATGTGGATGCTATTACTCCGGACAGTAACAAAGTACAGCAAAATTATGCACTTAGTATTAATAGCAGTAGCAACATTAATAGTAACAGCAATAGTAACATTAATAGTAACAACAATAGTAACATTAATAGTAACAATAACAATAACAGTAGTAGTAGTAACAACAATAGCAGTTGTAGTAACAACAACATTAATATTAGTAAAAGCAGTTATGTTGATAATAATGTCTATTCAAATATGCCATCAGTTTTATCCAACTCATTACAGCAATCACATGTGCATATTAATGATCAAAAAAATAATTATATTTACAGTGCTTACGAAAGAGATTCAAATAACCAAATACCCTTTAACACACAAGGAAATAACTTACAAGGAATAAATCAGCAGAATGTTAATATAAACAATATTAACAATATTAATAATACAAATAATACAAATAATATTAATAATACAAATAATCAAAACATGAAACATAATAATGAAAATTTGCAAAACAGAAAACCGGGAAATTCAAATTCGTACGTCAATCAAATGAATTTTATTCTTCAAGTGTTGAATCAGTTTAATGTGAACTCAAAGAATAACATTCCTGCAAACGTGAATCCACAAAATGTAAGTAAAGCTATTATGGAGCAAAGCTGTTTGAATCAGTCAAATATAAACCAGCCGAACATAAACCAATTTAGCACCAACCAGCCGTACGCCAACCATTCTAATATGAATCAGTCGAACATCAACCATTCTAATATGAACCAACCGAACCTAAACCAACCAAATTTAAGTGCACCATTTTTTAATCAACCTACTAGTTCAGTGCAGAATGCCAATAAGAATATGGGTATATCCCCATTTCATTCACCAACCTTAAAAGGAAAAAATGTAAAGTCATCTTTTAATGATAATAATGTAAATAATTCTAATATGGTAAATATGGGTTTAAAGAGTAGCCTAACCAAGAATATAATACAGAAGGTACCGCAGAAAAATGTTTTTTCTCCGCAAGATATGATTCAACAGAAATTAATTTTGCAGCAGCAGCAGCAACAACAACAACAACAACAACAACAACAGCAACAACAACAACAGCAGCAGCAGCAACAACAACAACAACAACATTATCAACAACAACAGCAACAACATTATCATCAACAATTATTGCAACAAAAATTACAGCAAGAATTATTTCAAAAGGCTTATAATGACAAGGAAAATCAACCAAGCTCCCATTCACCATATCAGGAAATATATAATCAGTGTACACCAGAAAATCAAATGCATAATGATCAAATACGACAGCAAAAAATGTTGCAAAAAATTCAACAAGAGCAAATACAAAAACAGTTGCAACAACTGCATTCACAGCAACTGCACCCACAAAATATGAGTCCTCAGCATCAGTTACAAGTACATCAAACAACACAAGACATGCATACTCAACAAGAACAATCCCCGCTAAGAACGCAGAAATTGAAACAGCTGAATCAGCAGCAGCTACATCCACAGCAGCTACATCCACAGCAGTTACATCCACAGCAGTTACATCCACAGCAGTTACATCCACAGCAGTTACATCCACAACAGTTAAATGCGCAGCAGTTAAATCCGCAGCAGTTAAATCCGCAGCAGTTAAATTCACAGCAGTTGCATCCGCAGCAGTTGCATCCGCAGCAATTACATTCACAGCAATTACATTCACAGCAGTTACAACAAATTCAGATGCAAAAACTGCAGTTTCAGCAACAGGAATTGAAAAAGCATATGGAACAAATGCAACAAAATATCCCTTTATCTCCTCAAAAAATGCAACAAATGTATAATGTGAAACAGAATATTATATTAAATGAAGAAAATAAAAAAAAGATTAAACAGAGGCAATTTGCCATACCTTCAAATTCTCAAGTTTCTAATATACATCATTTGCAACAAATAGGAAACCAAGATGAACTTATTTCTAAAGAAATTTTAAATAGTAATATGAGCGGAAATATGGCTGGATATATGAGTGGAAATATGACTGGAAGTTTTAGCGCAAATATGGCTGGAAACGTTAATACCAATTTGAATGAAAATGCACTACATATGATAAATAGAAAAATGTCAAATAACCAAAATAAATCTAATAACCAAGACCAATTTATTTCGTACGATTCATTTCAGCAAGGTCTACCTTTAAACGAAATTGATGTAAAAGACATGAGAAATGTTGATAATAGCGTAAATGAAAATAATATTTTATTAAACCCATCACAACCTAGAGATATTTGTAATAATATCCCTCCATACATTCTACCTAATAACGGAACATCTTTTATGACCCAGAATTCCCACTATAAAATAAATCATAAAAATAATAATAACAATTCACAGCAGCCAAATAATTGTTAGTTTCGTGTAAACTATTTTAGAGCATGGAGGAAGTGCGTGTATATTATATTTTTATGTAAGTATATATGTTTGTGGGCGTGTGTACACATGTTTGTATGTATGTGTGTTTGTACGTGAGTTTGCATGTTTCTTTGTATGCGTGTTTTTATAAGTGTATGTACGTGGGTTTATATGTTCGTATATATATGAGCTACTTAAAATAATTAGGAGATATAGATTCTTGTAAAACATCAGATGTTTAATATGCGTTAAACATGAGTAAGAAAATGTGTGCCTTTATCAGAATTATATGCATTTTCAGGAAAAAAATGTGTATTATCTTCCTTTTTATTGTAATTTCACCTTTATATATATTTATATGCTATTATATATCAAAAAGAATGACATTACTGTTATATGTTATAATAGAATAATATAAAAGAAGCCAAGATTAAACACAAGGTAAAAAGAAAAAGGGGAATATGTGTTTTAAAAATCTACAAATTTTCAACAAAAAGTAAAGAAGATTTGTTTTTTTTTCCTTTTTTTTTTTTTTTTTTTCATTATAGTTTACCCTAGTTTATGTTTAACATTTGTTTGGAAATTAAAAAAAAAAAATAAAAAATATATGATCCTCATTCCTCATCATTGTTTCAAAATATATTTACTTTTTTACCTTTTTTAAAAATATTGATATTATTTTTGTTGTCCACTTTATTACACCTTCATGCATTCTTTTTCATTTACATCCATACATTTTAGCTTTATTGATGACATCATTTTATTACATATATATATATATATATATATAATGTGCTTATAAATTAATGAATCAAAGAAGCTTTTTATTTTTTTTTCTTTTTCCATACATAATTATTTAATTTTTTTTTTAATTTGTATTAATTTCCATTATTCCTTTTTATTGACATTTATTGTTCACATATTTTTATTATTATTTTTTTTTTGTTTTTTAAAAAAAAAAATTTTGATGACGAAATGACGCAGTTTTTAAAATCCTAAAAATATATTATGTGATCCGTAAGTAAATAATCATAATGAAGGTACACAATTATATGTCATGGAAAAAAAAAAAAAAAATTCGGACTAAAAAAGAATACAACTACGAAGGGTGTATCTTTTTTTTTTTTTTTTTTTGTAGATTTATAAATAATCCTTGCATATTTATATAGCATAAAATAATACTGTTTGTATCATTCGTTTTTATTATATCAATTTTCTTAACCCTTAATGAGTTTAAAAAATGAGAAATAAAGAAATGAATAGGTAAAAATGAAAGGACACAAATGAAGGAATACCAAAAAGATCTTACGTTGAAACGATTTTTCGTATTTGTAACACGTACCTATATATAAAAAAAAAAATTGGTATATTTTTCCCTTAAAAAAAAATTGACGTAATGATTCCATAATAATTTACGTATAACCACATTCGGAAGTAGCGCACCGTCATATTATATAACACGGAAGGCTTACTTGACATAATGTTCAGTTAAACATATTATACATTTGTTTTATTCTGTTATATACATTGAAAAAATTATTTAAAAAAAAAAAAAAAAACAGTTATAAACATAAAATTGTTCCTTAATATGCAAATATTAATGTAGAACAATGTGGATTGACCAAAGTAAAACAAAAATATAATTCAATTTTTTTTTAAATTAGTACTATATACATGTAGTACGTTATACATATATATATATATATGTTTGCATACTGGCCCTTTTTTTTTTTGGAGACTCTTAATTATATCGATTTACATTAATATTAAAAAAAAAATATAACAAAAAGGAACAAAAGTTATAAATTACAAATCATTATCAGCGGTATATAATTGATTTTTATTAACATATAAAAAAAAAAAAAAAAAGTTACAAGAAATAAAAAAATGACTTCATATAACAGAACAGAAAAAATTAACATTATTTATATTGTGAAATTCATTTGACTATGAAAAATAAAAAATTAAACGCAATACAAATTAGATGTATATATTTGTGTGTGATTTTAAGTTGTAGATACTGCTAATTTACGAGATTGATGTACATTATTATATGAAGGAAAAAAATACAGGTATATGTAATATATATATACATGTATGTATGCTTTATTCAATAATATTTTTGTAACTTGCTCATGGTAGAAATATTCATAAGGTAATATAGCAGTGACATCTTGTATACTTATGTACCTATTTACATAATACAGAGCATTTGTGAAAGCGCTAGGAGAAAAATGGAAGAAGCAAAAGTAGAATATAAAATAGAACCGGAAAAAAAAGAAGCTGTTATAGATGCTTCGAATTGGCCATTATTACTAAAAAATTATGATAAACTAAATATTCGTTCATCTCATTTTACGCCTCTTCCAATGGGTAATTCACCATACTCAAGAAATTTAGAAGAATATTTAAAATATGGGATAATTAATTTAGATAAGCCAAGTAACCCGTCTTCACATGAAGTCGTTTCATGGATAAGAAAAATTTTAAAATGTGAAAAAACAGGACATAGTGGAACACTAGATCCAAAAGTAACAGGGGTACTACTAGTTTGTTTAAATAGGGCAACTAGACTTGTAAAATCTCAACAAGAATCTGGAAAAGAATATGTTTGTGTATGCAAATTTCATTCGAAACCTAATAGTGTAGAAGAAGTAAAGTTAGTATTAAATAATTTTCAAGGAGCTATATTCCAAAGGCCACCATTAATATGTGCAGTTAAAAGACAGTTAAGAGTTAGAACAATCTATGATTCGAAATTACTAGATTATGATGATATAAATAATATATGTGTATTTTGGGTAAAATGTCAAGCAGGAACGTATATAAGAACTTTATGTGAACATATAGGTTTGTTATTAGGAGTAGGAGCACATATGCAAGAATTAAGAAGAGTAAAATCTGGTAACATGACTGAGTATGACAATATGTGTACATTACATGATATTTTGGATGCACAATATATATATGATACAACAGGTGATGAAAGCTACTTAAGAAAAATTATAACACCTTTAGAAAAATTACTTATTAATTTCCCGCGTATAGTTATAAAAGATAGTGCAGTTAATGCAATTTGTTATGGTGCAAAGTTAACCATTCCAGGTGTTTTAAGATTTGATACTAATATAGATATAAACTCCGAAATTGTTCTAATGACAACAAAAGGTGAAGCAGTTGCACTAGCTATTGCACAAATGACTTCGACAGTCATTGCAACTGTTGATCATGGTATTGTTTCTTTAACAAAAAGAGTTATAATGGATAGGGATACATATGATGTTAAATGGGGATTTGGTTCTAGGTCTATGGAAAAAAAAAAATTAATTCTTTCAGGTCTGTTAGACAAGTATGGAAAACCAAATGAAAAAACTCCCTTAAGTTGGATAAAAAGTGAAGGTTATGCTCCTAAAATTGTTGGGGACACCACAATTTATACTCTGAATAATGATAATAGTGATAAAATGGAAGAAAATAAAAAAAGTACCACGATAATTCAACAAAATGCTTTGGATAATGGTAACTTAAATTTTAATGAGAGAGAGAAACAAAAACGGGAGAATAAACTTCTAGAAGCAAATAATAACATTGAACACTCTGACACAGGTGTAGTGAAAAAGAAACGAAAAAAAAAGTAGATACAGTTTAAGCAAAAATAATATGAATGTATGTTGCATACTTTCCTTTATAATACTTGAAAATTTTATGCATTTGTAAAAACTAATTTATGACAAGTTGCCAATTTAAAAAAAAAAAATTTTATATCTATATCATAGCAAATTTACAACAATTTATTCAATATACGCGTGTGTAATGTATGCATAATTATAATCCACAAAACGGTGGTTCTTTAGTGTATTACTTTGTTATTTTTCTTATTCTCATACCCACTGTTTTTCTTTTCTTTTTCTTTTTTTTTTTTAAATATCACTTTATTTGCTTTTGTTAATATTTAATGCAAACCACTAATATATACTTTCCTTTTTTAAAGTTTCAAAATTTTTTATTTTTAAAAGTAAATTTACAACTTAAATTGTAAATATTAATGAGGGTTTTATTGTTTCCATTTATGCATACCTCTACTTACCAATTGTTACTAGAAGAGGAAAACAGGGAAAATTATAATGTCCTAAAATCATCATGCTGAAATCCTTAGGATAGCAAAAATTTCAAGAATCTCTGCAAAAACATTTTAACTGATTACTTATTTAAAGCAGCAATAAAGACTAACAATCCTATAATGACATATACTCTCACATATTACCCTTTAAGTTCATATATCTGACTATGGACATATTGAACTTGATGATGTAATTATAAATGTTTTTTTAAAACTAAGATAGTTTAAAATTACAAAAAAAGTAGTTATGTGTAATGCTCGTTATTGAAACAGGACGCCTGTGGGCGCGCAAATCAAGCATTTGATGTATGCACGCATACATACATATATAAATGTATATATATATACGTTTATACGTTTACACGTAAGTAATAAACCGAATATATTAAAGCTAAAAATATCAAAAAAAAAAAAAAAAAATTACACACACAACTTACTATCTTATTCGTGTGTATTAGCACTTTGAAAAAAGCTTAAAAGAATACGATGAAAAATATGTAAGAAATAGGCCATGCAATTTTTAAAAATAATTAAAAAATGAAATTTATACATATATATTTATACAAATATGTTTGGTACGAGGGGGGAAATCAAGGCAATGTTACTTAAAGTTATATACATATATATACGTATGGATATGATTAAAAATTGCTAAAAATACAAAATTATTAAAAACACTTCAAAAAAAAAAAGAAAAATGAAAAAATTAAATAAACTTGGTTCATTACTATATACGTGAAACGAAAAAATGTTGGTAAAAATTAAATTTTTTAAAAATTATCAAAAAAAAGAGGATAAATATAGAACAAAAACAAAAGGTAATATTATATCATAAATGGAGTACAGTAAAATGCAATATAACGATTAAAATACAGAAATTTACTAAATGGAACTTAACGCATTACACATATACAAGAAACAATGGATATCTTCCCACTCTACTCATCTCCTATGTAATGTTCTTTTTCGTACGTCAAGTTTTCTCCTTTTTTTTATTCTTACTTTTGTTCTTTTCTTTCTCTTTATTCCTCCTTATGACATTCTTTTTTTTATCATCCTTTTCTGCTATATTCTTCTCGTTGTTTCCCTTCTCTTTGCTGCCGTTCTCTTTATCTGTCCTTTTCTTCTTATCACTATGTTCATGTGTGTCTGCAGCACCAAATACACGTTTATCCTTTTCTACAGTTTGGCCATAATTAACCTCATCCGTATTGGCATTTTCCTCGTAAAAAGAACTTACACCTCCCCCCTTAGTTTTATTTTGGACGCTGTGTGTAACATCTTCTATATCATAGTTGTCTTGTATAGTAACACGTTTAGTTTTCTTTCTTTTGGAGGGTATATAAGCGATATTTGAGTTACTGCTAAATTTTTCCATTTCTGTAAATAATAGGAGTTTATCGTTTATATTAACTTTTTTATAATTTGCCTCAGCTCTATTTAGAAATTTATCAAAATATGGATGAAATAATCTATGAAATTCTGAATCAACAACTGAGAGCAGTATACTATGTGTGTCTAAAACAACGTTAGCTGTTCTTTTAGTATTTTTTATAAGGGACAATTCTCCGAAATAATCCGCTTTTTTAAGGGTAGATAAGATAAGCTTATTTTTATTAATTTCTGAATTTTTTTCAACAGTTGCTAAACCTTTACAAATGATATAATATTTATCGTCATATGTATTTTCTTTTATAATAGTATGATTAGCTTCATGATATTCAACTTTCAATGCATAGGAGATATTATCAAGTATGTCTTGTGGGAGATATCTCAATATAGGTACATTTCGAAGTACATGCAAAATATGAATTAAATTGTGTTTTCTTTCTTCTAACATTGGTTTTAAGTTATCTACATAATCAGATCTATTTAAAGCCCATACAATAGCATTCTCAGAATTTATTTTTACTTCATAATATGCTGGTGATTCATTGATGACTTCATAACATCCATATATTTCCTTATTATCAATTTCTCTTATAATAGTTTCTATTCCAAATATAGTACGCGTAATAAGATTAGCTTTACCTTCAAATATAAATATTATAGGTCCTTGTTCATCATACTGATTTATTACTATTTCACCATAATTCATAATTTTTCTATTCATTAAAGTCGCAAAAAATTTCCTTTGTTCTAACGTTAAATACTTAAAATATATATTTGTCTCTAATAATTCAACTATATGTGCCCATTCATTTGAGCATGATTTATGATGATATTTGTTCATAATTATTGGATCCTCATAATTTACTTGAAAATTATTTTCCATAACATCTGTACTCATTTTGGTTAAATCCTCTTCATTACCTTGAAAAAAATGAACTACCTGATTTAATATAGATTTTTTAGCATTATATATTGTATAAGATTCTTCAATATACAATTCTCCATTTATTATACTAAGGATAATTTCTAGAGGTATATTCTCTTCATTCATTATATTGATTTCATCCCATATGTTTTTAATATTCATTTTACTGAGTCCAACCTTTTCACAAACTATTTCAAAATTTGCGTAATTACATAAACAGTCATCCATATTTAATATAACAACATTTTTCTTAAAAGCCAACATACTATTACCATACACTTCGCATAATCTTAAATTTAATTTATACTTATCTATTTCTTTATCCTTATATACAATTTTATAAAAATCGGTCAGAGTCAAAACGTTCTTACCATTACATAAATATTTAAATAAATTTTCCACATTTTCTGGTCCTTCAAAAACTTCTTCCATATTTAACAAAGTCATACAACTCAAAAAATTGTCGTACTTTATATATCCTGTATTAAATTTATCTATACTTTCATAAAAGTGAAAAATAGAATTGTACTCTGAACATATAAAACCCATTAATTTTTCTACCAGTTTATCCGTAGTTAGCTGTGTCGAAATAGAGGAGCTTGTTTTCTTCTTTAAAATACTGGACGAATTTTGGGTAAAAGCGGGTTTAAGGCTTTCGCTTGTACGTGTGTCGCTTACGCTAGTATCACTTATACTCTCGGCACGAGCTTCTTTTTCGTTCATTTTTTTCTTAGTAGCTCTATCCTTATCTGTCACCTTTATATTTTCCACTGAACACTGTACCGCATGTTTTCCTATGCTTAGGTCTTTTTCTTCATTTGGCACTATTTTGTCATGTTTATTATGCAAATATGATTTATCCTCAGTTGTCTCCTTTTTCACTTCATTTTCCTTTTTTTTACTACTATTTGGTAGTTTATATAAGGTTTGGTGATTATCCTTGTTGCTATATGCGCTCACAGCACACTTTTTCTTTTTGGTAAGCGTCCTCATTTTTTTTTCTTCTTTTAATTTTATCTTTTCGAATACCTTTAATTCTTTTAGCTTAATTTCTTCTATTTTTTGTTTCTTTTCTATTTGTATTTCTTGGAGTTTTTCATCGATATTTATACTTGTTAGACTACTACCATCACTTAAGAAGCTTTTTGAGCTGTTAAGCTCGTCCGTCTTGATGCTCCTTCTAAGGAAATTAAAATTGTCACCTATTTTTTTGCCTATATCTTCCTCTTCCTTTTCCCCTTTTTCGTCTGCTGCTGATACTCCTTCCCCCTTTTCCCTCTTCTTTTTTTTATTTTTATTTTTTGTTTTCTCCCTCAACTTTTTATTTATTTCCTTTTCAAAGCTAAACATCTCGCTGCTATCGTCCGAAATACTACTGAAGGAGCTTCCCAAATCAGGTATTTTTATTGATAAGGAATGTGTGTTTTGGTTAAGTTCATTTCCATATACAGATTTTAGCCACGAGGGTAAAGAATAATTTTTTGTGTATCTGATCTCCGCCTCTTGCAATAGATCATTAAATAGACTGCTAAAGTAAGTAATGAAAGACACTTTATCTATAGCTAGTAAGAAACAATTTGTATGTGCTATACATGTAGCTGTTCTTAACTGATCATTTATAATGGATAACTCACCAAAGTAATCGTACTTATATAAATAGACGGATGTACTGTTATGACTTTCATCTGCATGTTTCTTTTTATATTCCCCATTTTTTTGTAAGCTTTTTTCCTCTACAGAATCGCGTCCTTTATTGTCGATATTGACAGAAACAATACCCTTTTTAATAATATAAAAAAAGTCAGGTGTGTCATTATATTTAATAATAGTTTTCCCTTTTTTAAAAAATTTTAAGTTGCAATTTTTAGCCCCATTATACAGTTCATCATCATTTAATTTTTGAACAATACTAACTTTTTTAAAAAATTTTATTACCTTTACAATATAATCATTATCTTTTTTCTTTGTTTGAATATCATTGTTTATCGTTTCTGTCAAGGTATCAATTTGGTTCACATCTTTTGTTCTATTAAGTATTTCAATAAATGGAGAAAGAAATTCTTCAAATAGCAACGCGTCTAATGTATATAATTCACTATCAGTTATAGCTACTGCGATAAAAAAAGATTTCATCTTATTTAATATTAATTGATGACCAAAATATTGTTTATCTTTAAAAAGAGCTATTTCATCATACATATTTTTATATTGATTAAATTGCTTTATTGATATTTCACCTTCTTTAATAAAATAAAATTTGTCACAGTAATCGCCTTCTAACAGTACATGTTTTCCTTTTGGATATTTTTCATATTTTATATTTTTCAAGAATTTTCCTTTATCTTTCATATTTTTTAATATTTTTTTAAAAATTTTTGTTTTTATTAAATTGGATTCCATTTCTTCAACAAAATATTTTTGCTCTGTGTTGAACATGTTCAGAAGAAGTTTATCTAAATCGCTGTTAAATGATTTTATACAACTTTCATTAATATATTCTACTTCTAATGTAATATTATCAGTTGAATGTATAACAGAGGATAGTTTTTTACTTATGCTATCTGCACTAATTTGACTTGCGCTTTTAAGGGTTTTCCATTTTTTATAACCATCTAGAACATCACTATTATTAGAATCTTTGGATGATATATGAGCATTTTCCTTCGATAAGGTAAAATAGTCCTCGGCACTCCTGCTGCTTATCTTGTTCATCGTATCATTTATGGTGTCATTTGTTGTTTCATTTGTGGTATCATTTGTAGCTTCATATGTGGTGTCATTTACTGCACCTTTTATTGCACCGTTTCCCCCCTGGTGCATGGATGTATCTCTTATATTTGTAAAAACATAATTTGAAATAATATGCTGAATACCTTCCGTGTAGTTATCACGAAAATACTGTATGAACTCCTTTGCTACATCCTTGTTTAATAGGGATAAAAAATATTCCTTCGAAATAGAATAACAATGAGCTGTATCCGATTCGACCACTACTGTACATGTTCTCAATGTGTTAAACATAAGTGACACTTCCCCAAAAAAGCCATATTGTGACATAGTGTTAATTGGTGTATCTTCTCTATTATTACAATAGAAACTAATTTTTCCTTCTTTCAATATATAAAAGTTTGTTGGATCATCATGTTGTCTTATTATTATTTTTTTCCTCTCATATGTACATTTTTGAACATTAATAGATAAGCCTTTTTTCAAAGCATATGGGAAATTTTTAAATATTGGTATGAGGTCTATAATTTTCATAAATTCTTGAGAAATTTCTCTTTTTTGATTTATTAGATGGATAAATTCGTCCGTATAATGAGAGTTGTTTACTTCTATTGTAGCAGTAGCAGTGTATGCTACATAATTACACAAATTATCCCTTTTTATTACATTAACACTATTTATGAAAAAATTAGAATCCTTGTTATGCCTTAATATTCCATTTAACAGAATAATTAATTCATTGTTTATGTAATTTATATCTGATGGTTTAATTTTGAACTTTCTTTCTTTGCTCTTTTGTTTATGACACTCTTCAGATGAAGCAAAATCATGTCCTTTTTTGTAGCATTTTTTTTTTAATTTTTGTATAAATATCTTTTTTTCATTTTTATCTAAAAAGTTGAAAGGATGAACATTACTCAAAACTTGAATGACTGCCTCTATTTCATCAGCAGTTAATTCATATGTTGAAGTCATTTCCTCTAAATTGGTGAATAGTCGAGAACATATTGTACCTTGTAATATATTTTTATGGTTACGTATATATTTTGAATCCTTCTCTTCATTATTATGCATTAGATTTTTTTTTATTTTATTAACAGTTTCCTCTGTTTCATGACTAGTTAAGTGTATTTTACCGTTCAAAAAGGCAGAGAATATTTTATAATCTAATAAATCACATTCTAAAAAAGGTAAAAAGTTATCCCATAATGTTAAACAATGATTTAAATGTATTCCTATATTATACATTAAGCACATAAAAATCTTTTTACTTATTCTGTTTATTTTATTCATTCGTATGTCTGTTTTACTGAAAGATGTTTCTCGTTCATAAAAAGAAAGTTTATCCGAATGCTTATATCTATATCTGTCTTTCATAAACAAATTGAACGAGTCTGACATTGAATTTAGTGCATCAGTATTAATAGATGAACTGCTACTTATTTCATCATTATCTATATTCCTGTCATCATCACAAACTTCTTTATTTATTAGTAGTCCTTTTTTCAAAGATCCATATATTTCAATAATTCTCCTTTTAATTTTAGAAAACGGGCACTCAGACCCTTCAAAATAAAAATAAAGATCTTTCATTTCAATAACAAAATTAAAATCATCTATAGTGAAATATTCTTTATACAATGACAAGTCATAGTTCACATAATTATAGCCATCGTCTAGGATATGTGCATTGTTATGGTTTTTATTTTTAGCATTTGTATGTACAGTTTTTCCTCGCACGTTGGGGTTAACGGTGCTTCCTTTCTTCTTGTTGTTACTGATTTGTTCTATGGTACTATTTTGCTCATTGTTATTATATTCAATTCTGTTACCATTTTCAATGCTATTACCATTTTCAATGCTATTACCATTTTCAATGCTATTACCATTTTCAATACTGTTACAATTTTCAATGCCATCACCATTTTCAATGATGTTACCATTCCTCTGACTGCTTCCAATCTTCAAATCGTGGCTTCCACTCCTCTTACTGTCATTTGAAAAATGCAGCGTTTGTAATATTTTATTTTTGTTGGTATAATAAACATAAAAAACAATAGAATAATATAAAGATATGATATCCTCTTGTGAGAAATTGTATTTTTTCATTTTTTCATGTTCATAATAAAAAAAAATAAATTCATTCACGTTTATATATAACTTATTTTTCTTTCTTATTGATTTAAAAAATTCATTTAAATTATCAAAATTTTCACTAATATTTATATACATTAAATTCTTCATATGCATTGATATAAAATTGTTCTTGTGGTATTCTTCTTTCAAGGATGTTTCTATGTCTAAATAATAAAGTATATGCTTTAGATAAATATATCTTTTCCCTTTATACTTTTCATCCATATAATTAAAATGGTATAAGCATGAATCTCTAGATATTCCAACTATATCACAAAAATTTACAAACGAAACATCAAAAATTTTATCAAAACTATTTATGTCTTCATCATGAAACAGATTAATTAAGTTTATTACGCCTCCTTCTAATAATCTACCTTTAAACTCTTCATAATTTTCACTCGTTATATAATTAATCTTATGATATAATGTTTTCAATGACGACGTGTTATTGTTATTACATATGTATTCAGTAACCAGTTTATATTCAACTTCGCTTAGGCTCTTAACTACATCTAAATTTTCTTTTATTTCTTTTATTTCTTTATTTTCTTTATTTCCTATGTTCTCTTTATTCTCTTTATTTCCTATGTTCTCCTTAATCTCTTTACTTTTATTACTGTGTTTATCTGATTTCAAATAATTACGTAAAATATACTGTAAAATATAATCTGCATTTATTTGTACATTAAATATCTTGTTTTGGTAGGTCTCTATTAAACCAGTCTTACTATGTAATATTAAATTCAAAAAAAAAGTGTACACATTTTTATCATAATGATAGAGTGTTTCTCTGAACAGATGAATTTTTACTTTAGAATATTTGTTATTTTCAAAAAAGTCTTGTTCAGAGTATTCACTTCCTAATTTCATAAAGTCATTATCTGCGGAACTCCCCTTTTTGACACTAAGCTCATTACTCCTATTTTCATGAGATAAACTACTATTAATAGAATATGTATTTGTATTTACATTTTCATCTGTATTTTGATTTGCATTTTGATTTGCATTTTCAATTGCATTTTTGATTGCATTTACACTTGAATTATCATTCACATTTATATTTTTATCTTCTTCCCTTTTTTCCTTTTTATCCACGAATTCTGAATATATTACGTTTTTCATGGTGTTCTTCCTTTTAATTTGATTTAAAGTACCTGAACTGCTTATGCTTTTCTCCCATCCTATTTCTTTCCCTTCTTCATTTTTGTTATTTACGCTATCTGAACTTCTCATGCCTTTCACCCCTTCTATATCTTGCTCTTCTTCGTTTTCGTTATTTGTGCTATCTGAATTTCTCTTGCCTTTTACCCCTTCTATATCTTGCTCTTCTTCATTTTCGTTATTTGTGCTACCTGAACTTTTCATGCTTTTCACCCTTCCTATTTTTTGCTCTTCTTTATTTTTTTCTAAAGTATATGAACCATTTTCGCTGATTAGACTTCTAACGTCTTCCTCTTCTTTCATTTTTTTTGTACTGTCTGATTCAATGACTGTTTCAATACTTTCCTCTTTTTTTGGATTAAGTGACAAACTTGAACTTCTCTTCTTTTTAACGTTTTTCCTATATACTTCTTTCGTAGTATCTAATTTAATTTCATCTATATAAATGTTGTTGTTATCACCTATATACTCTACATTTTTATTATTTTCTTGTTTTTCTGTGATTGCTTTTATTTCCTCTTTAATTTGTTCTACTTCAAATGATTTTCTCGACATGCCAAATTTTATGCTATGTTGACTTATATTTTTATCTGTTACATAAGATATAATACTGCACTTATTTTCAAGAGATTTGGTACTACTCTTACTATGATATGTTTCATCAATTGATATAGATCCCTTATCAAACGAACAAATTAGTTCATTTTTTTCATTTTTACTGTTTCCTCTTTTTACTGTTTTTTCTTTAATGATATTTTTAATATTCTTTCTTAAAATTTCTAGAGAAGAATCATGTCTTCTTGGGTTCTCTTCATTAGGATATAATTTATCTGAATTTTCATTTCGATTCTTAAAGTTTTCCAAATTGTTTTCATCAATTTTGTTACTGTTAGCTCTATTGTTTTCCTCTTTATTTTCATTTAATAATTTATCGTTACTAGATCTACAAACATATTCTTCATCGTTATCTCTAATTGTTGTTATGTCGATGGTAATGTCACAGTCTTTTTCATTTCCAATTTCATTTTCGCTTTCTATTTCGCTTTCTCTTTTGCTTTCTCTTTTGCTTTCTCTTTTGCTTTCTCTTTCACTTTTTCTTTCTATTTCTCTTTTTATTTCTGTTTTTTTCATTTTCTTTTTCTTATTCTGCCTCTTTTTCTTCTTTTCTTTTTCTGCCTCTTTTTCTCTTTCCCTTTCAATTTCTGTTTCTCTATCTTTCATTTTATCCGTATACTTCTCTTTCTTTTCTTCTTCTTTCCCCTTTTCGAATTTTCTGTTTATTTCTCCTTCTCTTTCACTTTCCCTTTCAATTTCTGTTTCTCTATCTTTCATTTTATCCGTATGCTTCTCTTTCTTTTCTTCTTCTTTCCCCTTTTCGAATTTTCTATTTATTTCTCCTTCTCTTTCACTTTCTCTGTCTATTTCTCCTCTTTTTATTTCGCTGTCACTATTTTTCTCTTTCTCCTTTTTCCTTTTGCTTCCCTTTTCTGTTGATTTTTTCTCTTTCTTTCGTTCAACTTGATAAATGGCCTTTGTTTTATTATCACCAGAAGAATATTTGGCTTCTTTGTCATGATACTCTGTCTTTTCTACTTCTATATATAAGCTTTCCCTTTTGTCAGTAACCTCATTTCTAGATAAACTTCTATTATATTTTTTCAAATCATTTTTTTTTTTTTTTTGATATACTGTAGTAGCTCCACCGTATTATTTTTTATATTATTAGGACGTAAATTTTGATTGCAATGTGAAACATGACCATTTTTAATATTTAGCACATGTTTGTTAAAAAAAGCATTCAACTGTTTTTGGTTTATCTGTTTTTTATACATACCTTTTTGTTGCATATAGTAGTCATACATACATTTATATTTCATATATTGAAAAATAATTTTATTATTAATATAATTCCTAAGGCTGTTAATTCGTTTATGATTTTTGAGGTTACCTAGAAATAGGATGTTGTCTTCATTATTGTTGAAACGTGCATTAATCAGTGTATCGTCTTTTTTTTTACTTAATTTTAATTTATGATAATTTAATATTTTATTATCATTTGTTTTTTTTCCCAAAATATTTAAATCTGATTTTAAAATATCATCAAGTTCTTTTTTTCTTTTATTTATTAATTTTTTTATTTCAAAATAGTATAGTTCATCTTCCATACTATCATCTAATTCTTCTGGACTTGTGTTGTCTTTTTTGTTTTGCCTTAAATTATTTTCATTTTTCCTTTTCTAATTGAAGAAAAAAAATCATATTACAATAAATTATGAAGAGAAAATTAAGTACATTGTCCAGAATGAATTCTCTTGAGCACTAACTAAAAAATATAATGTTCAGAGCGATGTAGCGACATCATGTGCATATACACACACATACATACACATACATAAACATATACACATATATACATACACATACATAAACATATACACATATATACACACATACATAAGCATATATATATATACACATATATACACACATACATAAACATATATATATATATATACACATATATACACATATACATAAGCATATATATATATACACATATATACACACATACATAGTCATATATATATATATACACATATATACACACATATATATACGAAAAAAAGTGATTCTGAAAATAAACTAATCAACCTAATATACTTCAAATTAGTGACGGAAATACAATCGTCACTTTATTCATCGAGTTATAGGAAAAATGCATATAATTAAAAATAAGAAAAAGAATAAATTTGTATCTTATGTATATGTTCTACATAAAACAGAATTTTGTGAAAAACTTAAGCTGTTCTCTTAACACATACATTCTTTTTTGTTTTATTAGATACGATTATATATAATTATACATATACGTAATTAATAATGTGTGTATATCTATATATGTATTTATTTATCTTTAACAGACGGGAAAGATACACAGAGTATATTAACTTCTTTAAGCAGGTATGCTCTATTTGTTATTCCGCACTACTTTTTCTTATAATATTGACAATATTGACTTAAAATTAAAAACGAAAAATTTATAAATTATAATAAGCATATACATACGTACATATATATATAAAGCCAAACAAAATTCGTTCATCTTAAAATTTTGTAAGAAAAAATTAACACAAATATTTTGATATATATTTAGTTAAAAGTACACAATTTTTCTTTAATTTTTGATTATATGTACCTCGTCCAAATATATGTACAACGCCTTGATTTGTTCTACATATTTACATATATTGTAGAACAGAGTTAAAATATAAATAAATTCAATAAAAATACATATATCATTCGAAATTTTCAAAAAAAGAGAGAAAAAAAAAAAAAAATATATATATATATAATATATTGTTGGTATATCTTACACACGAAAAAAAGAATAATTCATTAATTTCAAATAAGTGTTAGCATATTTATGCAACAAATAATTATTACAGAAAAATTTAATTACTAACAGCGTTAACGTGTATATAAAAATAAACATGACAATTAACTAAAAGCATTAACAGCTTTGAGAGAAAAATTATTCTATTGCTATGATATTTTTTGTAATATTTACACACAAAATTTAACTTAATTCTATGAGATCAAAACATTTCACTTAGATTAGATAATCAGTATATGCATTAACATTTATTGTGTACATTATGTATGTAGAAGTAATATGGGGGAAAAAAATAAGTAAAACATATTAAAATTGACAAATATTAAAAGTATGTAATGCGGTGTAACGTATATAAACATTTGTTGTATATTATTTAAAAAATAAATTGTCTGACATGAACACAAAACTAAGAGAATATCATATATTTATGCGTGTTTATATATATATGTATATATCCGGATAAATCAAAAGTCGTAACGATATTCGCAAGAAAATTATATTATTTTTTATTTTATAATCATATACATATATATGCGCATATACGTACACATACCCATATACATATGCATACACATACCCATACACATATGCATACACATACCCATACATATATGCATACACATACACATATGCATACACATACCCATACACATATGCATACACATACCCATACACATATGCATACACATACCCATACACATATGCATACACATACCAATACACATATGCATACACATACCAATACACATATGCATACACATACCCATACACATACATATATATATATATATATATTTTTTTATCTGTTTAAGCGTACTTTGAGATAGTCAATGTCTTCGTCCATTTTCTTAATCCTCCTCCACACTTGAGTCAACATTAGTTGATTATTATCAATTTTTGAGCTGTTCATTTTAAACATTCTAAGGTATTCTGTATTATTCATGTCAGTAAAACAATTCTTATATTTCCTTGTAATTTTTTTCGATTCTTCTTCAAAGCTGTTATTTGTAGTATTTGCATAATCGCTGATATTTAAATAATGCAGATTTTCCTTTTCATTTTTGGAACAACTTGTGTTGTAAAGTTGATTTAAATTATTATAATTTACATTTCTGTCATTATTTAGTTTGTACAATTCTGTTAAGTCATTTTTTAATTTATCTCTCATATTATACATATACGTTTTATAAATTAAAGATTTTTTTTTTTCGTTTAATAACTCATTCTTTAAATCCACATTTCTATTTTCTAAAGCGCGTACATCATGGTATAGCATTTTGACATTATTATTTCCATATAATTTGAAGTTGTTTTTTATCGAGTTATCAACATTCTTATTTGTGGAATCATAAAAATAATTAAATTTTTCTACTAAAAAAGGATCATTTAAAATAAAAGTTTCTATTTGTAAAATTTTTTCTTTTAAAAATGCATTCTGCATTAGAAGTTCTTCCTTTTCAATTTTCATATTTTTCATGTTTCTTTGAAATATAAGTGGTTCTTCATATTTTATATTGCTATTAAGGATGTTCAGTATATCTTCTAAAATGTTTGCGCATTTAAGTATTCTTTTTATTTTATGCTCCATCATAATTGAATTATTATGAGCTAAATAATTTATGTTATTATCCACAATGTTGTATTCATTGATGTCTAGAATGTGATTGTTCTGATTGTCATCCATATTATCCATTTCATATAATTTGTACAGTTTATACCTCTCATCTGAATTATTAGTTACAGAATTTATGCTTTCATTTTTAGCATTTTGACTTAATACTTGCTTATCTCTATTTAATAATGAGTTATTTAATTCAGCATTATTTCTTTCTAAAGAAATGTTTTTTCTTAACATTTTTTGAAATTTATACTTGATAAATTCATTTTCATTGTTTAATTTATTTATTTCGTGTATATATAATCCGTTTACCCCCTTTTTATATTGATAAATCTTAAGTATATTTCCCTCATTATTTTTTTTAATTAATTCTTCATTTTTCTTTCTTAAAAAATAATTTTCTTGTTTTATAAAATTGTTGATATTTGTCAATCTTAATATATACTTTTTTAGTGAACTGTATATGGATGATACATCATTTACATTATTCCCTTCAGTTGATTTATAATTACGAATACTTCTGTCTCTATGCCCCTTCAAGTAATCATGAATATTTTCTATTTCTCTTGATTCAAGGTCATCCATTTTTCCGTAACATTGTCTACTAGATTTTTTTAATATTTCAAGTTTTCTTCTTTTTCCTTTTCCTCAATGTCCTTGCATATGCCTTTATTATGGTGAATGTGTACATATATATATACATATATATGCACTGTATATTTCATTTTCTTATATTTAACTGTATTTACTGATTCTTGGCTCTTCATAAATTTTTTTTTTTTTTTTTTTTTGTACAACCCGTACTGCTCAGGATAAAAATACACAGAAGTTATCTTTTTTCACATCATTTATATTTGTGAGGGCTTTCTTAATAATATTGCTCAATTAAAAAAGAAATACGTTACCTTTTTTTTTTTTTCTTACAAATTATTTGCAGAATAATATTATAGAAAAAAATAAAATATTTAAAATTTGTTTTTTTGGCAATATATAGAATCAATATAATTCTAAATATATCAATTTAATTTTCATGAAATGAAATAAAATGAACGTATTACATAAATCTTTAAAATTTTCTTTCCATATTTAAAATATTTAAAAAAAAAAAAAAATAGTAAACCACAACAACGCATAAACAATCTTTATAATACATATATATATATATATATATATATATATATATACATGTAGGTACATATGTTTATTCATTTCAGATGAATATAAAAATTTATTTATTTTTCCTTTTTATACATATATATATATATTTTTTTTTTCTTTTTTGCATGTCTATAAAAAAAAGATGTTAAAACTGTATAACGTTAACACTATATACACATATCGTATCTGTAACTAACATGCGCACACGCACACACAAGTAAAAAAAATAATAAATAAAAATTAAGTACATAAAAGAATGAATGTATAAACAAATAAATAAAATATGAAAAAAATATTAACAAAATAAGAACAAAATAAAAACATAAATAAAAACAAAATAAATAAAACAACAATAAAATAAATAAGCGAATAAACAAATATAACATTTATTATGTATTTAAAAGATGGATACTCTCCCCATTGAAATGAACGTTGCTATTTTTTAAAAAGGTATGGCGTATCTAAATTTACAAATAAATCCTTTCGAATATGTTAAACAAGAGTTAAACTATTTCAGAAATATTATGTTGCTTAGAATGTTTTAGTAGTAATCAATCAAAAATATATTATGTAAAGATCAATTTGTTTTAAAATATATTCTACAAACAAGAACCATTAAAAAAGAGATTAATGCATAAATATAGAAAAAACATTAAACACTTAATTGTAATTGAGTTGACAAATGAAATATAAATTTAAGAAAACATAAGACAACACAAAAAAAAAGGAAAAATATAAGCAGTAAAATAAACAAAAAAAAAAAAAAATCACGCCAAATTTTAATTCCAAAAAAAAAAAAAAAATTAGAAAAAATAATTCTTCACACAAAAAATGAAATGTAAAAAGGAAAATAATTCAATAAATAAATACTTATGTTCGATCATATGTACAATTATTTACGTTATACCTAATAATTTGAAGAATTGTGAATAAATGTCTGAATTACCCCTATTTTTTTTTTGATAGAATTAAAAATAGGTCCATAAACTTATAAATATTAATACATAAAAAAAATTACAACATAACTAAACCTGAATCTTCTGTGTCTAAGTTTAATTCTACAAATAAATATTTAAATACGCATACATTTACGTATATATATATATATATACGCGCACACTGAAATAACTAATTAAAATATGAAAATTTCATTTCGTAAATTTTTTCTTTTTCTATTTTCGAGAATTACCGTTTCTAAAAGTATATAGTGGTTCTTTATCGTAAACCTCAAATATACTTGGGTCGATTAATTTCAAGTTTTGAACTAAATTAAAATAGTCATCCTTCGACTAAACGAAAAAAAAAAAAAAAAGTATTAAAATAAATTATGTGTTACGTTTTTTCTAAACAGTGGCATGTAAAATATTAAATATCATAAGCGTTTATGATGTAGATATTAATATATATGCAATTTATATAAGTGAAATTATTTCCTTATAAGACATATACTTATAATATTCTGTTTTCTTCCTTTCCTAATATTTTTAAGTACTATTTTTGTTTTTCTATCTACATTAGGCATACGTATTTACGTACGTATGTATGTATATATATATATATATATATATATATATGTACGCAGAAATATGGATACACATATATTCATGTATAATCTTACCTCAACAACAAATATTAGGGACATCGATGGATTCAAATATTCCCATGGTAAGAACTTAATCTTTTTGGTAAAAAATTCGGAATGCATATTATTATTTGTATCTGTAAAAGCTTTTTGACATTTTATGTGAGGGTCAAGGTAAAAAAGGCCGTTTTCATTTGCTGCGTAAAAATAATGAGCACTTGTATGAACGTTTCCACCACTTATTCCTTGAAATTGTTTTAAACGAAAACAAGATAATATTGATTGTTTGTACTTCGCAATGTTTATAGAATCAGTGCCTAATTTTAGACATACCCATATAATTATAAATATGTTCTGTTTAATTTGAAAAAATTTTAAGACTTTATTGTTATATATTACACCTGTTTCAAATACTGAAGAAAAAAATGCATGTCCATTTTTTCTTTTTACAAATACACATTTCGCACTCTTTTTGGTGGTGTGGTCTGGATAAACTTCTTTTTTTTTTTTTTTTCGATAGTACTGCTTTTGCTAATTATATCATTTTCTAGTGTATATTTTTCATGGTTTAAAGAGGTTTTCTTTTTTTTTTTTTTTAAGAATTGAACTCTCTTTTTATTAATTAAATCTGAAATAATTATTGCACTGCTAGTAGGTCCTAACCATTCATACACAAGGTGTTGCACGTTTTTTTGAGCAACTTTTTTATATTTCATCGTTTCATAAATAATATTTTGTATGGAATATTTAGCATTTTCTATATCTCTGAACTGTAGTAATACATAATAAACTAATGAATTGTTAATTTCCATATTTTTAACATTTTCATTATTATCATTTAAAAAGTTTTCATAATTCTTGATATAGTAACATGAGCTATTATATTTTTTAGTTGTATTGTGTCGTTCAGAAGAATATGTATCCACAGGATGAATATCACTAATGGTAACATCATCTGCATTTTTCATTGTCCTATTTGAATAGTACGTTAATTCGTTAGGAGAAGCATAACTGCTATTATTATATATTGAAGAATAGCTGTCATTTTTTGGAAGTACTTTTGCTTGTACTTTCTTATTAAAATTATCTGATTCCTTAATTTCTTTTTTTGTGCATTCTTCATATGGAATTTTTGTAATAGCATTAATAATTTCCATTCCTTTTTCTACATCTTTTCTTATTTCTTTTCTTCTTGTGCTCTTATTATTTTGTTCTATTTTTTTAACATTTTCAGTAGTGCCCATTTTTGTATCATCCTTAGTAAACTCTTGACCATTTTTACGTTCATTTCCTTCT
Organism: Plasmodium brasilianum; assembly: GCF_023973825.1. Taxonomy (NCBI): domain Eukaryota; phylum Apicomplexa; class Aconoidasida; order Haemosporida; family Plasmodiidae; genus Plasmodium; species Plasmodium brasilianum. The sequence goes on from NC_090126.1 coordinate 1,791,799, forward strand.
ATGTACAACTTGTTTAAATAATTTTTGTAAAATATATAATCACCTATATTATGAAAGAAAGCATATTTTTTGGATATCTGGTATTTAATTAATATGTTTGCTAGAACCATTTGAACTACTCTTATCATACACCCCCAACCCCTATCACTCATGTAAATAGATATGGTATCATCACCTTGTTTGTTTGATTTGCTTTTATTCCTTTTTTTCCTTTTTTTAAATAATGTATTTATGTATTTTTTAATCTTACTATTTATAACATATTTTTTCCCCCCCTTCTTCAAGTATAAATTTTTTAATTTTTTGTATTGCTTTCTTTTAATAACATTATTATTATACTCATTAAATGTATTATCATCATTCACAATCTCCTTACAGTTTCTATTTATATAAGTTTTCAAGTATTCCTTCTTTGTGCTGTTATCTTTTTGTTCAGCACAGTGACCATTCACATGAGGGGCATCATCATTAACATCATCGTTGCTGTTAATGTATTTTATTGCTTCGTAGTGATAATTGTCAGGATCATCAGTGTGTTGTTTATTCTCTTTAAAAACATGGGAATTATTTTCAAAACTATATACATATGCTATTGTGTTACTGCTACCATCTGTACTATATACTACATGAGTGTCTTTAGCATTTTCCTTTTCTAAATAATTATTCTGTATATAATTATTGTTATAAAATGTTCTTCTGTACTTGTTTTTATATCTATAATTATTTCTACTGAAGCAATAGCTACTGCTATATTTTGATAACTTTTCAAAGTTTATGTAAAAACATTCCTTTTCATCAAAATAAACCTTTTTTATAAAATGTTCAGGTATATTTGTAAAGTTTATTACTCTTTCCTTATAATATAAATTTTTCCTTGTTTTATTTTTTTTTGTCCTATTTTCTTTTATCTTTTCAAGTGATTTTATATTTTCTAGGACTTTTTCTATATTGTTAAAATAGACACTACCACATTTAGTACTACAACTAAGGATTTCATTGTTTCGGGTAGAATCAACAATATTATTAATTATAGAATTATTGCTTCTAGAAGTAGCAACCTCGATGATTGTGCTGTTGCTAACGGCAGTTGTGGCAGCTGTGTTAGCTGTTGTATTATTGCTACTCGTGCTCGTACTACTACTTGCGAAATTCCAGCTATCACTAATTTTTAGAAGGAAATTTGATCTATAAGTAAACAGTACCTTTGATTTGCATAAAATTAAAAAGAACTTAAAAGTTTCTGTATCTTTAAGGTTAAAATATTGTCCGCACATGCAAATATCATTTGATACGTTCCGTAAATTTAAGGGAAAATAATTATAAATTGAAACATTAACTAACATTTTAAAATATCTCTTAAGGGAGAAGTTGTATTTAATATTATTTAAATAATTTATGAATTTATTTGTTGATACATTTGGATGAGTACGCACGTCTTCAACGTTTTTCTTATTTATATTTATTATGTTATTTTTATATTTACTTAAACTATTTTTTCTTTTTTTTTTCAAAGATTGGTTTGCTCTACTAGGGCTAGCAATATTAGCAATATTAGCGGTGTTAGCAATATTAGCGGTGTTAGCAATGTTAGCAATGTTAGTAATATTCGTATTGTTTGTCTTTGGTTTCTGGAGCAATATTATATTATTACTATAGTGTTTATTCTGATCAACAACATTTTTATTGGTCTTTTTTCCATATTGTCCTTTTTTATATTTATGCTCCAATAATCTCTCTCCTAACTCCATTGCTTTTGGTAATCCTTAATAATATAATTTTACAGTACGAAAAATACAAAATTATAAATTAAAAAAAATGATTACAAAAAAAAAAAAAAGACTTCATTCGCTATTATACTTTACTGAATATCCTCTCACTGATATGCACACGTATTGTTCGAAAATAAATTAAAATAACGTACCACACATTTTCCAATATTATTCATTTTATACTACTACTAAAAGGAAAAAATATAGATATTTAAGTTGGAGTTAACATAAATATATATAATATATATATACAATTCAGTGTAGTAATTTTTGTAGGCGTGCGATGAAACTTTCAATATAATTCATAAAGCTGCCATTAGGGCTCACTGAAATGTTTTTTACTTATTCTTGATTTTCTTTTAAATTAATTTTGTTTAACAGTCATCCCCGGATCATATAGCTCTAAAGGAATAAATTTTATTAATTTTTTTTACATTTCTGAACAGGTGTTTTATCGAAAAAAAGGTGCAATTAGCAATTATAAAATATACATATTAAAATAAAAAAGAATATTTTCTAAGTTCATAAGGAATTACGCACTAATGTACATAGAGTTAAAAGGTTTTAAATCGATATTCATAAGTACGCTTAATGTATATTCATAAAAGTACTTTTACGAATTATTAAAAAAATTTCCTTTTTTTCTTTTCTTGTCTTTTTTTTTTTTCCTTGTAAAATATAGTTATGCTGGAAGTCAATTATTCGTATTTCCAGAAGAGAAAAAAATAAACATACATAGAAGTTGATATTTATTTTATATATATGACCGTGAAAATAACGAATACATTAATGAATAGAAATATACTTAATGGTAATTCGAAACGGCGATTTGTTAAGAGTATATATACATATAATATATATATATGTGTACAATTTACTTTTCAAAAAAATAAAATATTGACCATATTTTTACATGAATTGTTTTTACTTGGTTACAGTTATACTTAAAAAGAAAAAACTTTCATATCATCTGGAACAGTAACTTGTTTGCATACGTAAATCGGAATAGTATTTTATATTAACTCGGTTAAATGTAGTTTCAGTGTTACTAAATAATTTTATTTTTATAAAATTCAAATCAGAATTTGTGTTAAAATATAAAAAAAGTATAAAATAAGTTTTTGGGGAAAATGACATTTTTGTAAAAAAACACTGAAATAATAATATTATGAATAAAAAATTGAACATTCAAGTAACAAAAAACAAAATATAATAAAAAAATGATGAAGTATGAAACATGAAATATGAAACATAAAAAATGAAACAAGAAAAATGAAAAACCAAAAACAATATAAATATTAATAAAAAGATATTGGGGTAAAAAAAATAAAGCATAAGGCATGTATATAATACATACTTATATATATACGTTTAACACACAATAATAAATTAAAAAATAATATGTTACTTAAAAAAAAAATAAAATTTGTGAAAATGTGAACAAATAATTAACATCACATTATACAACTTACAATTTTTACTTTTTTTTTTTTTCCTTTTGTGATATATTTCGAAAATATTATAACATGTATATATGAACCGAACAAATAAAATTTACGTATTGAAAACTTAATTATGGGGCTAACAAAAACTACGCATATATGTATACATATAAACAGAAACGTATGTACATAAGTGTAAGCATACATATACATGTATATATACACATATATATATATATATATATTCAACAAAAATACTAAAAATGTAACTTTAAAAGTTTCTAAAAAAAGTTGTAACATTAAACATGCCCTACGCATGCTTGGGCAACCGACTGGAACAATTTTTTTATCTCTGTTGCAGCATGTACAAATGGGCATTCCCAAAAATGGAACCTACAACAAAATAAAAGTAAAATATAATGTGTGCGCCGTACATATACGCGATTGTACACAAAAAATCAAAAACAGACATACATACATTATGCACATATTTTTATGCACATATATATATATATATATAATGCATGAAACAAAATTAAATACAATATTGTAAAAAAAAATATGACTTGGCAAAATTTCTTGCTGATACAATATCTTTAAATCTTACTTTGCATTTTTAATTAATTCAATAAACGTTATTAATAATCCCCAAGGGTGAGGCCTATGAGCCAAAATTCGTTCCAGTAAAACTCGAATTATCTGTTCTTGAATAAGTACATCATTTGATTGAGAAAATAAAAATAAAATAAGACAAGAAAAGTAATGGGTATGCGAATTTGGATATCTAATGTGGTTAACTATATTTGATAATAATAAATATCTGCCTTCCATATCCATCTTTTTTGATAAGAATAAAAATAATGTATACGCTAGGTTGTTTTTAACAATTGTAACTATCCTAGAGTTGTCTTTACTAATATTATGTTCGTTGTTATTACACTTAGTAGTGGTACTACCACTATCATTGTTATTATTCCTATTATTATCATCATCATCATTATTTACACTATTATCATCATTATTAATATTTGTGCACTCCTTCAATAATGCACTATTATCTGTGCTTAGATATAAGAATGATGATGCATTTCCTCCTCCCTTACTTTTTTCATCATTATTTTCTTGCATAAGTTCTACATATTTTTTGGATAAATTCAGATCCGCGTTTTTGTTATTATCTTTTTCAATTTTATCTTGTCCAGCATTTAGTGAAATTATGTTTTTTTTTTTTTTTAAAATGTTTGACTCACTAGTTAGAACAATTTCTTGTAAAATATCTTTTACATCATCAAGACAATCTTCTTGGTATTTCATTAACAATACAGGATCACAATTATTATTAAACTTAAATAAGTTATTTACCTTAGCTTTGCATATACATGTTCCTACATACAAGGTCAACGAATTTATAATATCTATATCATATTTAACAAAGGTCTGATAAATTTTATTTTTTGGTAAAAATAATTTCTCTTGAATATGAAACAGTAACGAAAAATCCTTTTTATTAAAATATTCATCAATTAAAGATTTTAAATTATTTTTAAAAAGAGGAATTACAATATTTGTCAAAATTTTTGGCACTAACTTAATTTCTTGTAATAAATCAATTTTTACATCTGACATGAACGGGTCAGGTAATTTGATATTTCTTGGAAATGCAGATAGAACGAGATTTCGTAATTGAATACAATTAATAGGAAACAGACTACAGAAAGTAACATAATAACTACATAAAAATTCAGGAAAATCATGTAATAATACAAGAAGTATTCTTACAGTACCTAAATAAAGTGTTTCTATTGCTTTAGATATTTGTAATTTTTTTAAAAAAAATTTCAAAAAAGTAAAAAGTGCAATTAATAACTTTTTGTATGTTCCCCATCCACAAATATTTGATAATAATTTTGGCATAAAACACTTTGATGATATTAGTTCCAACCATGAAAAACAAAATGCAGGAGTTCTTAGTGGTGATAACAAAGCAAAACATTTTGCAAAACAATTTAAATGTATTAAGATGTCACTTGAATGCATACATCCCTCATTAATATCAATTAATAAGCAGTGTAATAATCTGAAATAAGGTCTTTGGTTAAATTTCTTCCTTTCAATTTCACATCGTTTATGTATAACTCTGCATATTACATTTAAAACTTTTTGCAATAGGAATACTGGTGACACCTGTTCTATATGTACTAATGTCAGCATTGTTACAATCATTTTAGACCATGAATCAATATAGTTATAATTTAATAATTCTCTAGTACTTTGTGTTTCCTTTAGATCCACATCATTTTTATATTTTACAATTTCATTGTTTATTTTTTCCTTCTCACTATGCTCTTCCTCTTTTTGTACCTTATCTGACTCATTCGGAGTACACTCACCCCCTTTTTCCATTTCTTGTTTGTTTTGCCCTTCCTCGACTAATCCATTTTTTCCTAAATTTTCTTCCAATCCTTTCCTTCCTTCATAATTCTTCTTTTCAAAATTGTTCACTTTATTACTTATTTCTATCTGTTCGTCATTAAATTGTTTATCCTCTTTCTTACTTTTTAAATCTTTTCCTCCCCCTTCCTCTTCTACTTCAATCCCTTTATCGCTTTTTTGTTCACCCATTTTTCGTCCCGTTACTAATTCATTACAAACAATAGTATCCCTTTCTAAATTATACAGAGCAATACTAACTGATATATTAATGGAATGAGAAAAAAATTGGTCACTAACTTCATCCATCTTTAAAAATCCCAGATTTGATAATTTCTGAAAAAATTTTACACATTTTAACCTATGTTGCTGTTTTATAATTTCCTGCATATCATTTGATATACTCATTTTTAATATATTTAAATAATTTTTATATATAAAATACCATTCAGCAAATAAACAAGCAATAATTACTCCCTTTTCTTCATCTACTACTGGAGGAGAAGGTAAATATTTACATTTTATAGGATCTTCGTTAAATATATCCATCACGTAGTATGTTTTTTTATTTAGGTACTTTTTATTCGTTTCATTTACCTCTTGCAGACCTAATATATTGTTTAGTACATTGTTCTTATAGTTATCTGATATTTTTCGTTTTATTTCGTTTTGTAATTCTGGTTCGATCGAATCATATTTAGATGATATAGTGCTTATAGTTGATACATTCGAAATGGTTGAACATGAATCAGTTGAAAATGAGGACTGTAATACAATCTCGTTTTCTTTTCCGTTACATGTTGAATACGATTTTAACGAAAAGGATGAAGAATAATCAGACGATGTGTCATCGTTATTTGATTCGTTTGAGAATATTAAGGAATGGCTCAAATGATCACTATCATATATACTATTATTGTGAAGTTCTTTATTTTCTTCATTAAATACGGTACTGAGATTATTAGTTCCTTCGTTCATTGTAATTAAATTTTCATTTTTTACAGAAACGTCTATTAAATGATTGTTGCAATATTGTACTTTATTATCATTATTCATATTTGATACATTTAATTTCATAATTTCGCTATTATTTTCTTTATATTCTTTATCACTATTTCTGCCAATAACTTTCTTCTCTATAATTTCTTCTGTGTTGAATGCCTTATTTTCATAGCTCATCTTTTCCAGTAAAAACATGGTACATTCATCTACATTATTGTGGTTATACTGAATTTTTACATTATTTAATAAAAATGGTTCATTATTCATACTATCTTTATTGTTTATACTATTTTTACTGTAGTTATGCACAACTGAACCTAATGACAGCATGTTCAAATGTTTATTACTGCTACTATGGAAGCCGTTTTGTGGGAGCTCCTCAGAATTTTTGCACAGTTCGTTATCTCGCTCCACCAATGGGGGATAATACTTATGTTTTGTTCTATTCATTTCAGATGTATTTTTGTCGTGCTCTTCTTTTTCCTTATTCTCTTCTGTTACTCCTTTACTTTTTTTTTCATTACGCGCATTTTTTTTTCCCCTACCATTGTCTTCCTTTTCGTTGATGTTATTGTTTCCTTCTATTTCATGTTCATCCGAATTCGCCGCTTTATCCTTTTCATCTTGTGTAGCTTGTTTCATGCTTTTTCCTTTTTTTTTTTCCTTATCTTTTTCTTTTTTTTTTTCTTCCTTTTCTTCCTCCATTACCTTTTCGATTTTTTTTCCTTTTTTTTTTTTTTTTTTTTTTTTTTTCCCCCATTTGATTACACCATTTTTTGGATATACCTAAATAATCGGTCAACGTTCTTAACACTCTAATGGATCCTTTTTCTTCCATACTTTTTTTATTCTTTTTCATTTTCCTAATTTCTCTAAACATTTCGGTTAATTTATCTTTACTATTTTTTAATTGCATATTTTCTATATGAGGAATGGCCATACATTTATTTTCACTTGATAATAATTTATAAATTTTCATTAATTTTTTAATAGTCTTTTTTAAATGTTCAGGTTTTAAATATTTCTTTATGATTATTAAATTAAAAATTAATTCACTACAAAAATGAATAATCTTCATGTGAGTTGTAGTAATATTATTTCTTAGATACTTTGCCAATTTCTTATCTAAATTTTTATAATATATAATATTATAACGAATAAATAAAGAAATATGGCCTACATTGTGACAAGAACAGTTTAATACGTACGAAGTTATTAACTTTTTTAATTCTCTGCTCTTTCTACATAACAAATCTAATATACATAATTGAATTTCTAAAAGGATATTTGCTTCGTTAATACCACTACTATTCATGCTATAACCACTAGATATGTTGCAGTCACTTTCTTCGGTCCGATATGGAACTTTGTTATTACTACCGTTGTTGGGACGTACAATACCTCCATTCTCGTCAACAGTCTTTTGCTCTTTAATTACAATCCCTATTATATCCTCATTTTTGCTATAACAATGTGAAGTATAATTTATATTATTTTCCTTTATGTTCTCCTGTATATATTTATATAATTTTGTACCTATAATTTTGTAAGTCTCATTTTTATTTCCTGAATTTTCACATATATGAAAAATAATTTTACAAAATACGAAAATTTCATGGTTCGTTGATAAACATGATATTAACAAAAGAGAAGGAACATCAGTATATGACATTTTTTCAAATTTAAAAAATGGTGTTTTAATATTGCAATAGTCATTAAAAGTATTTACCGTGGGAATTATTGGTGGAAATGTAACAAGATATTTTGCATATTCTTTAATGCTCACCATACAGAATTCAAAAATAGATATAATCTCTTTTATATTTATTTTTTTCATATTTTCTTTTATAAATATTTCAGATATGAAAAAGAGAAATTTTTTTTTACACGATAAATCTATATCTTTAATTTTCTTCAACTTTATGCTAAAATGTTCGCTATGCTCCACATTACTGGTCGTTCCGCTATTGGGTTCTTTGCTCTTTACGTTATTGTCTCTATCACCACCACACATGTTGTTACTGTAGTTCCTACTACTTATACTGTTACGGCTTTTACTCCTATAATTGTTACTATTACTGTTACTAATATTCACGTTGGTACTACTACCATTATTACTCTTTTCTGCTTCCACATTCATCATCATGTACATATTTTTATCACACCCGCTGCTGCTAGGGATAACATCACTTATCGTTGACTTACTTAAGGAACCATTCCCAGCGACTCGGTTATCAATATTCATCATATTTCTACAAACGGCCGAGTCCTTTTTGGTAAAACTGTTATAACCTGAAATGTTATCAACAAAACTGTTACATGCGGACATTTTATTATTGCTGTGTTCAAGATTAAACGTGGCATTTTTAACACTCGTTTTCGCATTGAAAAACTTCATATTTCTCATGAAACTACTATTAATGGAACTCCCTGTATTGTTATTTAATGCATTTTCACTGCTTACACAGTTATTAAAAGAATCTTGATGGGTGTACACACTTATATTACCATTCATGTTACTGCTGCTGTTGGATGACTTGTCTACGTAACTACCATTGTTACTTACTGAAACTGAAAATGAATCTAAAGGACCATTACTTGCAGGGGCATCGTCCATAGCACTCCTTCCCTCGAAATTCTTAACTATTCCCAGATTTCCGACGGCTTCGATTTCACTAAAATTATTAGCAGAATGAGCATAAATTCCTTCATAGCTATGCACCTGAGCACTACCAGAGTTGTTCATAATATCTATGTTCACATACCTATTATTTGTATTAAAATTATTATTATAATTATTGCAGTTATAATAATTATTGGGATTTTTATATATATAATAAGCATTATTAGAAGAGTTATATAAATTTAAGTTATTCATATAATTCACATTATTAACATTAATATTAGCATTAGTATTAACACTTATATTATTATTATTATTATTACTATTCATATTACCTAAGTGAAAATTTGCATTATCTTTCATGTTATTATTTTTGCAAGGAATGAACTTAACAGCACTGTTTGCATAATTTATGTTAGATAAACTTTTCTGATGAGATAAACTATTGCTGTTTGTGTTATCGTCGTCGTCTAAACTATTATCATTGTAGTATTTTTCCTCCATACATCTGTTCGCTTTTTCATTGTCCCCCTTCGATTCCTCTCTTCTACTCATTTTGGCTAATGCTTCCATATAATCGCTTTCCTGTTCTTTGTTGTAATCAATCATTTCTGCATCTCTTGCATCCAAAGGATTTGCGATAAATTTCTTGTTATTACAGTAAGACATGTGTGAAGAACTGTCATTTAGTATGTTCTCATTATTCTTGTTAATTGCATAATTAAATCCTATGTTCTCACTTTCATTTAGGAAATAATCTTGATCCATTGAATTAATTGAGAATAATTTGTGTTGTAAGTTTTTAAAAATTTTTAAATTCATAAAATTTTTATATACTTGAATATGTTTTAATGTCAAATTATGCGCTTTTAAAAATGCTGGTAGAGCATTATAATATTTGTTTGTTGCATTTTCTTTTATATTTAATTTATGAATACGTACATATTTTCTAGAAGTGTAAAATGGCTTCATAATTTCTTCAATTTCAATGGACGACTTTTCAATAGCTACCTGTTCTATAATTAAATAAATTATATTAATATTATCATTAATTAATGTTTTTATAATATCATCTACAATTGAGCTGTTCTGTTGTTCTGTGAAATTTTCCTCAATTACATTACTTAACTTTTGAATCAAAATATTTTTCAGTGGTTTTTTACAAGACACTAAAACAAGAGATGATGATACGCTAGTGGCCATTAGTAAAGATGCCTTATGTATAATAGCTTCTTTTGATTCATTGGCAAAATCCTTTTTAATTAATTCTTTTGTTGTTATACATCCAATTAATACAAATCTATCAACAATTGAAGAAATTATTTCTTTTATTGCTGAATCGAACGCGAGAAAAATTAATGCCTTAAACTTTGGGTTTAGCTTAAGTACGCTAATAATATTAGGTGATAGTATTAAATTTTTTTTCAATATAACTAAAATTTCTTCGTTCAACATTTCGTTGAATTTGCTGCTGTTAAGGTTTCCTTGGTATGAAGTGGTTTGGCTTTTCACATTCATATTCCCGTTGCTTCCTGGTAGATATGCAGGAGACACTTCATTCCTGTTGCTTCCACTGTTCAATCCGCTATTCATTCCGTTGTTCATTCCATTGTTCATTCCGTTGTTCATTCCGTTGTTCATTCCGTTGTTCATACCGCTTCCAATTGCATTGCTCTTACTATTACTGATGCTCCTTCCATTGACGTTGCTCGTGAAATTATTAAGCTCCATCGCCTTTAATTTTTCTAAACTGTTAAGAGACATATTTTTTAAACTAACTGCGTCTATATAACCATTCTTCAAATTTAAATTACTCGAAGATGAAGAGGCGTACGAGTCTTTATTTACATTGTCATAAATATCATTTTTGGATCCTATTTTTCCATTTTTCATATCTACATTTTTATAACATTGCTCATTTTTATTATTAAACGACATTATATTTTTGTTTAGAGCATAGTTTGCATTCTTAAAGGAACTAGGCTTAAATTCTATCTCGTTCATTCTCTCTTTCTTTTTAACAACTTTTAAATCATTCATTAATAAATCTTCACTGCTATCATTAATACTATTTTTACTGTACAAATAATCGTTTAGTGTGTGTGGCGGGAAGTCTATACCTTTATTATATACCACACTATTAATGCTGTTATTATTGCTGTTACTATTACTGTTGACATAAATGCCATTGTCGACTGAATACATTTCCATGCTATTTAGGATGTGGTTATTTTTTGCATACATGAGATTATAATTGGGTTCATTATGCATATAATTAAAAACGGAAATGGGCTGATTTTCCCTGGTATTGTTACTTCCCGATAATCTCCTCTGCGCATTGGTACTACTATTACTGTTACCGTTATTGTTGCCAATGCCGTTACTATTACTATGGCTAATATGATTATTATAATTACTATTATTAGTACTGTTTTTTAGTATCATTTCGCTATGAATACCATTTTTGTTAAGAGATTTATAACCAATGTCCAAATTTTTAAAATTTTTTGATAGAGACTCTGTCAAATTCGGACTCATATGTCTATTTTTATTGCTATTGTTATTACCACTGGTGGTACTGTTCATCATCGTCATATCTGCAGAGGAGTTGAACATGTTATTTGCTATATTAATGTTATTATTTAACATATTTATATTATTTATTTGGTTTATATTATTCATCAAATTCATAGTTCTATCAATGTTAATCATGCCTGGGAGGTCTTTTATATGATTTGTATCCTTCATTTCTTCATTTTTTCTACTCTTATTTAATAAATTTGCGCTTAAGTTTTTAAAACTTAAAAACTCGTAGTTGCTGCTATTATTATTAACACTGATACTGTTATTGTTGTTGTTACTGTTGATATTACTGCTTCTGTTAGTATTGTTGCTATTATTATTAAAATTAATATGATTCAAATTCACATTCATATTGTTATTATTACTATTCCCTGTGGCAGACGCACTTGTAGCTGCAACTGCATTGGTAGACGTAGTGACGTAGTTGTTCATCATGCTAAATCTCGCTTCTTTATTTATCAGAACATCACTAGCTACATCTGTTAATATTTCCATTCCTTTATTAGCCTTATCATAAATATTGCTATTCATAAAATTTTCACTATAACAGTTTGCACATGTATTATACGATTTGTTATTATATAAATGTAGTTGATTTTCATTAACAAAATTGATAGCGTTGATTGAATTGTTCGAATTATTTTCATATAAATTGTTTATATTCATTGTAGCATTTTCATTGAAATTATTTCGAACAAATAAATCATTTGAATTAATCGGCAAAGCACGACACTTAATAATATTACATTTATTGTAATAATCAAACACATTGATTTTAAAGTAGTTAAACAACAATTCTATTTCAAAAATTAAAATAGTTTTCAATGACTGTGCCTCATGTAATTCACCCAATAAATTTAATATACCAACAGTCCAAGGATTTGGAGGCCTAAAAATTTTTGAATTTTTAATACTCTCTAAAATTTTACATACAGCTGGAAAGGTAACAATTAAATAGCCATTATCATATGAATATAAAATTAACTGCTTAATGTTCATATGTTTTGACATTAATGGTTTGTTTCTACCAATTGTTATTATGCCTATCCATGCTCCCAAATTTTTCAGTAACAATCGATATGTAGAAGAATCTTTTGTTATGTCTATAATGTTTAATAAGGTATTAAAAATATCACATGATAATTGTATTAAATAATCAAAAATTTTTTCAATTTTTATTGCATTTAACAAATGTAAATATATTAACATATCTTCTGATGTCTTCTTTTTAATAATAATTTTCAACAAATTAAAGAAAAAAATATCTCTTCTAATAATTACATCGTTCTCAATTTTTATTTCTTCATACCTATCGTTAATACCAGTGATGTATTTATTCTCATCGTTTTTGTCATCCTCACTAATATCTTCATTTAAATAGTCATATGAACTTTCACTCAAATAAGAATTTTCATCTAACTTTTCGTCATCATTAAGTTTCTCTCCATTGCTTCTTTTACCATTATCGATTATTTCTTCTTTTATTTTTTCATGCCTTATATCTTCTTCCCCATTAATTTCTTCCTCTTCTACCTTCATATTATCAACGGGAGATTCATTTTTCATAGCTACGTCATCATTACTGCAAGCATTTTTTTTACATTCTGCATTTCCTTTTTTATTATCACTTTCTTTTAAATGTTTTTTTTTTTTTTTGTCATTAACACCTTCATCCATTAAGTCATCATTATTTTTTTTTGCATTTTTCCCCTGTTTTTCATTAACAGCATAATTTCTGGCATTTTGTGTGCATGAGTTATCGTTACTTTTATTTTGTTCTTTTAATTCACCTTGCATATTTTGATTATTTCCATCTATTTTTTTTTCTTCAAACTGTTGTTTGTTTTCTAAATCGTTCGTATCCTTCCCATTATTTACGTCATTTGATATGACTTCATTCAAACTGGTGCCTTTTTCACCTTTTTTATTTTTTTTCTTCTTTTTTTGCTCCTGTTCCTTTTCCTTCTTAGCTTCAGTTACATTGGTTGTGTCATCCGCAGCAACCACTTTGTTTCCTTCGTCTATAGTAGCATTATTGTGCACACTTTTCTTCCTCTCTTTGTTATTAGCATCTTCAACGTTTTTTTCATCATGTGTGTGATTCATCACCTTGTCACTGCTTCCCTTTACCATTTGATCATGCATTTCATTATTTAAATTGATGTCGCTGTTCCCATGTATGGGAGTTGTTGTATCATCTTTTCTTTCTCTGTTTGTTTTTCTCTCCTGTTTAATAGAATTTTTTTCATTCTGTATCAACTTTTTTATCTGCCTTCCTTTTATTTTTATATTATCCATATTAACATCTTTCAAAAATATGGCGAGTTTATTCATAAATTTTTTTGTAATAACCTGTTCTATTAAATATTTTTTATCTCTAAAAATTTCATTAAATGCAATGTTTAATAAATTTAATGTGCTAGCTTCATTATAATTTAAACTGTCTTCTAAATTATGATTTACTTCTTTATCATTTTCTATATTATCTTTTAGGTTTATATTCATTTTGCTGTCTGTATCTTTTTTTATATTATCTTTATTATAAGTCCAATAATTTTTCGATATATTGCTAATATTTTCATTTGTCGTCTTATTCATATCATTTAAATTCATTTTTTCATAATTATTTTGCAATATTTTGTCTTCATAATTTTCATGCATACTACTACTACTATTTCTATTAAAAAAAAGGTCATTATTTTTCTTATCTTCATGAAATTTGTTACCATTATTGCTATTATTTAAATACATTTTTTCTTTATGCACATTATAAAAGACATCATTATTATGAGGCATATGGTTATTGCTGTTATAATTTATATAATGCTCCTTCATATTGTTTAAATGTATACGGCCTTTCATACTTTGTTCCGTATAGCTAGTTTCATAAATGATATTATTAGGATTAAAAGAATTATTGTTGCTACTGTTCAATGCACTTGTATTATTTACGTTTTCCATTTGAATAAATTTTGCACTTATATTTTCTATGTTTACACCATTATTCAAATGAAAATTATTGTTGCACATATTTAAAAATTCATTATTATTTATACTAAAAAAATTATTAACGTTACTATTTGTATCATCAAAGTTATTCAAGTTACTTATGTTTCCGATGCTATTCATGCTGTTTAAGTCATTCGGATTGTTCACACCATTCAAAATGTTCATATTACCCACAATGCCCATATTGTTCATACTGCACATATTATACATTCCGCTTATACTGTTACACATTTTCAAATCTACCTTATTTGCATTATAGCTATTCATACTTTCATCTACGTTAATAATGTTATCATTGTTATCATAACTATTAACTGAATCGACATACATTTTACTACCAATGTTATTACATAACTCATTCATTTTATTTGTTGAACTTATACTGTTGTAATTCGTTCCCTTCTTAATCTTTCCTGAGAGGTTTACCACCCCGGGGCCCTTATTATTTAAGTTATTTTCATTACCACTGCTGAAATATGCACAGTCGTTACTATTACAAATGTTATTAGTGTTACTGGAATTGTTAACATTGCCAACGTTACTAATGTTACATAAGTCTGCAATAGAAACATTATTCATACTGTTACTAATGCTTCTATTATATTTGCTTTTATGGATACTGTCTTTTACGTATTTCTTCTTCCTATCACCTCTACTCATATTACTACTATTATTATTACTACTATTATTATTACTACTATTATTATTACTACTATTATTATTACTACTATTATTATTACTACTATTATTATTGCTATTATTATTATTACTATTATTATTATTACTATTATTATTGCTATTATTATTATTGTTATTACTATCCTTACTCGCTTCGTCATTTCCCCCCTCATTTGCATTTTTATTTTTATGAACTCCTCTATTGTTCCTTTTGTTGTTTTCTTTCTTTTCATTATTTTCATCCTCATTATTGCTATCCTTCACATCATCATTGCAACCATCTTTGTCATCATCATTGTTACCCCCACTGTTACCCCCGTTGTTACCCCCACTGCTACCTCCCCAATTCGTACTATTTCCACCTGCATTACTGTTTCCGTTGTTCTTTACATTACTACTACTGTTACGGTTACCACCTTTATTATTTCCAGATCCCTTATTACTTGTGCTTCCTTTATTATTGTTATTTTTATCATTCTGTTTGTAACAACTAGCATTAGAATTAATATTTACTAATTTTCTTTCATCAGATAATTCATCGTTATTTGCGGCCTTCACATTGTTAGTTGCATTTTTATTGACATCCATTTTATGATTAACTATTATAGGGTCAATACCAGTCAATGAGCTAGTACTATTAACATATATGGCGTTACAATTTTTTATATTCGAGATATTTTCCATATTGCTACTTTTTGTCATACGCGTTACGCTACTTACGTTAGGGACAGATTTGAAGTTTTTATTTAATTCATTGCTACTTGTATTATTTGTGTCATAAACATTTTTACATAAAGCATTATCGCTTTTTATTTTATTTGAATTGTTTCTTACCATTTTCGTGCAAATATGACTCCTATTTTTATTATCATCTTGACGTTCTTCATTATTTACATGCACATGTTCCTTTTGTGCTATTTCGTTAGATTGTTTTAAAGTTTCTTGTTCTTCTATATTATTCGCACTTGAATTATATACTGAATTCGTTGATAAAATTGTTGATTTAGAACCATTTTCCTGATTCCTTAAACTTTTATCATTTACTTCTTTTTCTACTATATAAGGTAAATTATTATCATCATTACAGTTCAAGTCCTTTCGTTCGATATTGCTATGTATATTATCTATGTATTCAAACTTATTTTTCGTGTTCCTTTGAGTTAAACAAAGATTAGATGCGCAGATACTATTTATTTTACCATTATTGTATGTTTTGCTACTTGGTAAGGGCTTCGAATAATCATCATTCTCATTATTATTACTACTAGCAGTTATCTTATTCTTATTATTATTATTCTTATTCTTATTATTATTATTATTATTATTATTATTATTATTATTATTATTATTATTATTATTATTATTATTATTATTATTATTATTATTATTATTATTATTATTATTATTATTATTATTATTATTATTATTATTACTATTCCTGCTATTACTATAATTGCTACTCAAACTTTTACTGTTAATTTCCGCGTATGTACTCAAATTTTTCTTTAATTTGTTGTTTAAATTATTATTATTTTCCTTGTTCAAGTTTTCATCCCTATGGTTAGACCTAATGTTTCTGACATCCTCACTACTACTAGTCCTATTGCCATTGATCATTTGATTATCTATACTTTCGTTATTTCCTCCTTTTTTTACTGATTCGATATCTTCTTCATTTTCGCTATTCGTTGAATGTTCATCATCATTCGAAATAAACTTTTCTACATGTTCATTTTCCACATTAACATTTGAATTATTTTTTTTTTTAATAAAGCAAAAATGCTGTTTTATATTCATAAAGTAATTGCTCTTTTCATGATATTCCATTCTCATGTTTTAGTAATGTTATATCACATGTTTATGGTTAACATGTACAAGTATGTATGTATGTATGTATGTATATATAAATATATATAACGCATAGATATATATGCATATATATATATATATATATATATACATATGCAAATACATGTATATTTAACATGTTAGGTGCATTTCCCCCCAATTTTTCTTATAATTGTTCGCATTACTTTTTTTTTAAATCTTTTATAAATTTATGGACTATATATTATACTTAAAAACAATGACAAACGTAAAAAATAAAAAAAAAGGAAAAAAAGGAATTTAAAATATCATATAAATTTAAACACAGATTTCACTTTTTAAAAGTTAAAAAAAAATAAAAGGTTATATATTATATACGTATATATACATATGCATATATACGTATATACAATTATTTTTTTAAAACTCTTTTAAAAAAAGCAAAATTTTAAATGTATATAATTGTGAAGATATATATATGATTATGTATAAAAATAAAAGGATGAAATGTATAAAAAAAATTGGATAAAGAAAGAAAGAGCAATTGGGAAGAGCGAAGAAATTAATAAGTAATATGCAACATAAAAAATAAAATAATATTAACAAAATAAAATATTCAAATATTTGTTTATATATAATAATAAAGCTATAACATGCTATATGTATTCATATTGTACAATATACATATAAGTAACAAAGTGCAATATATATATACTTTAAAATGGGAAAAGGAATATTTACATTTTTTCTTTTTTTTTTTTGGGGTATTATATATAGTACACGCATAAATATAATAAACACGTAATATGTCCCATATAAATATATTTATACATAGCCTCACTTGTTAGAATAATTTTTTCTTTTTAAACATTTCATTTATATATATCAATTAATAAAATGAAATGAAAAAAAAGGTACACAAATATTATATATATATATATAATTATAAAAATGTTTTATATTTAAGAGGATAAAATTTAATTAAAGATGGAAAATTAAAAAAATATTCATCATCATTCAAAAAGTTTATACCTTACTTTTTTGTATATCATTTAAGGTAGAAAAAAAAAATATATATAAATTTTCAATATGTATATTGTGTATAACTAAAAAAAAAAAATAAGAAAACATCTAGATTAATGGTATAACCTAAAATTGAAGGAAACTAAAAATGGAGTGTAAGAAAAAAAAAAAAATAATAAAATGGATTAATAAATATAAAATAAATATGAACGGAAAAAAGAGAAAATTCGAAAAGCAAAAACAAAAAAAAAAAAAAAAAAAAGGCAAAATAAAAAGTAAAACTTACAAAATGAGCAAAATGGAAAAAAAAAAAAAGACTAAAAAGTAGAAATTCTTATTATTTTAGAAAATTTTTCATTTTAATTTAATATACCATTAAATATGGGGAAAATGAAAAAAAATATATAATAGTAATGTTATAACAATACTGTAAAAAAAGCATACATCTATGGGTATAGTTGATTTGCATTTGTACACACATTTTTTAAAATATTAAAATTTAACAAGATATATGCAAAGATTGCGTTCTGTTTATCCATTAACGTAAATAACATAACTTTTCTGCGAGCATACAACATTTAAGCAATATTTTATATGCTCATGTTAAAATGTGCGAGATATTATATTTTCCAAATTAGTCCCAATATAAGAACGCAAAGCATTCAAAAGAAAAAAATGCAAATTTTCAAGTTTTTAAAATTTATTAAATATAAAAGCTAATTTTATTTTTAATATGTACCCATATACATATATATGCACGTATATTCAATTATATATGAATGTATGTACACATAATTTCGTAATTAAAATAAAATTGTAAAAACCAATTCATAATTTTTCTTTACAATTTCTTCAACATTTTCTAAATAATTAATTTTCATACACATAAAGGAAAAAAAGTATGGGAAAATAGATGTTTTTCTCTTTTAGTACTCCAAACAAAAAACAAAAAAAAATTTCGTCCATTTCTCAAGTGTTCGAAGGAACAAGCGAAGCAACAAAATACGCCATTTATGGAATAAAGAAAAGTTATTCGCATGTAAAAAAATGATTTTTTTCGCTAAATATTTTCTTTTCGTACAAAACAAAAGTAAACTATTCGAAAGAGCAAAAAATGAAATATATATATATACATACACCTTTACATTATACAGTTAAAACTAATTCCAAGGCTTAAGTGAGAATTATATTTTAATTTACTGTTCTACTGTATTTTGCTATACGTCACTATATACATACATATATATATATATGTATGTATGTATATATTTTTTATTATCTTCTTTTTTTTGTCCTTTTTGTTAAATATTTTTTTATTAACGTATGCGTGAATAAAGTGTATGTACAATGACTGATATTGCTCTTTCCGAAAACATTTTAATCTATAACCTCTTTTGCTACTAGGAGTATATCAAAATATGAAACACATATATGAATGATGTTATATTTTTAAAAGCACAACTTAAAATATTACATATCTTTAAATCTTTGCATTTTAGAAGTTAGTACACCCTTTTATTATTTATGTAATTCAAATGCAAACTGCAATAGACGTATATTTTGATGATGGTGGAATTTTGAAAATGTTATATGATGCAACAATAAAGAGGTATATAAAGATTAACCGCTAGATCAAACAGTTTCAACAGTTTTTAAGTGAAAGCATATGTTTATTTATTTTGATAACACTAAAGAGTGTAAAAAAAAAAAAAAAATGAAGTAAATTAAATAGTGAAAAAATAAATGTTTTAATTCTATATAATAATACAAATTTTAATTCAAGATAAAAAGTGTTTAACATAAATTATAGGGAAAAAGTCATATTTGTTACTTGTATTTTACTGTTATTCCAAATTTTTTTTTTTTTTTTTTTTTCATAATAAGTATTATTGCTTTCTTCAATTTTCATATTTTTTTGAAAGCTGTATATTAAAGTTATAAAAAAAAAAAAATGGATTAAGAAATATTATTTTTAAAATAAAAATATACAAAAATTATAAAAGGGGCGTGGAAAAAAGAGTATTTTATTTCATAAAGGTTTATTTTATGAAAAGATTTTCGCATATGTACATGTACACACAAAATTATTCATTAAAAATGGGAAATAAGTATCATTTGTTGTATTCTATTTTACTCTATTTTACTTTGTTTTGTTTTATTTTATCTTGGCTTTATTATTGCTTTATTTTTGCCTTTTTTTTTTTGTTTTATCTAATCTTTTCTTTATTTTTTTCGCAGTAACTTAATAAGAAAACATCTAAGAAATCATATCCATATTTCCTAATTTTATCTTCACCAAAACCGGTTAAGTTTAAGTTCTTAATATCGTCGATAGAATTCGGACGATGCAGCAATAGCAATTTTAAATTTTTTGTACTAATTACTTTTTCAGGGTCTATGTTATTCCATTTGGATAAATTACTTCTACACTCTAATAAATTTTTTAACAAGCTACTATCGTTATTATTAACTGATGATAGAGATGTTTGCACACACATCTTGTTCTCATGTGTTATATTTTTACTTTCATTTGGCTTAGATAATGTACTATTTGATGAGCAAATCTCATTGTTATTTGAAACAATGACACAATTCTGATAATTGTTATTATATTGATAATTTCCACAATTTCGGTAATTGCTATTATTCTTGCCATTGTCACGATAATAAGGTTGCTTATATGTACTTGTTTTATTTATGAATACCCTCTTCTTTGCATCTTCACTGAACTCAATTTGTTTCCCAAATTGTTTTTCGTTTTTATTTATGCTCTCAATTATTATTTCATTTTTGCTCCTTTCAAAATTATAATCTATAAGATTAATGTTAGATTTTTCAGAATAATTTAACCCGTCAACAATTTCTAATAATTCATTAAGACTTAAATAAGCATTAGACGGACATTTATATTTGATATTATTTTCACTTAAATAATTTCTAATATTTATATTATTTGATGGGTTATAATATTTAAAAGGTATATTATAATCCTTTAATGATCTTATTTGGTCCTCAAGATTATTAATTACCTTATTCTTTCTCATTTTTTGAAGAAAGCAAAATGGGCTTTAACTGAAAAAAAGCAAACTAAAATATACGAAAAAAAAAAAAAAGAAACACGTGACATTACCTAAGATAACAAAACTTTGCATAGCATACCATAACGTTACTTAGCCTCATATATGCACAATTTTTTTTTTTTTTTTTTAAGCACATTAATTATAATAATATAAAAAGTAAAAAAAAATATATATATATACAAAATTTATTTTACATTTACACATTGAGGAAAAACAACCCGATGATGTTCAACCTGCTCAAATTTCAACTACTTTAAAAAAAATTTTAAAAATAGCCAAAATAAATAAGATACCATAAAAAAAAATAAAATAAAAATGTGTACATTATCATAAAATGAAAATAAAATCCAAAAACACATAATACGCATCTACAACAGAGAATATTAAAATTTTATAAATAATAAAAAAAAAATGTAATTTTTATTACTAAAAATAAGTAATTTCTCTTTATATATTCATTATATAATCTTTCCATTTCGAATTTCAATCTTATATGAAAGATAGCAAAATAAGTGTAAAATAAAACTAAAAATATTAGGATTGGAATAGGAATAATTCTAATTCTGATAAATAAGTTCTTAACTATCTACGCTTGTCAACTTCAATATTCTGAACATTCTCCTGCATACATTTTTCATGAACAACATGTACGCAAATTTTTTGATCAAATATTTTACGTGTGTGTGAACCTTAATTATATTAATTTTTTTATTTTTTTCAATTATTTACTTAATGATAATTGCGTATTTATTTTGAGAATGCAAAAAGAAATAAACATTGACTATATAAAGTTTATTATTTTGTCACATTTCAAAAAAATTTCAAAACGTACAACTATTTTATATTTTCACAAAAAAAATTTCTGTATATATATATATGTATACATAAAAAGACATTTCTAAGTCTTTTATTTAATATTCAAAGGAGGGAAAAAAATTTCCCTGTTTTTCATTATTAAATATGTTATTTACGAGTTTCAAAAATGGACTTAATTTTTTAACATATGCAACTGAAATATACCATATGTATACTTATAATTTAGAATTTGCTCATATATAATATATTTCTATATACATGTGTTACTAGGTGTGAAAAAACTCGGTAGTAAATATAAAATAATAAATATCCCCTTATTTAAGACTTGAGGAAACATTTTCCCTGAACACACCAGATAAATGGCATTGAAATTGTACCCGTAATGCCCATTTTCCTATAAAATATGGATAGTAATCTTAAATTTTTGATAATTCATATTAACCAATTAATGTAACATAACTATTTTATATCATGATTACATTGTGCAGAACTAGTAATTTATCTTTTTTATTTTTGTGTAATGCATTTACAGTAGTAGCTTTTACTCGCTTTTTACATATAATATGGTTAATAGAATATTTATTATGCAGTTTATAATTTAAATAATAAAAAAATGAATAGACGGATGGATAAATGTACGAATATATGAATTAATGAGAGAATAAATATATGAATTGGAGAATATATAAATAAATGAAAAAGTAGTTTTATAAATGCGTGATAAAAAATATGAACTAAATTTTCATTAATACAATTATTTTCTTTGTTTGACTATAAGTTCTGTCACACGATTGCTGTTATGTGAATTATCGTCTGAAAAATCGTTATCATATATATAATTCTTATTGTCTTCATAGTAACTATTTTCATTATTTATCCCTTTATGATCATTATAAGCTGAATACGAATAATAGTATTTTTCAAGTGGGTAAGAAGAATTATTGTAATTTTCATTATTTGTATCATCTTCATTTTTGCTGTTGTATCCGTAATTATTACCATATATTTTGTTATAAGTTTCGTCTTCTTTAGGAGAATTATTATTTTGGTATTCATAATAATCCTGAAATTCTTTATTTATGTTGTTGTTATTAGCATTGTTATTATTCATATAATATTCCTTTTTACAACTTGCATTATTTGTGTTTATATCTCTATCTTTGATATGATGTTCCTTTAGAGCAGATAAATGTATTTTCTGATTATTCTCTGTAGAATGATTCATGTTTGGTAAACGATTATCAAATATCTGTTCTTCAATATAGAGACTAGGAATTTTATTTTCCTGCTGAAGCATAGGAAATTGAGTTCCGTAAGATATTTTTTTATCAGGTTTAAAACAAAATTGTGGAACATCGTAAGGTAAAGGTATATTCACATGGATATCCTTCGGGGGTCCAACAGGCGTAGGCACATAAATTGGTATCTCTATTTCGACATCTTCAATTTCAGGTACCTCGTGAATTTTTTCGATTATTTCTGTATATGATTTATGGACAATATGCTCCTGTTCAATATCAATATATTCTATTGGACCTGGTACATGCCTAATTTTTTCAACTTCTCTTATTTTTAATTTGGGAACTATTCTAACTTGTTCTACTGGAATATCCACTACTTTTAAAGAATCAACAAATCTTGTTATTTCACGGACTTCCGGGATTTCGACAATCTTAGGAATTTTGTGAAAAACTGGTACGTCAACATTTTTATGAACATGATTTAATTTAAATCTTGGTACATCGAAAAATGAAGGTGGACGAATGCATTCTTTTGTAATCATAGGGTCCCAGTGGAATACTTTTCCAACATTTCTGTTGTAAATTGGATTATCTGAATTATAATTAAATACATTAAAAGGGGAATCAACTGGTCTGGATTTTTTTAATCTCGAATTTTCACAATATAATTCCATTGTATATAGTATTATTTGCTACTTTATTTTTACTTAATGGTTGACAAAAATTTAGAAAGAATTAAAATATAACGGATAACAAGAAAAAGGTATATATATATTTCTTTTTCTTTTTTTTTTGTAAAAACGAAGCCTCTTACATATTTATCTACTTAAAAAGATATGCATCTTTGTACGCATGCATATATATGCTTATGTACTTCAAAATAAATGAAGTAAAGCTTGAAAGGGAAGAAATTTTTTAGTGGCTGTTTTTTTCTGTATAAAATATTTCTTTATTCTAAAAAAATTGCACAAGCAAATATATTTAAAAAAGTAAGCCCCAAAAAAAAAACAAAAAACAAATTGTAATACAAAGAATGTTGTAAATATAGACGCAATATAAGGTATTTTTGATATATACGTGTAAGAAGAATTTTTTTATATATTATATAATGCTAAAAATATGGGAAAAAGGAAAAAAAAGACATAATTTTTGAGATTTGTTCTTTAAAAAAAAAAAAATTGCATTTTCCATAATTGTTTTTCTTAAATGTTCAGGCAAAAATATAGAGAATGTAATGCAACAAAAAAAAAAGAAAAAAATTCTTGTTCTTAATTTTATCGTGCATATAACGGTTATTTGTGCTTACTAAAATTTGCACATATATATATATATATACATGAACTGTTAAGAACTTTTCTTTATCTTTTTTTTTTTCAGTCGTAAATACTTATTAAGAGTAATAAACTGTCTGCGTTAATATAAAGTTTTATGTAATTCATTTTTTTTTTTCAAAATAAAAGTTATGAACAAGTAATATAAAAAAATTTGATCAGAAAAAGAGCAAATACTTGTCTGTAAGTATAAATGATGTTAGCGACTTGATTAATCTTGTATAATTCACTACATTAGCTATAGATTAACGCTAGTTGGTGATTATTTTAATAAAAAGATAAATAAAAAAAAATAAAATAACTAAACAAATTTACATTTCATCCAAAATAAAATGAGCCCGTTCATTATAATCTTTTCTCTTTTTATATTTCCACCGCAAAATTAATTGCTCAAAAAATAGATCTTTTTTTATGTTGTAATAATCTCTCTTTTTCTTACTAAAAATTAGCTACGAATAATTTTATGCGAAAATGGAAAATATATTCATTTTTACAATAAAGAAAAAAAAGGAAGAACAAATGTCTTAGGGTCATATTACGAATTGACACTTATATGCTTATGGAAAAATTTAAGTGTTTTATATATATTTCTAGCCAAGGCTTACAAAACGAATAGAGAATATTATTCTTTGAGTTTTTAAATGTACATTCATGTAAAGGTAACACATATATATATTATATATATATATATATATATATATATATATATATTTACATACATATGTGGAATGTTTTCACTTCAATGAAAATAATAAAAGGGCACAGCAAAATTTTGATCTACATATTTGAAATCTCTTAAACATATATCTCACACACGAAGCGCATTTAAAATAAAAATGGGGCCCACCAAAAAACCTTTATCTTATGTACTTTTTTTAAATAATACATACCTGTACAAATTTTTGCTATAATCGAAATACACACATTTATAATTCCTAGTGTAATTTACAAATACGACTATAAATTTGTTTCATTTTTTGGTCACTCTCCGTTTTCTTAATGTTGTACTAATAAAATTTATAACTTATAGCTGAAACCTTATTTTTGATAGTTTAAAAAAAAAAAAAGCTTCTGAAGAACATTAAATAATAATAAATGATGAAACTAGAAGCAAAAGGGATTTCGTTATTGAATGTAAAATTTTTAATTTTACTTTGTTTATTATTCAAGTAAATCACGCATAACATCCTAATTTTTTGAATATATCATTTTAAGAAACGAAATTTTAAGAGCAAGTCCCGTATGTTCATTTTGCATATAAAAAATACAGATGTGTTAAATTTACCATAAAATAAAAATTAAATTCAAATGAAAAAGGAAACAAGTTACAATCCCCTGAATTTAGCACATATTGAGAATTTTATTGCTTTGAAATAAGTAATAACACCTTTAAAAATATATAAAATAAAATTTCTTTATTTGTGTGGATATAAACATAATATAAAAATAAAAAATATGTGAAAGAAATAAACGTTTATACATAAATTAATTTAGGAATTTTAAAATACATGTAAGAGATACCAGAGTAAGAAAAATACTTGCACAAGGTAAATTTTTTATTTTGTTTTATTTTTATTATATTTTTTTTATTCATTAGATCAACTATTTAGTACATCTTTTTTATTTACGAATGCAATAATTTTTTTTTCCTTAGTTAAATTATATGCCCTAAAATACAAATAATATGAGTACATTTTTTTTTAATAAAACATGTAATTTTTCTTCCCATACATATTTATATGTATATAATTATATGCAATTCAAGCAAACATCCTAATGAGAATATATTTTTTCATATTGCATATAGAGCAATAATATAACATAAATATCGATGAAAATTTCACATAATGGAAACTGCGAATAGCATTGAATTGTCCAAATTAAATGAACAAAATGAAGCTAAGTCAGCATACGAACAAATTGAAAAAGATAGAGTTCAATTAGTATCTAAGATAGAAGAATTGTATCAAGACGTAGTGGAACACAAGTATAATAATAAATTATGTATATGTATATTTAAGGGTGAAAGTTTTAATTAAAAAAAGCAATGAATATTATAATTTCAATTAACATAGTTCTTTTTTGTTTTTTTTTTTTAATATTAATATCAAAGATTAGTCTTGGAAGCTTTAGAAAATGTTCCATCTGATAGAAGATGTTATAGAATGGTGGGAGAAATTTTAGTTGAAAGAACAGTTGGAGAGATTAAACCAGCTTTGGTAGATCATAAAAACAAGGTAAAAAAAGACTTATATAATAATAATATTATTTATGCATTTGTTGATTTTTTTTAAAAATGAAATTAATTCAAGATTGCATACGTTCATTTAGTTTTATTCGAAAATCGGTTTGCGATTTAATTTTTTACACTATATATGTATCTCTATTCTTGTATATATATATATATATCCATATACATATTTATGCACGAATCCTTATGTATTAGTATTTCTTATAACACATTTAACAGGTGGAACAAATTATAGCTGAGTGCCAAAAGAAATTAGACGAAAAAAATAACGAAATTTCAAAAATTGTGAAAAAGTAATTTTATTGTATTTATTTATAAACGCAATTACAATATGTATATGACGAAATTGTGATTATTTTTTCATGATATCCTATTATATTTATTTATATATATATATATGAATATACTTAACGGACATAATTGCTTTAATATATTATATATTTCATATAAAAAATTTTTATTTTTATAGTACAAAGTCAGCGAATATAACTAGTGATCTTGTTTCAAACAAGGCTCAAGATAATATGGGCAATTCTACCGACAAGGACAAAAAACCCCAAGGTGTCATTTTTTAATATTCTTAAAATATTTCTAAATGTACGCATATGATAAATCTGCTTTCTTTTTCGCATGTCTATTTTTGTTCTAATTTATTATAATTTGTATTATTTTTTACATATTAAATTAATAAAACGCTTAATATTTTTATTGTATAAATATATATTATATGTATATATGAATAAAATTTTTTTTTTTTTTTATAATTGTGTGGCAAATTAATTTTTTTTCAATTAATTTATTTGCATATAAGAATAAGATAAGAAAAATATAAAAAATTAAAAATGCTTCCTAAATTCAAGAGAAAATCATATGTAAAATTAGTAGTATTGATCATATTCTCCAAATTATCAAAATTAGAAAAAATTTTGCTGTTGAAAATTAATCCATATATAACGGTCAATCATACATGAACACTTATATATACTTTATGATATTTCAATAATCCTAACTAAAAAAATATTTGTGCTTTAATTAAGTTTTTTGTTTTTTCTACCTCATTATATGTTAACAAAGGAGTAAAAGGAGAAAAAATACTGTTAATCCTTTTTTTCGTAATGCATGTATATATATATACATATATAAACATATTTACATACATTTATATCATACGTGTTCATACAACCGTCAGAAGCGTCAACAGGTTAAATCTATTCAACCTTTGTCTCTAAAAAATTTCGTTTTTCCCTTATTTGACACAGATTAATTTAGTACATTAAAGAAAAGGCATAATGAACAACAGTGAAAAGAATGGTCCTCCATTTTTACACCATCTTCTTCGGTTTCGATAGTATACATAAATATATACATGGGTACGCACGTATACAAAACAATTTACTCCAATTTAATTTTTAATTTGGCTTTATAATTGGAAATGACAACACATTTTTGATGGAAACTGAATCGGTGAACAACATGCATAACCGATCAACTCCTATTCCTAATCCACCAGTTGGCGGTAAGCCGTGCGCCAATGCTGTTACATAATCGTAATCAATTTCATGATGTTCATTGTCCAAATTCTGTTTGGATAAATTAATAGTGTCCTTATCATTTGTCAAGTGTTTAGGAGAAAGACTGACCTTGTTGCTTTGATTTACATTTTTCTCATTACTTAAATATTCAATTGAATTTATGTTTTCTTTATTAATTTTATACTTTAATAAATATTGAGAGAAGAATTTTTTTTCCTGTACTAATGCATTTGCTTCCTCTGAATATCCATTAGCTATTTCCATTTTTCCTATATATGTTTCAAATCTTTCAGATAATTTTTTATTTTTGTTTAATGTTTTAGATAATGGAGAAGTATCTGATGGTAAATGAAATATATGCACAGGCTGATTATTTAAGTATGGTTCCACTTTTTTTTTAAAAACTTCTTCAACAACTAATCCCCAATTTAAATGATCTTTCGTTTGATCAAAGGTTATATTTAATTTCCTAGCTTCATTATAAGCTTCATCAAAAGATAAATTCAAAAAATTTATAGATGTGTAATCTTTTATTATTTTAATAAAGGAAATTTTTTTCCATTTTTTTTTTTGCTGTATTATATTATAACGTGGATTAGAAGGAAATTTCTTTGCAAGTGATTTTATTAAATTTTCAGCAAATTTTATCATATATTTATAATTGGAATACGACTTATAAATTTCAAGTAAAGTAAACTCGGGGTTATGAATAGTACTTAAGCCCTCATTACGAAAACACTTACTTAATTCAAAAATTTTTTCTGATATTCCACTTATAATTAATTTCTTTAAATACAATTCAGGAGCAATTCTTAAATACAAAACTAAATTTAAAGATTTTAAAAATGTTTCAAATGCTTTGGCCGTAGCACCACCAGGTAATAATTGTAATATGGGTGTATCTACTTCTATATATTTTTTTTTTAATAAAATTTTTCTTATTTCTTGAATTAACTTAAATCTTGTTATAATTTTCTCTTTTTGTTCTTTATTAGTTAAAAAATCAAGATATCTTTTTCTATATTTATATTCAACATCTTTCATACCTTTATGTTTGTCTGGTAGGGGTAAAAGAGATTTTGTTAGTACATATATTTCTTTTGTATGTAGTGTAATTTCTCCTCTTAATGATTTTCTCATAAAACCTTTTACAGCTATAAAATCTCCTACATCTATTATTTTCCGTGCACTTATTCCGTTTATATTTTTATATTGATCCTTTTGGTTACACAAATTGGTATCGTCCTTCTGGACAGTACCATTTCCTATTTCATTGGATAAATGAATGGAATTTTCTCCAAAAAGATTGTTCGAATAATGTACATCCATACTAGACGTTACACTTCTAACCGTATATGCATTATCCTTCTCAGAAATTTTTTTGTGAATTAAAATATTTTCATCTAGATATATTTGCACGTTACCTGTGTCATCTTGTATATTCAGAAACATGCCATTATTTCGTTTTACTATAACTCGACCATAAACAACATACGTTTCGTCGGTTTTCCTTTCACCGTCTTTTAGAAATTCGTATTTATTTTTTAAATCATTAATTTTTATGGTTCTTTTTATATAAGATGTGGGATACGCATCAATATTCAAAACATCTGACAAGACGTTTAGCTTTTTCACTCTTTCAAAAAATTCCTTTCCATGACTGTATAGGATGAAATATTTTTTCTTATTTTTATAAATATTTTTCTTGTGGTTTACTGTAGAAATATTTTTCAACTTAATGATATTGTTACGTTTAAAGCATGCGGACTTTTTACGCAAGAATGAAAATGCTGATAGAAGAAATGATAATAAGAGCAATTTTTTTTTTTTTCTCATTATTTTTCTCACTATATTTCTTGCAGTATTTCTCGCTATATTTCTTGCAGTATTTCTCGCTATATTTCTTACAGTATTTCTCGTTATTTTTCTCGCTAAATTTCTTGTTATTTTTCTCTCTAAATTTCTTGTTATTTTTCTCGTTATATTTCTCGTTATTTTCCTCATATTTTTCCCCTTCTGATATGAATATCCTTCTTCATTTTTACGTGCATTTCTTTTTTTTTCATTGTCGTGTGCTTAGTTTTATCAAACTTCATCTTTTTAGGCAATACCTGGCGTAATTTTTCTTAGCAATAAGTTATTATGCTTGTTAATTTGAGCATTTTATTTTTCCTTGTTGATATTTTTTACTATTTTTTATTATTTTTATTGATGTTTTACCCTAATTTTGTATACATAATTATCTTTTCAAATCATTTTTTGCGCTTGCTCAATTCAGCATCTTCCTCATTGTTTGCTTTAGCTTTGCGCGAGTTTTGTATTTAATTTTTGCATTTTTAGCCAAATTAAATATATGTTCGCCCCTTGTGTGATAGTTATGTACAAATATTAATGCACACGTGCAGATATATTTATGTGCACGCGTAAAAATATTTGTATGCATGTGTAAAAGTACTTCTATGCATGCGAAATATACACGTAACATATATAAGAAAATAAATATGTAATCGGATTTTACGCACCTTATTGAATGTATATACATGTAAATAATTGGATAACGTAAGTACTAGAACTTTTCACCGAAAAGTTGAAATAATGCCTGACATATAAAAATATATATGTATTGATATTACGTAGATACAAAATAAAGCAGTTATGATCTTTTTTTTTTTTTTTTTTTTTAAAGGTCTATGACACAATTTAACAAATAAATACGAATTTTTCATAATAACCTCATTATATAATCAATATTAAAAAAATGAATATTGTAAAAAAGATTTATATCTTCCATTTTCTGATAATCATATTAAAGCAGGTATTTCATTCTTCTTATTCGTAATATTTTATTGACTCCATACATAACAGAAACATATGTACATGTAATAGATATATGTATACAAGAATAGATACCATCTTCATGTGCAAGCATATATGTTAAAATAAAACTTAGTGATGTAAATATGACTACTAATTTTTTATCTGTCTTTGTGTTTAACTTACCCATATACATTTTGCCAATCTTTGATCATTTCCCGTTGTAGACAGTTATTAACTTAGTGCTATGTTTAAAATGACTATTTTATTTTATTTTTTATCTATTTTTTTTTTTTTCTTAATATTTACAGTTATGTTTTATATCATCAAACAAAATAAAAAAGGAAGAAATGGGGATAATGGATTTGTTACCCAGTAATTCTTTACTATATCCTTTAGATTTTCAACAAAATTGGCAAGCATCTGAACCTATTCCTCTTAACATTCATTACGACGTCCCGTAAATAATATATAAAATACATGAAATATATAAAATGTATGATACATTAAAAATATATGATCTCCTGTATTTTTTTAACCTGTGTTTTTAAAACATACTCAAAAGGGTGAGAAAATTATTATTTTTAATTTTTGTGAACAAGATCATACGGACATAAGGATTTGCTCACTGCACTAGAGTACCACAATGATTTGGAAAATTATGAAAAGGAAAGGGTAAAAAAAAAATAAAATACGTACATACGTATATACGGGCATACGAACATGTTTGTATTTATTTATGTACATACATGTATATATATAATTAAGTTCCAATGGCCGTTTACACATTTCTGAAATATTTTCGTAATGAACTTGATTTTATTGATATCATCAATAAGAAAAGATGAATGGTAAAAAAATTGAAATAAATTTTATTAATTTAAAAGGAGGAAATAAAGAGAAAGATAATAGCAGAACAGAACAGATTAGAAGAATTTTTGTGGAACAAAATTGAATTCCTTAAAATAAAAGAAAGGTTAAAAATAAAAACTAAAAAGCATATTAAGATTTTTAAAAAAGCAAACTATTTTCCATTAATACGTATAAGTTAATTTTTATTTTCTTCATTTTTTTTATAGAAATTTGCAAAACCAAAATTTTTTAAGGACTCATAAAAATAAGATATAACAACGCCTTTTCTTTTATTCAATATAAATATATATATATGTGCACACTTTGATGAGATCTTTGTTTCTTTTTTTTTCTTTTTTTTTTTTTAAATATGCATATAAAATTATGTTCAACAATTTTTTTTTTTTTGAAAAATAAGCCTTTATGTTATTCTGTTATATCACTTTGTTTCACCATTTTTTATGCTATATTTATTTGGGTTCCTATTTTCCCCTTTCTAACCAAATGTATAACTTATAGATACTTAAAAATGTTTTAAGTGTATACATAAATATATATATATATATATATATATATATATATATATATGTGTACTGATTTATCTTCTTATTTATTCGCCAATATAGAAACCCTAAAGAAATATTAAATCGCAGAGAAGTGACAAAATCGAAGAGATTACAGAATAACGCCTAAATTTTGGTGTTAACCTTTTAAAATACTTGCACAAAAAAAAAGGAAAATAATTCTTGTCCATTTTTTTTTAAATTATTAAATGCACATAAATGCACAAGTTTAAACGAAAAATAGAAATATTCTTAAGCCTGTAGCTGTACCTTTTTGTGGTTTTTCCCCTCTTTATTTTTTCTTTTCTTTTTTTTTTTTTTTTTTTCTTGCTTAAA